>NC_053490.1:509041373-509411373 GCF_905171775.1 Rana temporaria
ATATAAACCAATCAGCTTCCAGATTTTTTTTTTTTTTTTTGTTAAAGCTTAATAATTGAACAAGTTGAAGTTAGAAGCTGATTGGCTACCATGCACATCTGCACTTTCCAGTTTTAGTAAATCGACCCCACACTGTCCCTGTCACATACACATTACCAGCATGGCAGCAATTAGACGATACAGATAAATCTATACAACTCAAAATATACAACCCATACTATAATACATGCCTTTTAATCATCCTCATTATCCTGGCTGTACTGATGAGAAGGGAACATTTCAACTGTACCTTAACCTGAATAATAAATATAATAATAAATATAATAATAATAATAATAATAATAATAATAATAAAATATAAAATAATAATAATAATAATAATAATGATAAAAATAATAATAATAATAATAATAATAATAATAATAATAATAATAATAATAATAATAATACCTGTATTTTATGAAAGGATACCTTGTTCCTTTTTAAATGGGTTTATAAAAAAAAAAAAGTGTGCAATGTTTCCTCTGTAAACTTTTGGTTTTATGCTTGTTTATTTTTATTGTATAATAGAACATTTATGTCAGGGTTTTGCTATTCATGGAGAAATAAATGTTTCAAGTGTGTTGATTTATAACAAAGTATTTCAAATCTAAAAAAAAAAAAAATACGAATAAAATAAAATAATTAATAACAGTATTTAAAGTAAAATTATACATAATGTAATAATTAAATATTGACGAATCTCAAAGTACAACAAACATTCTATAATTTACGTTAGGCTCTGCATCAGAAGAGCTTGCTGTCTAATATTCCCTCCACAGTCATTTAAAATAAGGTCAGTTCTACATGGAAACCAATAATTATATGTACTAAGCAGTAAAGCACAATGCATATTAGTATTATTTGTTTCCTATCCGTTAATAATTAGTATTTTGACAAACATAATCAATCCATTGAAATAAAGCAATACTGTAGTTGTACACAAGAGCTTGCAGTTCAGAAATGGCCAGGACATTATCCACTTGCTGAAACAGGTTTGACGTCTAGAATAGGCTTTTTGTGAATGATTGGAGGGATGGTATTAGTAGATAGGTACATGTCCAAAGCACAGCAAGCCATGGCTCCTCTTGTGGGGAAGGGAACTATGGGCCAGATTCACAGAGGAAATACGCCGGAGTATCTACGTATTTTCAAATTTGCCGCGTCGTATCTTTATTTGTAATTCACGAAAAATTCACAAAAAAGATATGACGGCTTTTAGCTAAGATCCGACAGGCGTACGGCTTCGTACGCCTTCGGATCCTAGGTGTAATTTTCCGGCGGCCGCTGGGTGGAGTTTGCGTCGTTTTCCAGTGTCGGGTATGCAAATTAGCTGATTACGGCGATCCACGAAGATACGCGCGTTTGTCGCAATCTCTTACGTCGTCGCTAGTCGGTTTTTCCCGTCGCAAACTTAGGCCCCGTACACACGACCAGTTTCCTCGGCAGAATTCAGCTTCCGACCGAGTTTCTGGCTGAATTCTGCCGAGGAAACTGGTCGTGTGTACACTTTCGGCCGAGGAAGCCGACGAGGAGCTCGACGAGGAAATAGAGAACATGTTCTCTATTTCCTCGTTGTTCTATGGGAGCTCTCGTCCCGCCGAGCTCCTCGGCGGCTTCAGTGCTGAACTGGCCGAGGAACTCGATGTGTTTGGCACGTCGAGTTCCTCGGCCGTGTGTACGAGGCCTCAGGCTTGCTTTTTTATGGCTTATCTTTAAAACAGCCATGTTAAAGTAAGGCCGTCGTTCCCGCGTCAAATTTAAATTTTTTTTTTGCGTAAGACGTCCGGGAATACGAAACAACGTAACGCACGTCGCCGTTCAAACAATACGTCGGGGCGCCGTAATTTCGCGCAAAGCACGTCGGGAAATTTCCTAACGGAGCATGCGCAGAACGTTTGGCGCGGGAACGTGCCTAATTTAAATGGTACACGCCCCATTTGAATTAGGCGGGCTTGCGCCGGATGGCTTTACGTTACACCGCTGTAAGTTTACACGCAAGTGCTTGGTGAATCAGGCACTTGCGCTGAAAACTTGCGACGGTGTAACGTAAAGGGGATATGTTACGCCGCCGCAGATACCTGTGAATCTGGCCCTATGTGGCTGGGGGAAAAAAGCGAGTTCATGGAGACCATTGGTCCCAATTAGAAGTTTATAAGAGGTGACCACACTGTTTATTTCCTGCTGCTTTTAGAACTACAAGCACCAGCATCCTGTGCCAATCCCAGTGTCTCTGATACAAGTTCCAACCCAATTGCTTAATTTCTACTTTCAGTTGAAATTTTTAAATGTAGTCAAATAGAATATTGGTCACAGAAAGTGGAATTTTCATTCTATGGGATGCATGTTATTTTCGCTTTCAATAGATTTTTATTTTTCAAATAAAGGAAACAAGTACAGTATGACCAAAGATTGGGTCTACATCATCATCACATTCAATGAACAAGGCATAATGTCAGCAACAAGGGCTCAATTGATTTCATATTGCCCAATTATGAGCTGATTGAAGGAAGCAAACAAGCTTGCTAACAGGGGAAAGGGAGGAAAAGAAGTGAAATAGTGGTCTCTCACTTGGGGGAGACTTACCTGTCCCAGGCACCCCTAATGGGATCATTCTGTGCCCCCCAATCCGCCCCTTCAACAAAAGTATTCGGGATGCATGTTATTTTTTGGGTATTGGTGTTATGAGCTGTTTTGTGCTTAATTATTATTTGTGACAGTGGGTGGAGTTCAGGGGCGGACTGACCATTGAGTCACTCGGGCACTGCCCGAGGGCCCCATGCCACTAGGGGGCCCCATCAGGTTTGCCAGGCTCAGTAAAACCAGGGACAGTATGTAAAAATCTGTGTTTTTTTTTACATCTGTCCCAGATATGTCCGAAACCGACACGCTTTTGATGTGAAAATCCCGAGATTTTAGCTGCCCCGCCTCTGCACTGCCTACTGGCGTGGTGGCCACCTGTAAGCCCGGGGGCCCCATAATCTTCTATTGCCAGGGGGCCCCATGAGTTGTCAGTCCGCCCCTGGTGGAGTTATCACTTAAAAAAAAAAAAAACCAATGTTAAAAATTAAACTGAAAAAGCAGATGTGTAATAATAACAACAGAGGTTACTTAAAGCGGGGGTTCACCCTTAGAGGGCACTTTTTCCCCTTCGATTCCTGCTCGTTTTCTCTAGGGGAATCGGCTATTTGTATTAAAATAGGTGCAGTACTTACCCGTTTTCGAGCTGCATCTTCTTCCGTCGCTTCCGGGTATGGGCTTCGGGAATGGGCGTTCCTTCTTGATTGACAGTCTTCCGAGAGGCTTCCGACGGTCGCATCCATCGCGTCACGATTTTCCGAAAGAAGCCGAACGTCGGTGCGCAGGCGCAGTATAGAGCCGCACCGACGTTCGGCTTCTTTCGGCTACGAGTGACGCGATGGATGCGACCGTCGGAAGCCTCTCGGAAGACTGTCAATCAAGAAGGAACGCCCGCTCCCGAAGACCATACCCGGAAGCGACGGAAGAAGATGCAGCTCGAAAACGGGTAAGTACGGCTCATATTTTAATACAAATAGCCGATTCCCCTAGACCGAACGAGCAGGAATCTAGGGGAAGAAAAATTTTTTTTTTAGAAATGGGTGAACTCCCGCTTTAATTGTCATGTATATTTAATTGGTTAACAGCAGTTGGAATGTGTGTGGCTTGGCATAAAATGTTCTAGCCTACAGTTAGTTAGCATTAGGGCCTCATTCACATGTCCATAATAACCCATAAACATTTTACTGATCATAACAAAAGTTCCTGCATAAATGGTCAGTAAATCGGTTAATTTTTAATGCATTTTCTTTTTTTCAATGGTATACATCGCAGGGGCGGACTGACAACTCATGGGGCCCCCTGGGCAATAGGAAATTATGGGCCCCCCTGGGCAATAGGAGATTATGGGGCCCCCTGGGCAATAGGAGATTATGGGGCCCCCAGGCAATAGATTATGGGGCCACACAGTATACACACACAGGGCCAGATTCAGGTAGGAGATACGACGGCGTATCTCCAGATACGCCGTCGTATCTCTGAGTGTGAGGCGTCGTATCTTGGCGCCTGATTCAAAGAATCAGATACGCCAGAATTTGTTTAAGATACGACCAGCGTAAGTCTCCTACGGCGTCGTATCTTAACTGCATATTTACGCTGGCCGCTAGGGGCGTGTACACTGATTTACGCCTAGAATATGTTAATCAGCTAGATACGCCTATTCACGAACGTACGCCCGGCCGTCGCAGTACAGATACGCCGTTTACGTAAGGCTTTTTCTGGCGTAAAGTTACCCCTGCTATATGAGACGCAGCCAATGTTAAGTATGGACGTCCGACCAGCGTAGAATTTTCCGTCGATTACGACGTTTGCGTAAGCCGTTCGTGAATAGGGCTGGGCGTAATTTACATTCACGTCGAAAGCATTGGCTTTTTGCGGGTTAATTTGGAGCATGCGCACTGGGATACTTTCACGGACGGCGCATGCGCCGTTCGGAAAAAGCGTCATTTACGTGGGGTCACAATAAATTTACGTAAAACACGCCCACATCTTCCACATTTGAATTAGGTGGGCTTACGCCGGCCTATTTATGCTACGCCGCCGCAACTTACGGAGCAAGTGCTTTGTGAATACTGCACTTGCCTGTCAAAGTTGCGGAGGCGTAGCGAAAATAGGATACGCTACGCCCGCACACAAATACGCGCTCCCTACCTGAATCTACCCCACAGTATACATACACACAGAAGACACATACACACACTGAAAAGGTACTGGAGAGGCGGGGCAGCTATAATCTTGTTTTTTTTTTTTTAAAACACAGATATTTACATACTGTCCCTGGTTTTACTGAGGCTGGCAACCCTGATGGGGCCCCTTAGTGGCATGGGGCCCTCGGGCAGTGCCCGGGTACCCTTATGGTCAGTCCGCCACTGTATACATGTATACTCATATCCTCAGATGCAGATTTTTGGTTACAGATCTGAGCGCAGTGCATGTTTACGCACCTGTCTGTATTTGCCTATTGAAAACAATGCAGGTGCATTTAGATCCGGAAATAAAAAATGGTGGTAAATGTTTTTTTTTTTTTTTAGGCTCATTTGAATGAGGCCTAGTAGTGTCAACAACAGCACTGTTTTGTAGGTGATTTGATGTAGAAATATATTTTATTTTGTATTTGTTTTTGTTTTTTTTTTGGATGAAAAAAAAACATAGTATTTATTAAGTTTTTTTTTTAATGAGTAAATATTTCCGTCATGTTTTCATTGTGGAAGCCTTTATCTGGGAGATTTTACATTACTTCATGTTCATGTTATGGTTGTTACTAGACAATTGTAATGCACAGTAATAATAAACTGGCAGAGCTTCTAACCTTTCTCCATTTTACTGTAGTCTGTGTCCCCAAAAGACATTGTGGGGTTCATTTACTAAAACTTGAGAGGGAAAATCTGGTGCAGCTCGAAACCAATCAGCTTCCATTTTTTATTTATGTTTTGCTTATTTGAACAAGTTGAAGTTAAAAGCTGATTGGCCACCT
Source organism: Rana temporaria (assembly GCF_905171775.1). Lineage (NCBI taxonomy): Eukaryota > Metazoa > Chordata > Amphibia > Anura > Ranidae > Rana > Rana temporaria. Next base: position 509,046,964 of record NC_053490.1, read on the forward strand.
TGCACAGCTACACCGGATTTTGCACCCTCCAGTTTTATTAAATCAACCCCATAATATCTCTAAACGTATTCTTCGTTCCCTGGGCTGAGCTCAATTCATTACAGTTGTAAACTGATCATACACTATACCAGGGGGTCTCCAAATTGTCCAATCAGCTTTGTTTGTTCAACTCAGCTTTGACACACAAAAAAAAAAAAAGATTGGTTTCTATGCAGAGCTGCACCAGATTTTGCACTCTCCAGTTTTAGTAAATAAGCCCTATATCTTTGCACCAGTGGCATTTATAGTTGATAGGAAAGAAGATAGCACACTGGACGGAGATGTATATATTGCGCTGAAAAAACTCCTATAATGAAAATACTATATAGGATTCTGGTGGTGTCAAGCCAATCAGATCCATGAGAGTTTTAAATTATCCTAATAACTTATTCCAAGTTATCAAAAAAATAAAAATAAATCCCGTAGTTAAACAGCCATACCAAATTACTTAGTTACTTTATATGGTAGTATATATAGTACTTTGGTATGGTGCATCATATAGTAGTATAAATAAATATATATATATATTTATTTATACTACTATTTATATCTATAGATCTATCTATCCATCTATATCTATAGATCTATCTATCCATCTATAGAACTATCTATCTATCTATCTATCTATAGAACTATCTATCTATCTATCTATCTATCTATCTATCTATCTATCTATCTATCTATCTATCTATCTATCTATCTATATTTATATTATGCACCATACCAAAGTACTATATACAGTATACTACCATATAAATGGTGTTATGTGAGATTCCTGTATCTTGAGCCATCCCAAGGTATCTATCTCTATCTATCTATCTATCTATCTATCTATCTATCTATCTATCTATCTATCTATCTATCTATAGATAGGCAGGGCCGCTGATAGGAGGGGGCCACCAGTCCTCCTGTAGGGGGCCCAGGCACACAGGGGGGCCCAAACAGCAGGGGGAATTAGTGTGATTGGGCGGAGGGGCAATTACAGAAGGATGCCCTGTGCGTCTCTCTGCAGCAGGTGAAAGCCAGTTTCTCCACCTCTTGCCGGCTTTCAGCTACTGCAGGGAGAGAGACAGACACAAGGCATCGTTCCTGTAATTGCTTCCCCGACACCGATTCCCCTCCTTGTCCTGTCTGCTTTTGATTACCCCTCCCATGTCTCTGTGCTGCCCCCCATAAAGCATTGTAGGCTTCCCTGTCCTGTAAAAAAAAAAAAAATGTTAAAAAAAAAACATTTTTATAAAAAGTATAATTTTTATTTAAAAAAAAAAACGATTAAAAAAGGGCAATTCACACAGGTTCTCTGTTATGTTTGTGTTTGCTAATGATGATTTTAGTGTATCTTTAGTGAGAATATGGTCTTGATATATCGGGGGATGGGGGGCCCTGCCAGGTAGGCTGTACAGGGCCCCATGATTTCTAACAGCAGCCCTGTAGATAGGTATATATAGATATATACCTTGGGATGGCTCAAAATACAGGAATCTCACAGAACACCATCTACAGGGACTTTATGGAATGCCTAATTGAACAAGCATATTTACATAAATATAGTAACTTGCAGGGGCGGACTGACAACTCATGGGGCCCCCGGGCAATAGGAAATTATGGGGCCCCCAGGCAATAAGAGATTATGGGGCCCCCAGGCAATAAGAGATTATGGGGCCCCCAGGCAATAGATTATGGGGCCACACAGTATACACACACATACAGTATACACACACAGTATACAGACACACAATATACACACACACACACACACACACTGAAAAGGTACTGGAGAGGCGGGGAAGCTATAATCTTGGGATTTTAAGAAAAACACAGATTTTTATATACTGTTCCTGGTTTTACTGAGGCTGGCCTGATGGTGCCCCTTAGTGGCATGGGGCCCTCGGGCAGTGCCCGAATGGTCAGTCCACCCCATGTAACTTGTTGGGGAGCCAGATGTCATGACTTGGGGGTGTGCTACATAGTAGCATCATATAGTACCCAGTGACACCATATTTTATAGGATTGATTTGCTAAAAGTATAGGGAATTTACACTTTGAAAAGCAATTTATTGAATAAAATGAAGACATCTTTACTTCAGTCACCAAGTTACAAATGTCTTTGTTCTTTTTATTGATCTTTTCCCTTGCATAGAATGAGCTCACCTTCGCATAGGCAAGAGAACATTCACTTTTCAAAGTGAACATTCTCTATTCCAGTCTTTCTCAACCTTTTTACCCCAAAGAAACCCCTACAATAGTTATCAGGTTTTGGGGAACCCTTGCTAAAAAACAATGTGATTGGGGGTCAATGGCAAAATATTTTGCATTGATGGTCAGACAGAAGAATTTAACCCTTACAGTGGTGGTCAACATGCTACCCTTACAACACAACTAAAATATAATTTGTGCCTTTCTGCTGGCATTGCCAATGTATTTTTGGTAGACACCAGCAAATGGGAGGACAATCATTGGAGGAACTCTGTTTGAGAATGGCTGGTCTATTTCTTTAGTAAATTTGTGATCTACAGTAACTTTCTGTGACAGACTATAGAATGACTTGTGAGGCTAGTAAATTTGTGTGGCAATACGTAACTTTACTTGTATGTGATGTTACATATAATAATATGGCGTGGTTCTTCATTTATTCTTTAACCGCTTGCCGACCAGCCGCCGTCATTACAGGTTGGCACAGCTGCGTGAATCTTCTTAGGTGTACGTCGGCCGCTTTAAAAGGGATAGGGGACGCTTGCCCGCAATGTCTGCTGGCCACCTGCCATCAGTCCACAGAGAGCCAGAACGGGGATCTGTGTATGTAAACAAATAGATCCCTGTTCTGACAGGGGAGTAGAGAGAGAGAGATCGCTGTTCCTAGTGATCAGGAACAGCGATCTTTCTCCTCCTCCAGTCACTACACACAGTTAGAAACGCCTCGCTAGGGAACATTTAACCCCTTGATCACCAATAGTGTTAACCCCTTTCCTGCCAGTGACACTTATACAGTAATCAGTGGCTATTTTTAGCTCTGATCGCTGTATAAATGTCACTGGTCCCAAAAATGTGACAAAAGTGTCCGATCTGTCCGCCTCAATGTCGCAGTCCTGCCATAAATCGCAGATCACCGCCATTACTAGTAAAAAATAATAAAAATTCCATAAATCTATCCCCTATTTTGTAGACGCTATGGGCCAGATTCACAGACGAGATACTCCGGCGTATTTTCAAATTTGCCGCGTCGTATCTTAATTTGTGATTCACAAACAAGATACGACGGCTTTTGGCTAAGATCCGACAGGCGTACGGCTTCGTAAACCTTCGGATCTTAGGCTGCAATACTTCGGCCGCCGCTGGGTGGAGTTCGCATCGTTTTCCTGCGTCGGGTATGCAAATGAGCTTTTAAGGCGATCCACAAAGGTTTTCGCGTTCGTTACGTCGTCGCTAGTAATTTTTTCCCGTCGCAAAGTTAAGCCTGCTTTAACATGGCTTAACTTTAGATGAGCCATGTTAAAGTATGGCCGTCGTTCCCGGGTCGAATTTCAATTTTTTTTTTTTTTTGCGTAAGACGTCCGGGAATACGAAAGTACGTTACACACGTCGCCGTTCAAAAAAATGACGTCACTTCGCGCAAAGCACGGTGGGAATTTCAAAACGGAGCATGCGCAGTACGTCCGGCGCGGGAGCGCGCCTAATTTAAATGGTACACGCCCCATTTCAATTAGGCGGGCTTGCGCCGGATGCCTTTACGTTACACCGCCGTAAGTTTACACGCAAGTGCTTGATGAATCAGGCACTTGCGCTGAAAACTTGCGGCGGTGTAACGTATAAACGTTACGCCGCCGCACTTATATGTGAATCTGGCCCTTTTGCGCAAACCAATTATTATATGCTTATTATGATTTTTTTTACCAAAAATATGTAGAAGAATACATATTGGCCTAAACTGATGAAGAATTTTTTGAGGGGATATTTATTATAGCAAAAAGTAAACAATATTGTTTTTTTTTTTTGTTTGTTTTTTTACAATTGTTGCTCTTTTTTTGTTTATAGTGCAAAAAAAAATGCAAATACCACCAAAAGAAAGCTCTATTTGTGGGAAAAAAGGGACATACATTTTGTTTGTGTGCAGCATCACACGACCGCGCAATTGTCAGTTAAAGCGACGCAATGCCGTAACGCAAAATAATGGCCTGGTCATGAAGCGGGAAAATCCTTCCAGGTCCTTAATTGGTTAAATTAGGCCTGATCTGGTGACCTACGCCATGGGTGCTCTTTTCACTCTGAATTCAGAGAAGTCGGGTCGCATGGCCTGCTGACTGCACACTCTGGTCCACTCCTGTCCACTGCAGGGACTAGATTTACAAAGGTTGCAAAGGGTCACTGTTGTTCTCCAACAAAACAGCGAGAACGCCTTAGCTAGATTTACTAAAAACAAAACTCAACGCACGTGCATGAGTAATGAATCTGCATGCCCATGTGAGAAATATATGTAAATTCCCAAACACGGATCAGCATGGTTGTAAACGCATCTTTCTGAGTGTAGAGCTGTTTACCTAGCTAAAGCAGGGAATATAAGAGAATATAAGATTAATAAGTGCGGTTGATTTACTAAAGGGGTTGATTGTGTTCACTTAGCTTACACAATCAAGTGAAGATTCGCCTTGTAAAGCATACCCAATCACACGCAAGACTAATTAAAAAACAAAACAAAAAAAAACAACAGAATTTTTGCTCACAGGTGATTGGATGTTTTAGGTAAGCAGAGCTTCACCTTATTCACTTAGCTTAGGAAAAAAAACCTTCAAAGCACTCTTTGCTTTGGTAAATCAACTCCAATTTTTAAACATCATTTTTTTCCTGCTTATTACAATTTATTAAGGAGTAGCCAGTGCAGTGTCTCAAAACAGAAAGTAAAAGTAGCAATATCTCATAATAAAACAAAAGAGAAATGTCTAATATTTAAACAATTCAAGACCAGACCTTTCCTGACACTTTTTGTTTTCATGGAAATATCAGTATTGTTTGCTAGATATTGCAAAATATTGCAAAATTGCAAGATATTTTTTTTGGGGGGGATACACTTTTTTTTTTAATTTAATGCGCCAAAACACAATGTAAATATCAGTATTGTTTGCTAGAAAATTACTTAGAACCCTCAAACATTATGTATTTTTTTTAAAGCAGAGGCCTTAGGGAGTAAAATGGTAGGTGTTGCGCTTTTTTTGTCACACAGTATTTACGTAGCAGTTTTTAAAATGCATTTTTTTGGGGGGGGGGGGGGGGGGATAAAATACAAATTTTTAAAATTGAATACAAAAAACACAATGTAACACCCAATTGTTTGGTAAAATATATAAGTTGTTGTTACGCCGAGTAAATAGATACCAAACATGCTTTAACCTGCCTGGCGGTATTCCCGAGTCTGACTCGGGGTTAGATTTTCCTGCTGCGAGCGGTAACCCCGAGTCAGACTCGGGCTCGCCTCGCTGGATCCACAGGGAGTGTTTACTTACCTTGTCCCTGGATCCAGCGATGCCACCGCGCTGTGCGAGCGAGCGGGACCTCACTCGATTCACACAGAGGCACTCTGTGTGACGCCGATCTCCGTTCCCTGCGATGTTACGACGCACGGGAGCGGAGAACGGTGCCAAATTAAAAAATGTAAACAAACACATTACATACAGTATACTGTAATCTTATAGATTACAGTACTGTATGTAAAAAATACACCCCCCCCCCTTGTCCCTAGTGGTCTGCCCAGTGCCCTGTATGTACTTTTATTTATTAAAAACGGTTCTTTCTGCCTGCAAACTGTAGATTGTCCATAGCAACCAAAAGTGTCTCTTTATGTCAAAAATAGTTTTAGAGCAGCTAGAAAACAGCGATAATAAATTATAATCACTTGCAGAATTGTGCGATAGCGATTTGTGGGGAAATTCGTCATAAAAAAGTAATAATAATGACAGCGACAATTCTGCAACTGAGCAAATTTCAGTGATTTTGATTTGATTACATTATTGAATCCTTTTTATTATAATTATATTATTACTTGTTATAATTATTTATAATTATTTATTATATTATAATTTATAATTTTGTTTTTAAAAAAATGTCATACCCGGGATGCCTACTAGACTCTTGTTTGGTCAGATTTAAGTGAGTTATTCCTAAGAATTACAGGCCTACAGTATAAAACGCCAAATTTCCTTGTAAATAATGGTACCGCTTTCAGCACCTTTTTTCTGAAAGAATCATACCGCCAGGGAGGTTAAAATTGTGCTGATTGCTTGTCATTAAGTGGTTAACGTAAAACAACATCTTTTGTTATTTTGTTTATAAATAAAATACATGTTAATAAATAAAATATTGACAGTCCCATATGATGCCTAAAAATAAATATATTTATGATCATTCATATCTCAGGTTGGCTCCCCTGTGCGAATTGCCGTAACTGTATGGCGACTGCTTTAAGGGCTATAGGAGCATGTGCCTGCAACGCGACCCCGGAGTCAATGCATGTGGCCGGAGGCCGCGATGTCCGCAAGCCACCCACGATCTCTCCACAGAGAGCCAGAACGGGGATCTGTGTATGTAAACAGACAGCTCCCCATTCTGACCGGGGAGTAGAGCGAGATCTGCTGTTCCTTGTGATCAGGAACAGTGATCTCTCTCTACTCCCAGTCAGTACACTGCCCTAGGGAACACTTAACCCCTTGATCGCCCCCTAGTGTTAACCCCTTCCCTGTCAGTGACATTTATACAGTAATCAGTGGCTAGTTTTAGCTTTGATCGCTGCATAAATGTCAATGGCCCCCAAAAAATGTCCGGTCTGACTAAATCTGACTAAATCTGCTATAAATCGCAGTTTGTCGCCATTACTAGTAAATAATAAATAATAAAAATGCCATAAAATCTATCCCCTATTTTGTAGACGCTATAACTTTTGCGAAAACCAATCAATAAACGCTTATTGCGATGTTTTTTTTAACAAAAATATGTAAAATAATAAAACAAATTGGGATATTTATTGTAGCAAAAAGCAAAACAAATTGTTTTTTTTTGTTTTCTTTTTTAAATTGTCGCTCTTTTTTTTGTTTATAGCGCAAAATACAACAACCTCAGAGGTGATCAAATACCACCAAAATAAAGCTCTATTTATGTTAAAAAAAAGGACACATTTTGTTTGAGTACAAGGTTGCACGACCGCGTAATTGCCGGTATAAATGACGCAGTGTCGTATTTCAAGAAATGCAATTTCTCTAGTGATATAGTGATAGTCAGATGCATTATCATGCATCAACATGCGTTTCAACGTGCGTATTAATTGCCTTTTTGCAGTTAGAATTTGTGGGGGATAGGGTCTACAGCCAATGACCAAGGCTTGTTAATATCGGTTGGCAACACATTATAATGTATTTAGATGTGTTGCCATTGATTTCTAAGCGCCTCCCAACAAACTAAAACTCACATGTTAAGATGAGGACAGACACAACAGGGGGGGGGGGGGTGGATTTACTAAAATGTTAGTACTGAGGCCTCGTACACACGGGCAAAAATCTCGTCAGAAAAAAAACGTTGTTTTTCCCGACGAGATTCTTGCAAGAATCTCTTGCTGCCGAGTGTACTCATTGACCTTTCAAGACAACCATGGTTGTCAGTGTAAATTTCTCCTTACGTGGAGGTCATTGTATATTCCTCTTTACACTGGTGGTTGGTGTAAATGTTCCTATTACATTGGTATTGGTGTCAGTGTAGAGATCCCTCTTAATATTGGTGGGTGATGAAAAATCCCCCATTACCTGGCGGTCAGTGTAAATCCCCCCTCACATTGGTGCTCATTGTAAATTCCCTATTACATTGGTGGTCAGTGTAGAATCCCCCATTATATACTTGCCAAAGATTCCCAGCTTTGCTCTACATGATTCAGAATTCGCCACAGTGTACCGCTTCCTAACTAATCCCATCCCCCCACCACTGCCACTGATCCCATCAACCCCCCAGCATTGCCACTGATCACACCCCCTCCCAGCATTGCCACTAATCCCAGGAGTCCTTGGATCCTAGGATCCCTAGGAGTTTTCTGTCTATTGATGGTCCCCTCACCTCCTCAGTCCATGGTGGGCAGGCAATGAGGAGATTATGTGCTATAACCTTTAGCAACCAATCAATGAGCAGTAATGATGCGCACTAACCTTTTGCAACCAATCATTGAGTGGTAACCTCTAGCAACCAGTCGGTGAGCAGTAATAATGCACAGTAACCTCTAGCAACCAATTAGTGAGGGATAAGGATGTCCAGTAACCTCTAGCAACCAATCAGTGAGCAGTATTGATGTACAGTAATCTCTAGCAACCAATCAACAAGCAGAAGTCATGTGCTGTAACCTCTCTCAAATAACCAGTGAGCCATAATGTGTGCTGTAACCTCTAGCAGCCAGTCAGTGAGTGGTAATGATACACTGTAACCTCTGGCAACCAATCACAATTGCTGCCTGATCTGATTCATTAAACTGATTTTGAGTCTAGCTGCTATTTAATGTATGTCTCAGGCCCCGTACACACGTCCGAGGAACTCGACGGGCAAAACTCATCGTTTTGCTCGTCGAGTTCTGTGTGAAGCCGCCGAGGATCTCGGCGAGCCAACTTTCCTCATTGAACAACGAGGAAATAGAGAACATGTTTTCTATTTGGCTCGACGAGGAACTCGTCGGCTTCCTCGGCTGAAAGTGTACACACGGCCGGGTTTCTCGGCAGAATTCAGCTCCGATCAAGTTTCTGGCTGAATTCTGCGGAGAAACTCGGTCGTGTGTACGGGGCCTCAGAGCAAGAAAATACTTGCCCAGGGGCCAATCAATATTAAAGATGGCTCTGAACCTCTTTAAGTGGTCACCAGAACAGCAACAGTGGGGAAATCTAATCCAACGGGGACACTTGCTCCAGGGACAACTGTCTAACGTGACATTCACCTCACTTTCTCACTTCCTGTTGTGTTTAAAAGACAGGAAGTGAAGAGAAATCTCCCCGATGGGACACAGAAAACCTAACAGGGGAGTTTAACCTATGTCTACCCTATTCAAAATTAAATGTAATAGCATGGGTGTGCGCAGCCTTTGGCATTAGGGTGTGCACCGCAACGCTCAAACACACTCTACAGATCTCTTACGATGTTCATTCAGAAATTGAAGGGGCTGGTAAATGGCATATTTACTGGCCACTTCCCTCACACAACCTAAAACATCCACAGCAACAACCAGTGGGAGAGGAGGGAAGTTGGCAGTGCTGTGGGGGGAAGGAAGGGGAGCCAGGTCAGTAAGGGGAATCTGTTCTGCACAGGGTGATTAGAGTGTGCCTGGGCACACCTGGCACACCCTGTGCGCACGCCTGTGTAATAGTTTTGACTTTAGATATACCGTATTTTCCGGCGTATAAGACGACTTTCTAACCCCTTAAAATCTTCTTAAAAGTCGGGGGTCGTCTTATATGCCGGTAACCTAACATCTTACCTTACCAGAATCGCGGCCGTACAATTTTTCAAAAGCCGCGCCTCCGACGTCTTCTTTTCCGTGATAGGCGGAACATTCAGCTTCCCAGGAGGCACTGTGTTCAGTGTCCGCCTATCACGGAGGGCCTCTCGTCCTGTACTTAGTGTTCGCCTATCACGGAGGCCCTCTCGTCCTCGGACGAGAGGGCCTCCGTGATAGGCGAACACTGAACACAGTGCCTCCTGGGAAGCTGAATGTTCCGCCTATCACGGAACAGAAGACGTCGGAGGCGCGGCTTTTGAAAAATCGTACGGCCGCGATTCTGGTAAGGTAAGATGTTAGGTTACACGGCTGCGATTCGCATGGGATAAGGTAAGGGCACGGTCTGGTCATGTAATGGGGCAGGTCTGGCATGTAATGGGGCACGGTCTGGTCATGTAATGGGGCACGGTCTGGTCATGTAATGGGGCACAGTCTGGTCATGTAATGGGGCAGGTCTGGCATGTAATGGGGCACAGTCTGGTCATGTAATGGGGCAGGTCTGGTCATGTAATGGGGCACAGTCTGGTCATGTAATGGGGCAGGTCTGGTCATGTAATGGGGCACGGTCTGGTCATGTAATGGGGCAGGTCTGGTCATGTAATGGGGCACGGTCTGGTCATGTAATGGGGCAGGTCTGGTCATGTAATGGGGCACAGTCTGGCATTTAATGGGGCACAGTCTGGCATGTAATGGGGCACAGTCTGGCATGTAATGGGGCACAGTCTGGCATGTAGTGGCATAGTCTGGCATGTAATGGTGGCACCGTGAGGCGAGGCATGACTAGTAGGAAAGGGGGTAGTCTTATACGGTGAGTATATCCCAAAACCAACATTTTGGCTGGAAAATTAGGGGGTCGTCTTATACGCCGAGTCGTCTTATACGCCGGAAAATACGGTACTTTTTATTTTATTAAGTGGTCAGTCTTTGCTCCTTTAGTAAATCAACCCTACTATAGGAGTACTTTTATTTTATTTTTACTCAAGTCTTTGTTTCCTTCCAATGGCTGATGATTGACAAATTTAGAAAACTTGTCTTACAGGCGAGGGAAAATATTTAGTAGATCTTCCTTTACGGCCCCTTGTGGCACTCAATCTAGAGTTGATATTGGAGAAGTATTGCTGTAGGTTGTTTAGTATATGTCAGTGGAGAGTACTTGATACAAGCCGTGACATTGTCTCTTTAGTGAAGTGGTGCTGACAGTCTGATCGATGAATATATTAGTGTCAGTGAGAGGCTCGGGGAATGTCATGTATACAGCGCTCATGGGCCGCTATGACACTGGCTGATATATATGATCATTAGTGACTTCCAGATGCTTGGATAATGCCGTGATATACTATTAGATTAATTTAAAATGGACATATACAATATACTCAACACACTCATGAATTATTGCTTTACATAGAAAAGTAAGGGCAGAAAAAAGACAAAGAGGCCCATTGAGTCTGCCTGTTTTTTTAAATTATTATTAATATTATTTATACATGTTTAACCACTTGGGATCCGCGCTGTAGATGAAAGACGTCCACAGCGCGGCTCTCAAGTGCCAGGTGGACGTCCTGTTGTTTACATTCCCCGTACGCGCCGCTTGGGGGCGCGCAGCGGGGAAACACTGGGCCAGATTCACGTAGAATCGCGGCGGCGTAATGTATCATAGATACGTTACACCGCCACAAGTTTTCATCGCAAGTGCCTGATTCACAAAGCACTTGCGATGAAAACTACGCCCGCGGCCTCCGGCGCAAGGCGGGCCAATTGAAATGGGAGTGTGCCATTTAAATTAGGCGCGCTCCCGCGCCGGACCTACTGCGCATGCTCCGTTTCCTAACTCCCGCCGTGCTTTGCGTGCCGTGACGTCATTTTTTCAAACGGCGACGCGCGTAGCGTACTTCCGTATTCCCAGACGTGTTACGCAAACGACGTTAAATTTTAAATTTCGACGCGGGAACGACGGCCATACTCTAGACAGCAGTCGTTTGCTGACTAAAGTTAGGGCACCTAAAACGACGACTAACTTTGCGACGGGAAACTAGACTAGCGGCGACGTAGCGAAAGCGAAAATCCGTTGGGGATCCGCCGTAACTCCTAATTTGCATACCTGACGCTGGTTTACGACGCAAACTCCCCCCAGCGGCGGCCGCGGTATTGCATCCTAAGATCCGACGGTGTAAAACTATTACACCTGTCGGATCTTATGGATATCTATGCCTAACTGATTCTATGAATCAGTCGCATAGATAGAAACACAGATACGACGGCGTATCAGGAGATACGCCGTCGTATCCCTTTTGTGAATCTGGCCCATAGTGCCCGGCGCATCGCTGGGGAGCCCATGCGCGTGCCTGGCGGCCGCGATGTCCGCCAGGTACCCGCGATCGTCGGTGACAGCAGGGACGTGGAGCTCTGTGTGTAAACACAGAGCTCCACGTGCTGTCAGGGAGAGAGGAGACCGATCTGTGTCCCTTTACATAGGGACAAAGCATCGGTCACCTCCCCCAGTCAGTCCCCCTCCCCCCACACAGTTAGAACACACCCAGGGAATACATATAACCCCTTCCTCACCCCCTAGTGTTAACCCCTTCCCTGCCAGTCACATGTATACAGTAATTAGTGCATTTTTATAGCACTGATCGCTGTATAAATGTGAATGGTCGCAAAAATATGTCAAAAATGTCCGATACGTCCGCCGCAATATCGCAGTCCTGACAAAAAAAACGCAGATCGCCGCCATTACTAGTAAAAAAAAAACATAAATCTATCCCCTATTTTGTAGGCGCTATAACTTTTGCGCAAACCAATCAATATACGCTTATTGCGATTTTTTTAAACAAAAATATGTAGAAGAATACGTATCGGCCTAAACCGAGGGAAATTTTAATTTTTTTTAAAAAAAATTGGAATATTATTATAACGAAAAGTAAAAAATATTGTGTTTTTTTGTTTATAGAGCAAAAAATCTAAATCGCAGAGATGATCAAAAAGAAAGAAAGCTCTATTTGTGGGGAAAAAATGATAAAAATATAATTTGGGTACAGTGTTGTATGACCGCGCAATTGTCATTCAAGATGCGTCAGCGCTGAAAGCTGAAAATTGGTCTGGGCACAGAGGGGGTTTAAGTGCCCAGTAATAAAGTGGTTAAAAAAAAAAAAATTTTTGTCTGAGTATAGAACTATGTTTGTCCCAAACATGTGTGAAGACCATTTACTGTTGACTGTCTCACTACCTCTGCTGGAAGTCTAATCCAAGCAACAACTACCATTTCGGTAAAATAATAATATCTAACTTTTAGTTCTGAACTTCCTCCTGCTAGTTGGAGGTCATGTCCCTGTGTTCTTGATCTTGGCCTCATATTGAAAATCCTGCTCTCGTGAACCTTATTCACCTCATTGATGTATTTAACCACTTCAATACCGGGCACTTATACCCCTTTCCTCCCCCAGGCCAATTTTCATCTTTCCGTGTTGTCGCAGTTTGAATGACAATTGCGAGGTCATGCAACACTGTGCCCATATGACATTTTTATATTTTTTCCCCCCACAAATAGAGCTTTCTTTTGGTGGTATTTGATCATCACCACTGTTTTTTTTTTAACAAATAAAAAAAAGACAGTTTTATTTTTCTTTGTTTCTGTTATGAAATTTTGTAAATACGTTTTCTCCTTTACTGACGGGCACTGATGAGGCTGCACTGGTTGGCACTGATGAGGCGGCACTGATGAGGTGGCACTGATAGGCAGTGATGTTGAGGCACTAATATGCAGCACTGATGGGCACTGATATGCAGCACTGATGGGCACTAATAGGAGGCACTGATATGCAGCACTGATGGGCACTGATGGACACTGATAGGCAGCACTGATGGACACTCATAGGTGGCACTGATAGGCCGCACTGATGGGCACTTATAAGCGGCACTGATAGGTGGCACTGATAGACCCTGATGGGTGGGTCTCTCCACTGATCCCTGCTGAGCAGGCGGATGACGGGTACGTGTCAAGGGATGCTTTTTCCCTTGCATAATTTTACAATTAGACTGAATTGCTGTTTCCACTCTTTTGTAATAATGAATTATATTTATGCAATACACACACATGCAGTATATACAGTATATGTTGTCTGTGTTTGCGAACACATATATTTTATTTTATCTGCACCATGGTGCTGATATAGGAAAGGAATAGAAAGTGTAATGAATACTTTGTAGCTATGATCAGATTAAATACCAATCATCTGCAGGTGAATTAACCCCTTTATAACACTGTTTTAAGCCTTCATGAACAACCTCCCATGCAGTGGAAGGCTAGGAATGTAAAACTGTGCATGTTCCTAGGTCTCAGGTTAGATGTCAAACAGAAAAAGTAATTACTTTCAAGTTTATCCACAATTTTTTTTTATGGCTAGTGTATATAAACAGGCTAGTGTAGCATATAGACAGGCTAGAGTATATAGACAGGCTAGTGTATATAGACAGGCTAGGGTATATAGACAGGCTACTAGTGTATATAGACAGGCTAGAGTATATAGACAGGCTACTAGGGTATATTGACAGGCTAGGGTATATAGACAGGCTACTAGTGTATATAGACAGGCTAGAGTATATAGACAGGCTAGGGTATATAGACAGGCTAGTGTATATAGACAGGCTAGGGTATATAGACAGGCTAGTGTATATAGACAGGCTAGGGTATATAGACAGGCTACTAGTGTATATAGACAGGCTAGGGTATATAGACAGGCTACTAGGGTATATTGACAGGCTAGGGTATATAGACAGGCTACTAGGGTATATAGACAAGTTAGTGTATATAGACAGGCTAGTGTAGTATATAGCCAGGCTAGTGTATATAGACAGGATACTAGTGTATATATACAGGTTAGTGAATATAGACAGGCTACTAGGGTATAGAGACAGGCTTCTAGTATATATAGACATGCTACTAGTCAGGGCCGTCTTTACCATAGGGCAAACAGGGGCAGCTGCCCAGGGCCCTGTCACTGTTGGGGGCCCAAAGCAGAGCCGCCCGTTAAGCCCCTGTGCTGCCCAAAAATCAGCACTGAAAATCATCAGCGGCACGCAGCCAGCGTCCCTTCCCAGTGTTTTAGAATGTACAGCACCCCTGGCTTCCCTTTAGATGTGCACTTCTCCCTTCCTGCCACTGGGTGCTGCTTGTATATAAAAGTGAATTAGAATGTGATTTTAGAGCATCCCCAGTTTGATCTACAAAAGGCTGACTTCTGCATGTCCTGCTCCAAGGTATGTCACTGTTTGCTAACGTATTATGCAAATATAAGTTTTCTGTAGAGTGTGTGCCCAAAGTCTTTATAATATTTGATGATTCACTGCAGGTCTGGTCAGTCAGTGTTTTAAAAAGTTCCTCTATTTTACACATGGCCTGGCATGGGGTCACAGCACCGTCTGTCCATTCTGCTTTAGCACCATGGGACCCCATGCCATGCCATGTGTAAAATAGAGGAACTCTTTAAATTACAGACCAGACCTGCAGTCCAGGCTGAGTAAGGCCTCAGAGCACATGGCATTACTGTCTGTATTTAACTGCTTGATGGGTTAATTTTGGGCCTGGCTGGTTCACATGTATGTGTTTTGGCGTCCCACATTTGCGCAGGCACAGCAGCCCATTTTTGCCAACAGCAAAAAAATTGGACCAAAAGCTAATGTTTCGCACTGTAGCTTCAGTGCTTAGCTTTTGTTCCAATTTTTTTGCTGTTGGCATGTTCATTTTTCGATCGATTTTAATTAAAAGAACATTTTTGGAGTGCGGCTGTCCAAGTTTCCTTCGTATTTTTGCATCACTATTGCAGTGTCAGCACCCATGGTTTGGTTCCAGTGAGGAGGTTCTTTGAAGATTACTGAGCGGTTATTTTCTCTCTCTACCTTGTCTTGGACTTTGCAGTGTCCGCCATAATGTCGCAGTCACGATAAAAATCGCTGATCGCCGCCATTACTAGTAAAAAAATTAAATTATTAATAAAAATGCCATAAAACTATCCCCTATTTTGTAGATGCTATAACTTTTGCGCAAACCGATCAATAAACGCTTATTGTGATTTTGTTTACCAAAAATATGTAGAAGAATACGTATAGGCCTAAACTGAGGAAAAAAATAGTTTTTTTATATATTGTTTGGGGATATTTATTATAGCAGTTAAAAAATATTACTTTTTTTTCCCCCAAAAAATTCTTGTTTATATCGCAAAAAAAAAAACCTGCAGAGGTGATCAAATACCACCAAAAGAAAGCTCTACTTTTGGGGGAAAGAAAGACGTAAATTTTGTTTGGGAGCCACGTCGCATGACCGCGCAATTATCAGTTAAAGCGACGCAGTGCCGAATTGCAAAAAGTGCTCTGGTCTATGGCCAGCCAAATTATCCGGGCTGAAGTGGTTAAAGTATCCAGACCAGCCTTTTATATAAAATATAGGTGATTAGTGATCCTTACCTGGGTAAAAAGTGATGAGATAATTGTTATAGGATAACTTTAGATAACTACAATGCAGAAAGTAAAAAGATAAAAAAAAAAAACAGCACTAATATACAAAGATCAAAGGAACTCAATGAAAGAACTGAAATGTTCCTGTTTATAAGACAAGGCTACCAATCCCTCCAAAGACGTGCTGGAAGGTTAATTGGATCCTGCCTAGATTGGCCCTATTATGAATGTGAGTTAGGGACCTAAGCTCCTTGAATGCAGGGACTGATGTGATTGTATATTGTGGGGTAGATTCAGGTAGATTGGCTTCGATACGCTACGCCGCCATAACTTAGTAAGGCAGGTTCTGTATTCACCAAGAACCTGCGCCCTAAGTTACGGCGGCGTAGCGTAAATCTGCCGGCGTAAGCGCTCCTAATTCTAATTGTGAAGAGGTGGGCGTGTTTTATGCAAATAAAACATGACCCCACGTAAATTATGTTTTTGACTAACGGCGCATGCGCCGTCCATGAAAGTAACCCAGTGCGCATGCTCCAAATTAACCCGCAAAAAGCCAATGCTTTCGACGTGAACGTAAATTCCGCACAGCCCCATTCACGGACGACTTACGCAAACGACGTAAAAATTTCAAAATGCGACGCGGGAATGACGTCCATACTTAACATAGGATACGCCTCATATTGCAGGGGTAACTTTATGCCGGAAAAAGCCTAAAGTAAACAACGTAAAAAAATGCGGCGGGCGGATGTACGTTTCTGAATCGGCGTATCTACCGAATTTGAATATTTATCGCGTAAATCGGCAGAAGCACCACGTATCGGCCAGCGTAAATATGCAGCCTAAGATACGAAGGCGTAAGAGACTTACGCCGGTCTGATCTTAGTCAAATCAATGCGTAACGCATAGATACGACTCCGCACACTCAGAGATACGATCTCCTACCTGAATCTGGCCCTGTATATGTAAACGCTGCATAAATTGATGGAGTTATATAAACACCTGTAATAAATATATAATTGAGGGTGCACTAGGAAAGCAGACCTGTGTTTGCCTCAAACACCCAATCACAAGCCAGCTTACTTGCTTGTTCGGACCTTGCTTTGTGCACTATATATATATATATATATATATATATATATATATATATATATAAATACACGCTATATTATCAAATGTATTGGGATGTCTGTCTTTACACAAACATGAACTTTAATGCCATGGCAGTCTTAGTCCGTAGGGTTCAATCTTGAGTTGACTCACCCTTTGCATGTATATGTATAAAAAAATATATATAGATATATAGATATCTATATATATACAGTGGAACCTTGGGTTACGAGCATAATTCATTCCAGGAGAATGCTCGTAATCCAAAGCACTCGCATATCAAAGCAAGTTTCCCCATAGAAGTCAAAGGAAATGAAAATTATTCATTCCGCATTGACTTCTTTTGCAATACCGCATGTGGCCAGAGGTCTGGACTATTTTTTGGACTATTCATTGGACTATTTATTTATTTATTTACTTCATTGTCTATTTAGTTTGGTGTTAGATTATACTCTGAAAATCTTTGCGCCATCTAATATTTTTTACTATATATTTTTTACAGAGGTGGGGGGGGGGCACCTGAGAGCCTCGGAAATAATCGGGACAGCTCAGCTGGACTCGGAAACCCCTGGCAACCCCCTCGGGAAATGAGTATTTTTTTATGAGTATTTCCGAATGGCTCAGATCAGCTCCGCTTGGCTCCAATCGGCTCTGGTGCCTCCCGCACCTCTGGCCAAATGCGGTACTGCAGTGCACCGCTGTGGCTTAAATTCTGCTCGTTTTCCGAGACAACGCTTGCAAACCGAGTCAGGATTTAAAAAAAAAATGCTCGTATTACGAAACGCTCCTTAACCGCGTTGCTCCCAATCCGAGGTTCCACTGTATAATCAAATTACAGATTAGACATTCTTATAATATGTCAAAAAAAGTTAGATTTTATTTCCATCATTTACACTTTAAAAATGACAGAAAACAAAAAAATGGCGTCTGCAAAAGTTTGGGCACCCTGCAGAATTTATAGCATGCACTGCCCCCTTTGCAAAGCTGAGACCTGCCAGTGTCATGGATTGTTCTCAATCATCGTCTGGGAAGACCAGGTGATGTCAATCTCAAAGGTTTTAAATGCCCAGACTCATCTGACCTTGCCCCAACAATCAGCACCATGGGTTCTTCTAAGCAGTTGTCTAGAAAACTGAAAGTGAAAATAGTTGACGCTCACAAAGCTGGAGAAGGCTATAAGAAGATAGAAAAGTGTTTTCAGATGTCAATATCCTCTGTTCGGAATGTAATTAAGAAATGGCAGTCATCAGGAACAGTGAAAGTTAAAGCAAGATCTGGAAGACCAAGAAAAATATCAGACAGAACAGCTCGCAGGATTGTGAGAAAAGCAATTCAAAACCCACGTTTGACTGCACGATCCCTCCAGAAAGATCTGGCAGACACTGGAGTTGTGGTACACTATTCCACTATAAAGAGATACTTGTACAAATATGGTCTTCATGGAAGAGTCATCGGAAGAAAACCTCTTCTACGTCCTCACCACAAAAATCAGCGTTTGAACTTTGCAAATGAACATATAGACAAGCCTGATGCATTTTGGAAACAAGTTCTGTGGACCGATGAGGTTAAAATAGAACTTTTTGGCCGGAATGAGCAAAGGTACGTTTGGAGAAGAAAGGGCACAGAATTTAATGAAAAGAACCTCTGTCCAACTGTTAAGCATGGGGGTGGATCAATCATGCTTTGGGGTTGTATTGCAGCCAGTGGCACAGGGAACATTTCATGAGTAGAAGGAAAAATGGATTCAATAAAATTTCAGCAAATTTTGGATGGTAACTTGATGCCATCTGTGAAAAAGCTGAAGTTAAGGAGAGGATGGCTTCTACAAATGGATAATGATCCTAAACACACCTCAACATCCACGGGGGATTACATCAAGAGGCGTAAACTGAAGGTTTTGCCATGGCCTTCACAATCTCCTGACCTCAACATAATTGAAAATCTATGGATAGACTTTAAAAGAGCAGTGCGAGACAGACAGCCCAGAGATCTCAAAGAACTGGAAGACTTTTGTAAGGAAGAATGGGCAAAGATACCTCAAACAAGAATTGAAAGACTCTTGGCTGGCTACGAAAAGTGTTTACAAGCTGTGATACTTGCCAAAGGGGGCAGTACAAGATATTAACACTGCAGGGTGCCCAAACTTTTGCAGACGCCATATTTTTGTTTTCTGTAATTTTGAAAGTGTAAATGATGGCAATAAAATCTAACTTTTTTTGACATATTATAAGAATGTCTAATCTGTAATTTGATGCCTTTTGGAGATTTTTCCATCTTTCCTTGGCTTCGTTAAGCACATTAATACAAATTTTTACCTGGGGTGCCCAAACTTTCGATCCCCACTGTATATACTTATGTCTGAACCTTAATTTTCATCTTTATTATGAATCATGTGCACAAGGGAAAATAATAAATAAATAAACAGGATTTTGCTTGCACATGATTGAAGGAATAAAGTAAACTATTATTTTTAAATGTATTTGTGAAAAAAAAGTAGACAAGTACATTTTGCAGCCTTAAAGATTGGCATGCAGACTTCACAACCATCTGAAATGATTAGTGAAAACATCAGTCACACTCATTTTGCTGCAGAGGTCCCGAGCAGCAAACTTTAAATGATGCCAATACAGCAATGAAATCATTTTTTCTCTGACCTGTTTAAAGTTTAAAGGAACTTTAAGGATATATAGAACTTTCTTTTGAGAAATTTTGGCCATTATAAAGTTTTCTACTTTACAAAATCAGCCCCATAATCTTTAGCGTGGGCGCCCCGGCACGCACGCGGAACGCTGTCAATGTCAGCAGGGACGGCTCATTAGCGAATATTTACAAAAGTATACATTTTGGATTCTGTACGTTTTTCTTTACTGTAAATATCCAAGTAGTTTCACCGGTTTATAAAGAGCAAAGGTGAAAATAAGAATTTAGGATACCGCATAACTAGAATTAAAATCAACATGGGAAAAAAAAATACATGTAGAAAGTTGTATTATGGTTATTATAGATAGTGCCTTTTGTATGCTCATAGAATAGCTTTTTTATGTATTAAAAAGAAAAAAAAGACATAGGGGTTATTTACTAAGACTGGAGCGTGCAAAATCAGGTTCAGCTCTGCAGAGAAACCAATCAGCTTCCAAGTTTCATTGCAAAAGCTTAACCTCCCTGGCGGTATGATTCTTTCAGAAAAAAGGTGCTGAAAGCGGTACCATTATTTGCAAGGAAATTTTGCGTTTTATACTGTAGGCCTGTAATTCTTAGGAATAACTCACTTAAATCTGACCAAACAAGAGTGTAGTAGGCATCCCGGGTATGACATTTTTTTTAAAACAAAATTATAAATTATAATATAATAAATAATTATAAATAATTATAACAACTAATAATATAATTATAATAAAAATTATTCAATAATGTAATCAACTCAAAATCACTGAAATTTGCTCAGTTGCAGAATCGTCGCTGTCATTACTTTTATTTTTTTATGACGAATTTCCCCACAAATCGCTATTGCACAATTCTGCAAGTGATTATAATTTATTATCGCTGTTTTCTAGCTGCTCTAAAACCATTTTTGACATAAAGGGACACTTTTGGTTGCTATGGACAATCTACAGTTTGCAGGCAGAAAGAACCGTTTTTATTATATAAAAGTACATGTAGGGCACTGGGCAGACCACTAGGGACAAGGGGGGTGTGTATTTTTTACATACAGTACTGTAATCTATAAGATTACAGTATACTGTATGTAATGTGTTTGTTTACGTTTTTGAATTTGGCGCCGTTCTCCGCTCCCGTGCGTCGTAACGTCGCAGGGAACGGAGATCGGCGGCACAGGAGGACGCTGTGTGAATCGAGCGAGCACCCTGGATCGCTGGATCCAGGAGAAGGTTTGATCCAGGAAAAAATCGCAATAAGCGTATATTGATTGGTTTGCGCAAAAACTATAGCGTCTACAAAATAGGAGATAGAATAGAATATGGCATTTTTATTATATAAACCAAGCCTGTGGATCCAGCGAGGCGAGTACCGCCAGGGGGGTTAATTGAACAAGCTGAAGTTAGAAGCTGATTGACCCCCGTGCACAGCTGCGCCAGATTCAGAGTGCTCCAGTTTTAAGAAATCTCCCCCATTGTCTTATCTGTATAGTATTATTATTTATTAGGCTTTAACAACTTCAGCCCCGGACCATTTGGCCGCCAAATGAGCGGGCCACTTTTTGCGATTTGGCACTGCGTCGCTTTAACTTACAATTGCGCGGTCGTGCGACGTGGCTCTCAAACAAAATTGAGGTCTTTTTTTTCCCCCACAAATAGAGCTTTCTTTTGGTGGTATTTGATCATCTCTGCGGTTTTTATTTTTTGCGCTATAAACAAAAGTAGAGCAACAATTTTAAAAAAAAGCAATATTTTGTACTTTTTGCTATAATAAATATCCCCCTTTGTTTTTAAAAAAAAAGCAATTTTTTTTCTCATTTTAGGCCGATACCTATTCTTCTACATATGTTTGGTAAGGAAAAATCGCAATAAGCGTATATTGATTGGTTTGCGCAAAAACTATAGCGTCTACAAAATAGGGGATAGAATAGAATATGGCATTTTTATTATAATTTTTTTTAAGTACTTGTTATGGCGGTGATCTGCAATTTTTATAGGGACTGCAACATTATGGCTGACACATCGGACACTTTTGACACTATTTTGGGACCATTCACATTTATACAGCGATCAGTGCTATAAAAATGCACTGATTACTTTATAAATATGACTGGCAGGGAAGGGGTTAACCAGTAGGGTGTGGGGAAGGGGTTAAGTGTGTCCTAGGGAGTGATTCTAACTGTGTGGGGGCGTGGCTCACTGTGACACGTCACTAATCACTTTTCCCGATGAGAGGGAGCAGACGATCAGTGTCCTGTCACTACGCAGAACAGGGAGATGCCTTGTTTACAAAGGCATCCCCTCTGTTCTGCCGTTCCGTGACCCGATCGCGGGACACCGGCGGACATCGAGTCCGCAGGCACCATGATGGAGATTGCGTGGTGCGCGCGGCCACTAGGGGGCAGGTTCAAAGCACTCCCTGGTTTGGAGTGTCGTGCTCACCCCCTACCTTGGACTACAGGAGAGTCAGGACGCTCTCTACTTTGCAGATAGAGAAAGGAGCTGACTCTCCTGTAGACCAAGGGAGGGGGCGAGCAGGACACTCCACACCCGGGAGAAAGCCTTGTATTACTGTGTGGAGTTACAGACAGAAGAACAGGGTATTTGGGTACAGCGTTGCAGTTAAAATAACGCAGTGCCGTATCGCCAAAAAATGGCCTGGTCATGAAGGGGGGTAAATCTTGGTGGTTAAATTGAACGGAACAGAATTATTTGGCATGCTACAAACGATCGTCCTATGCCACGTGTGAAGGCTTTTTCTTTAGTTATTCCTCCTGACCTAAAAAAAATTGTGAATTTACCGCTTACCATCAAATTTTCAAGTGGTTAATCTATAGATGTTTATATTAATCTTATAGTAAGTGCGTTATTAAGCGCGGCGAAAAGTATGCTGATACTGTAAAGTTGGAGCGACGGATTTCAGACATAAGTCGTACCTATTTTACGCTGTTTTAGCTTGAAAGTATTAAATAGTATGTTTTACGTCTTCATGAGAGATCCAAAAAAACTTTTGGCAAATATCCTTCTCTTCGCTGCTGCTCTGTATAAACCTTTAGGAAAAAAAATGGAAGCTGAACTATGGCTGCCTTTCTGTGAATGTACGGGCTCTGTTGGCATAGCCGCACTTAAAAACATGCGTTTATATATATTTTTTTAAGTGTGTTTTAGAATGTATTACACATGTATGGCATAGAGCATTGCATGGGACACCATGTACAGCACCATAGAAAGTTCACTCAAACGGCACCAAGGGGGATTTTTTAAAACAGGGGTGTCACACTCAATTTCACGTGTCAGCATTATTCCAGATAGCAAGCAATTGTGCTGCAAATCACTTGCTAAGCTATTGCTAGACTTGCCAGGCTTCACAAGTTTGTTGCACAATTGCAGGAAGTCTGAATTGCATGACTTCAGATCAACTTTCTTTACAAACATTCTGCAAGTCTGCTGCAAGTTCTGGTTCAGTTATGTTGTGTAATAGTCATCCCACCACAGGGGGCACTGTGGCTGAGTTATCATGTTGTAGACTTGCAGAGCTCTTGCTGTAGACTCCCCACTGCAACTTTGCTCTTGCTAGAGACTTGCCACCCAAATTTGCTACAAATTGTAAAAGTTACAACTAGAACTTGTGCCTCAAGTGCTCTGCAAGTGTACAACTTGACAGTAAAAATGCGCATCAAGTTTACAGACTTACAATTCAACACTGCCACAAATTTGTGGCAAGTTATCCCTGTTGTCTGGTAGACATGTGTACTGCCGAAAAATCAGTTTGTTTTTGTTTTCGGTTCATTGGTCTTTTTGGAGGTTTTATTTTTTATTTTTGGATCATTAGTTATGATCCAAATTCGAAAATTGGTAAATTCATAAATCCGAAGATTCCAAAACTTGTAAATTTGAAAATTCGTAAATTCAAAAATTCAAAAATCCGGAAGTTTGTAAAGTCCTAAATCCGGAAATTTGTAAATTCGAAAATTTGTAAATTCGAAAATTTGCAAATTCGAAAATTTGTAAATTAAAAAAATCGTAAATGTAAAAATCCCAAATTCGAAAATCCAGAGATTCGATAATTTGAAAATTAGAAAATTCATAAATTAGAAAATTCGTAAATTAGAAAATTTGTAAATTTGAAAAACCAAAAATTTGAAAACCCAGAAATCCGTAGATTCGTAAACTAGAAAATTTGCACAAAATTCATACATTCGTGAATTTTCTGAAATGCTAAAATCCAAAAATTTGAAAACCTAAAAATCCGAAGATTCGTAAATTTGAAAATTCGTAAATGTAAAAATCCCAAATTTGAAAATCCAGAGATTCGATAATTTGTAAATTAGAAAATTCGTAAATTAGAAAATTCGTAAATTAGGAAATTTGTACATTTGAAAAGCCAAAAATTTGAAAACCCAGAAATCCCTAGATTCGTAAACTAGAAAATTAGAAAATTCATACATTCGTAAATTAGAAAATTCTGAAATGATAAAATCCAAAAATTCGAAAACCCCAAAATCCGGAGATTTGTAAATTAGAAAATTTGTAAATTAGAAAGTTTGTAAATTAGAAAATCTTAAAATAAGAAAGGAAATCCGAAAATTTCAAAACAACGAACATTTTCCCTGTCCGTGCCCAAATTGATTTTGTTTTCACAAATTTTTGCAGGAGGAAAAATGAATGTTATGCTGAGAAAACAAATTTCTTAACCACAAAAAAAAATCTTGTCAGTACAAACAAAAATTGGTGTATAATTTTTTTTGCGCATTTTTGTGGAGGATTTTAAGAGCATTTTAGGATTCATTTGAATGGACCTCTCTCCACTCTAAAAACACACCAAAGGAGATCATATACCAAATTTTGTCACACAGCCTGGCGCGTTCAGCATTGCATTTTTTGTTGCAATTTTTGTGCGTTTTGTCCCACGACAATCGCGACTAAACAGCACCGTGATTTAGAGAAAATGGCATTGCAAATGTGTTCTGCATTCTGCTGCGATTCTGGAATTTGGGGGCAGAATTGCACAATTTCAGATTCTTAAATACTCAGGTATGAACGGAGCCTAAGACCCTTTCACAATGGGGTCGCGGCCACATTAGCGCTAGAGCCGCTAGTTTTAGCACTTTAGCTGTTTAGGTGGCGCTTTTTGGCCAATAGCGGGTCGATTTTAACACCCTTGGAAGGGGTTAAAAACTCCTGTGTTGCGGCGCTTCCGAATCACTTTTCATTTTAATGCATTCTGTGCATTAATGTAAAAAAAAAAAAAACTGTGATGCAGCTGCCCCCAGACCCCCCCCCCCCCCCTCAATACTTACCTGAACCCGGTCTTTCCAGCTCCAGCCATTGGCTCCTGCTGCTGTGAATAAAACCCAATGATGCGGAAGATGGGGGCAGAGTCCTGCTGTCTGTGTTAATAGACGCATCAGTAGTTCACGGGAGCGCGCCCGCACGATTGGCCCGAGGGAAAGCGGCTCTCCAACAGGGCATTTGAGAAGAGGAGGAGCCAGGAGCGCCTCTGAGGGACCCCAGAAGAGGAGGATCGGGGCCACTCTGTCTAAAATCAACTGCACAGAGTAGGTAAGTATAACATGTTTGTTTTTTAAAGAAAAAAAAACACAAACCTTTAGTTATCCTTTAACCACTTAACACCCGCCCGCCGTCAAATGACGGTGGGCGGAATGCTCTATTGTTCCGACAGGACGTTATATGACGTCCTGTCATTTAAAGCCTCTAGGGCGCGCGCGACGCTGGTGGCGCGCGCGCACACCCGTTGCGTCACTGGGAACACAGTGCCGCGACGGCCGCCGGGCACCTGCGATTGCCCAGTAACTGAGCAGGGACGTGGAGCTCTGTGTGTAAACACAGAGCTCTACGTCCCGTCAGGGAGAGAGGAGACCGATCTGTGTCCCTTGTACATAGGCGCACAGATCGGTCACCTCCCCCAGTCACCCCGCTCCCCCTACAGTTAGAACACACCCAGGATACACATTTAATCCCTTCCTCACCCCCTAGTGGTTAACCCCTTCCCTGACAGTCACATTTATACAGTAATCAATGCATATTTATAGCACTGTTCACTGTATAAATGTGAATGGTCCCAAAAATGTGTCAAAAGTGTCCGATGTGTCCGCTATAATGTTGCAGTCCCGAAAAAAACCGCAGATCGCCGCCATTCCTAGTAAAAAAAAAAAAAAAAAAAAAAAACATTATGTCCCCTATTTTGTAGGCAATATAACTTTTGCGCAAACCAGGTTATTGCGATTTTTTTTTTTTACCAAAAATATGTAGAAGAATACGTATCGGCCTAAACTGAGAAAAAAATATATTTTTTTTTAAAAAATGGGATATTTATTATAGCAAAAAGTAAAAAATATTGTGTTTTTTTTTTAAATTTACGCTCTTTTTTTGTTTATAGCCCAAAAAAATAAAAACCGCACAGGCAATCAAATACCACCAAAATAAAGCTCTATTTGTGGGGAAAAAAAGGACGTCAATTTTGTTTGGGAGTCACGTCGCACAACCGCGCAATTGTCAGTTAAAGCAACGCAGTGCCGGAAGCTAAAATCTCGTCTGGGCCGGAAGGGGATGTATGTGCACAGTAGGCAAGTGGTTAATATGTGTTTGGTTTTAAAGGGATGAGGTGGCAACCTTAGATGTGGGGGGAAGGGAGCAGAGACACGCCTCATCACAACTGCACAGGGAGGAGCAGGAAGCTTCCTCCTCTCTGCTGCCAATTGCTGAGACAAGGTGAAGATGGAGACTGGAGAGGTGCAAGGGCCACGTGAAATGACCCGGCGGGCCGGATTCAGCCCACGGGCCTTGTTATAAAACATCCCACACAGCACAGGTACAAACTCTAACAAGGTTTTGCTGGAACTAAAAGACAATTGGCTGAACTCCCAATATCTTATGTCAATATCGGCTTTATTGTGTCATAAAGCAGGGTAGGGGAGAAAAAAAGGTGGACGCGTTTCACACGAGATTCGTGCTTTGTCAAAACCACATGGAAATGCAATCAGTGTCTATATATATATATATATATATATATATATATATATATATATATATATGTGTGATATTTTGAGTTAAACGCAGATGTGTACAATCTCATAACTGCATATCCTGTTTCCAGTCCCGTCATGCATATTCAGATCTTAAAAAACATCACTGAAACTATTCAGGTGATATAACATGATAAAGAGTGACATAAAATAAAGAAGAATAATAAAAAAATAAAAAACATATAACAAATATTATCCTGTGTGTTCAGGATGATATTTGTTTTATGTTTTTCATATTAATCTTTATTCTATATTTTTTTTCCATAGATATATCTATATATCTATATCAATATCTATATCAATATCTATATATATATATATATATATATATATATATATATATATATATATATATATATTATACATATATAATTACACATGTTTAAAAAAAACACATACTGATCAGGTAATTGACATTAGAGTACTGTCTTAGCTAAGGTTAAAAAACATAAAAAAAAGTTGATGTGGCCCTCGGCTGGGCACTTAAAGGGTCACTAAAGGAAAAAAAAATTTTCAGCTAAATAGCTTCCTTTACCTTACTGCAGTCCTGGTTTCATGTCCTCATTGTTCGTTTTTGCTTTGATGTTGCTGTAATTCCTCTCTGTTCTGGACACTTCCTGGTTGTCTGTTTCCTGATCACCACAGTACTGAGAGATTTCTCACTGTGGTGACTAATCAAGGAGGTGTGATTACTGTGTGTCTAAAACCCCTCAGCACCAATCCAGTTTCGTTTTACAAAACCTTCACTGCCCTCTATTGGCTCTCTGGCTCTGTACATCAGAGAACCAGGAAACAGCAAAAACGAAACTAAACTGTAGGTACATTATATGATTGGTTTTTATCTATTTTTAATCATTTTTAAAAGGAATCAGTTAGCTATTATGTCTCTATACCCTGTAAACAGTCATTTCAGCTAAAACTTTTTTTTATTTAGTGACCCCTTAAAGAGCAACGTACCTGTACGTGCTTATGCACAGCCGTGCGGCGGTCCTTAAGTGGTTAAATAATTATGTAGTTTTTGCCCTATTTGGAACTCTCTTAGGCCGCGTACACACGATCGGTTAAACCGATGAGAATGGTCTGATGGACCGTTTTCATCTGTCCAAACCGATCGTGTGTGGGCGCCATCGGTTATTTAACCATCGGTTAAAAAAAAGCCAACTTGTTTTAAATTTTATTGATGGATTCCTAACCGATAGTTAAAAACCGATCGTTAGTAGGCACAACCATCGGTTAAAAATCCACGCATGCTCAGAATCAAGTCGACGCATGCTTGGAAGCATTGAACTTTGTTTTTTTCAGCACGTCGTTGGGTTTTACGTCACCGCGTTCTTACACGATTGTTTTTTTAACCTATGGTGTGTAGGCGTGACGGACCATCAGTCAGCTTCATCGGTTAACCGATGAAAACGGTCTATCGGTCCGTTCTCATCGGATGGACTGATCGTGTGCACAAGGCTTTAGTTGCCCCTTATTACTTTGACAGCTTACAAAATCTCTACTGATGCACCCCTTTAGACATGTATGGCTAATTGCCAGTCTTCCTCGTATAACTCACCTCTGCAGCTGTGTTTGCAATTGTAATTTGTTGCTTTGAAGTTGAAGCTGAATGCCAGGAAGATATATAAGGTCACCATTTTAAAGCATTGAATTGAATTGAATGTAGTTTTAAAAGCAGTTAGTATAGATGGATATGTC
Organism: Rana temporaria; assembly: GCF_905171775.1. Lineage (NCBI taxonomy): Eukaryota > Metazoa > Chordata > Amphibia > Anura > Ranidae > Rana > Rana temporaria. The sequence continues at coordinate 509,075,460 of NC_053490.1, forward strand.
TTTATATCAGCTTTCTGTGATCTTCCACAAAGCAGCACAGGCAGCACAGTTGGCGTAATGGTTGACACTTCTGTCTTGTAGCACTAGGGTCCTATGGAGGGTCCTTATGGAGTTTGCATGTTATCTCTGTGCTTGTGTGGGTTTCCTCCTGTTTTCTCCAGTTTTCTCTACCATTACAAAAGACAAACTGGTAGGTTAACTGGCTCCTGTCTAAATTGGCCCTAGTACGTGTATATACAGTATGTGTGTAAGGTGGTGTTATAAATTTCCAGGACTAGGGATATTAAAAATTCTTATATCTGCCCTGCAGATGGAGTTTTAGGTTTCTTTTCAATTTTTTTTACAGTAATTCCTTACTTCCTGTAGAGAAAAGCGTGTTGTTCACAGAGCTCCATAGCTCAAGCTAAAATTTGCACACACAAGTAAAGGAGTCCTACCCAGTTGACAGTGTTGTTACCTGTTGACAATGTTGTTACTGTAAGGCCTCGTACACACGACCGAGGAACTCGTCGGAAAAGACACATCGTTTTCCTCGAAGAGTTCCTTGTTAGGCTTGTCGAGAAACTCGACAAGCTTTCTTTGCGCACACACGGTCAAGACCAAATCTCGTCGTTGTCAAACGCGGTGACGTACAACACATACGACGGCAGGGGAAGTTCGATTCCACTGGCACAACCCTTGGGGCTGCTTTTACTAATCTTATGTTACTGCGTGTTAAGTAAAAGTTTGGTAAGAGACGATTTGCACTTTTCAGTCTGTTACAGCGTGACGAATGTGCTATCTCCATTACGAACGCTACTTTTACCGAAGGTACGCTCCCGTCTCATACTTTATTCTGAGCATGCGCAGGTTTCTAAGCATACACACGAACGTGTTTCTCGTCGAAAACCAGCCAGACGAGGAACACGACGAGGAAATTGAGACTCCCTTCGAGGAAAAAGAGAACTTGTTCTCTTTTTTCCTCGACAGTTCTCTCGATAAAAAGCGGACACACGACCGGTTTCCTCGGCAAAAAAGCTCTGCCACCAAGTTTCTTGATGGATTCTGTCGAGGAAAACGGTCGTGTGTACGAGGCCTAACAGGATGGAAGTGATGGGAAATCTCCAATGGGGACACAGACAGCTACAGTATAAAAAGGAGGTTGTAGCCTTCCCCACCCTACAACTAAAATGTGATTTTATTGTCATTGTGTCCACTTTTTGGAGATGCAAGGTAAGATACATCACCAGCTCACTGGTATTATTGCCATCAGAAGTATTTATTGTAGCCACATAACAGAAAGATGTGAAGGTTTGAGGCCTCAGGGGGACACCTTTATAAAGGCAACGTCACTGTTGTCTAATGCCGCGTACACACGTTCGGAAATTCTGACAACATAACCGTGGATTTTTTCTGATGGAATGTTGGCTCAAACGTGTGTTGCATACACACGGTCACACAAATCTTGTCGGAAATTCTGACCGTGAAGAACGCGGTGACGTACAAGACGTACGACGAGACGAGATCAACGAAGTTTAATAGGCAGTTTGGCTCTTCTGCTTGATTCTGAGCATGTGTGCTTTTTTGCTCGTCGGAATTGCATACAGACGAGCGGATTTTCCGATAGAAACTTTTTCTGTCAGAAAAATAGAGAACCAGCTGTCAATGTTAGAAACTGCTTTTCTAAAGAAGCTGAGGGTAAAGGTTTGCGACGAAACGTTGGGAGGCGGCGCTTTGACGTCACCGCGTTACACGTGCGAGGACCCGGATCTCTGGGCACGCGCTTCCTTACACAGACCGGCCGGCTGTGTGTTATTTTATCTGTTACATGCCATTTATTCATTGATGTAAGTGCACTACTTTTTTATTATTAAAACACCTTGCAGTATCACGCTATGAGTCCTTTTTAATCTCGTTTCATATACTGGAGCATTTTATTGGGCTGCCATCAGAGAGGAATACTGCTTATCGTGGTGGTTTATTGAATGAGAGTTTACCTGTTCCTTAGTGGAGGCTGGATTTCGTTTATGCTGAATATTGATTGATCTCTGGTAAGAGTCAGTGTGTTCCATTGGTGGAGGTCTCCTGTCTGCTATTCATCACAGCATCTGTGGATTCCCCCCCCTTTTTTTTCGGCACTTTCGGGACAATCATTATTTGGGACTGTGTCTTATTTCTTTTTAGTCCATTTCGCTTTTTGGGTCATTTCCTTTTTTTAAATTTTCACTGTATGGACTATTTTATGTTGGGGCTGGTATGAGAACATCAGTTCATGTCCTATATATATGTGCACTGTTCACTCACTGTGTTCACTTTATATTTGTATTCACTTTAACAATAAAGACTGCTGCCATGCATCTGTCACTCCATCAGTTCATCCTGTCACTTCATCAGACAGGTCCTGCAGAAGAAAGAATATATATAAACATAAGGGCAAGGTCTCACAGGTGACGTCATTGACCATATATAGACATGAGCATATAGTGTCAATGACATCACTGGGATCTGTCTTTGAAAAGGGTGAAATTCCTCTTAAACGTAATGTGTTCCTCATTTCTAAAACTAAAAATTGCCTTTAGACAGCCTTTTCCAGGACTCACCCCAGCCTGTAATTGGACAGTAGAGAAAGAGTACGAAACCGATGACATCAGCTGTTCACTGACAATGGTATACAAAACAATAGCACCCTTATTGCGTCTTAATGCTCCCCCCAGTCTGAGTGCTGTACAAGAAATGGCAGGAAGCCTATATTAACATAGATTCAGCTACTTATACAAGCGCATATTGTACTTATACAATATGAAAATATATAATGGTTTCTAATAAATAGTAGTATTATAAACTGGCAATTTTCCTTTTCCGTGAGCTTTCAATTAATCACCTTTAGTTATTTCAGGATTGAGGATTGTGGGCATATCCCATACACCCTGGCTTTGAAATAATTAAAATAAGCTTGCGGCTGCTGTTCTAACAGACCCCTGATATCTCCATCTTGCCACCTACTCTATGCAATCACATACAGAGGATTTTACCTTCCTAGTAATAGCAATAATGTTAGATATATATATATATATATATATATATATATATATATATATATATATATATATATATATATATATATATATACAATGTAAATATAGATACAAAAAAATAAAATAAAAAAATTGAAAGGCACATAAGTGTTTGTAAACAATGATTGCGTGCCATGCATGCTATAGTGAGATAAATAATTATAGATCTCTCATTTACAGTTCATTCTAAATTGATGACATTTAAAGCGTTGCATATTAATCCTTTTGGGTATCATAGCTTTTTGCCATTTTTGGGCATACACATTTTGACATATTAGGTATCTAGTCACTAGACATGAATTCATCAATTATTTTATACAAAACAATTTGTGGTTATATTGTTTTTGTCTGTACTAAAATACATTTTAGTGTATTTTGTATTGAAGTTGTGCAAATATTGTGTGATAACAAAATTGCAACTTCCATCTTTTTATTCTACAAGGCCTCTGTGTTCAGAAAACTTTGAGGGGGTTTTATGTATTTTTATAGCCAAAAATATAGATTTTAACCTGTGTGATTTTTGTTTTCAACTACTCTAATAGTAAAGTCCTGCATTGCACAAAGCATTTATGAATAGGCTCAATCTGCAAAATGGAGAAAAAAGACGGACGAGCCAATGAATTATTTCACACCTTTCTGAACAGGTCCCGAAGATTTTCTTTTTCTTACTAAAGCGATACTTCCTTCTTTACTGCAATTTAACCACTTGACCACTGGGCACGAAAACCCCCTTAATCACCAGACCAATTTTCAGCTTTCGGTGCTCTCACAATTTGAATGACAATTACTCAGTCATACAACATTGTACCCATCTGAAATTTTTGTCCTTTTTTTCCCACAAATAGAGCTTTCTTTTGGTGGTATTTGATCACCTCTGCGGTTTTTATTTTTTGCGCTATAAAAGAAAAAAGACTGAAAATTCTGTAAAAAAAAAAAAAAAAATCTAGTTTCTGTCATATTAGCAGGTTATTTCTCACACACAGCATATGCATACTACAAATTACACCCCAAAACACATTCTGCTATTCCTCCCGAGTATAGCGATACCACATGTTTGCGACTTTTACACAGCGTGGCCACATAGAGAGGCCCAACATGCAGGGAGCACCATCAGGCGTTCTGGAGCACCCAGGCCAATTCTGACATTTCTCTCCTACATGTAAAAATCATCATTTATTTGCTAAAAAAATTACATAGAAACCCAAAACATTATATATGCTTTTTTTTCAAAGACCCTAGAGAATACAATGGCGGTTGTTGCAACTTTTTATCTTGCACGGTATTTTCGCAGCAATTTTTTGAACGCGTGTTTTTAAAAAAAAAACAGTTTTGTGCTTAAAAAAAAAAAAAACAGTAAAGTTAGCCCAATGTTTTTGCATAATATGAAAGATGAAGTTACGCCGAGTAAATAGATACCCAACATGTCACCCTTCAAAATTGCACACGCTCGTGAAATTGCGCCAAACGTTGCTACTTAAAAATCCCCATAGGCGACGTATTGCAAGGTATTGGAGTATTGAGGGTATTGCGGAGTATTAGGGGGGTATTGCAGAGTATGGGGGGGGTATTGCAGAGTATGGGGGGGGTATTGCAGAGTATGGGGGGGGGTATTGCAGAGTATGGGGGGGGTATTGCAGAGTATGGGGGGGGTATTGCAGAGTATGGGGGGGGTATTGCAGAGTATGGGGGGGGTATTGCAGAGTATGGGGGGGGGGTATTGCAGAGTATGGGGGGGGGTATTGCAGAGTATGGGTGGGTATTGCAGAGTATGGGGGGGTGGGTATTGCAGAGTATGGGTGGGTGGGTATTGCAGAGTATGGGGGGGTGGGTATTGCAGAGTAAAATAAAAAAAATGATGAGTGCAATACTCTGCAATACCCCACCCCATACTCTGCAATACCCCACCCCATACTCTGCAATACCCCACCCCATACTCTGCAATACCCACCCCCCCAGGGTGGGTATTGCAGAGTATGGGGTGGGGTATTGCAGAGTATGGGGTGGGGTATTGCAGAGTATTGCACTCATCATTCTTTTTTTTTTACTGCAGAGTATTGCGCAGGGATGGCTGGATCTGTGACTGCAATTGTCACAGATCCAGCCCACAGTGCGGCGGCTGCTGCTGCCGCCCGATCCCCCCCCCCTCCCTCTCCTCTCACACTGTACCGAACGGTACAGAGAGGAGAGGGAGGAACCGGCGTCATTACATGACGCCGGTTTGTTTACAAGTGATCGCGCCGTCATTGGACGGCGCGATCACGTGGTAAGGAGCCGCTTCCATTGGCTCCTTACCGCGAGTGCTGTTGCTGCGGGTCCCGTAGACCCGGCGAGCACCGGCGATCGCGTGTGCGCGCCCGCTCGGGCGCGCACAACGCAGTCTCTGGGAGGACGTACATTGACGCCCTCCTAGAGTACAGGAACCGCTCTGTAGCCGTATTTTGGCTATAGGGCGGTTACCAACTGGTTAATTCACTTCTACAGCATGAAGAAAGAAAGTAGAGTGATCCAATGTTTATTATAATCCACTTCTCCTGAGTCTGGCTCCTGTTACCCGTCCACGACAGTAGGTGTGATATCTGGGCCTACAAGGCAACTTAGAATAACGGAGGGGATCATTTTCCGCTCAGACTGCTGAGAGGGCACATAGATCACTTACTCTGCTGTGCTGGGATCCTCCATTGTTCTGGATCCTGTTACATAAAGGTGTTTCTGTGAGCAACAGAACTTTGCTGACACGTAAGGAGGTATTAAAAGGCTAATCTGGGCTGGAGAGAGTGAAACACGTCCTGGCTCTTTAACAACAGCAGGGGAGAGGAAATCTAAAACATGGCCCGGCTGTTCTGTAGGGTTAACTCTTTAACTGCTGGCCCACTACTAGAAGGGATAAGAAAGATAATCAACGAGCTGCAACCCATCATAAGCCATACCTCCCAACTGTCCCTGATTATGAGGGACTGTCCCTGATTTGGAACAATGTCCCTCTGTCCCTCATTTGTCCCTCATTTTGGTCTGATCTTCATAGTTGTATGCACTCTTTATTTCTCAAAAAGTGTTTTCCGGTGCTAAATCTTTCATCCAATTACTAAATGTCTGCATTCATACACTTCAAAAGCCAATATTTAGAAATAGTAGTGGTAAAAATAAAGCACTTGTGTGTTTAACTAATAACTTTTTTGTATAATTTCTCCTTTAAGGGGCATGGCAGGGTGTGTGTCCTATGCCTACATACATTTTCTAATAGGCGTCCCTCATTCCCATCTCAAAAAATTGGGAGGTAGGATCATAACATCAGATGTGTCATGGTCTGGAGTCAGCCTGTAAAGTGCCTTGAAAAAGTATTTATAACCCTTACAATTTTCCAAATGTTGTCATGTTACAACCAAAAACGTAAATGTATTTTATTGGGATTTTATCTGATAGACCAACACAAAGTGGCACATAATTGTGAAGTTGGAAGAAAATGATAAATGGTTTTCCAAATTTTTTACAAATAAATATCTGAAAAGTGTGGCATGCATTTGAAAAAGCTTGGAAAAAGTGTTTTTCCTGTATCCAATAGTAACATATGGAACATTGTTACTGGGAGTGAGGTGAGAAGACTGCTGGGTTGGTGGAGCCCGGTACAGGCTCTGTGGTACCAGCTCAGAAATGCTGCACACTTACGGAGAGGTACTCTCTAACCAAAGTTGTGTCCGTAGTGCAATAGTGTCAACAGGGTAAGAAGTATGGCCACGAATTGGAAAATGTGCAAGTTGTCCAGTTCACTTGTAAGTTTGGAGTGCTGCCTTAATGCTGAATTCCCACTGTTTCCGAGTGTCTTCACCAGTTGTGTCAATCCCTGCCCACAGTGGACCTTAGCTTTCTAAATTACTACCAAATAGTTTTATAACCATTCACACCTTTGTGACTTTTCTGCCTCTTTTTCATTCCATAACCCACTTATCTTATCTGACTGAAGATGTCCATACACTGCTAGATATCCCTACAAATGTTTGTACAAAAAAATCTTATTAGTACATTCAATAATGCCATCTGAGACTTGACTAATGTCGTACCTCAAATTTTTTTTTGCGCATAACATATTTTGGAATGCGGCGTAACTTTCTAATCAAAAAAGCTGATTTTTCAATTTTTTTTTTTTTTTTTTTTTTACTATAGAATGCACAGCGCTTGTTTACATGCCTGTGTGCATAGGCACATTACAATTAATGGACTGTATTTTAGCTCAGTAAAAAAAAGAAGCTGTACTGAGCTTTTTCAAGCTGCCTAATGCCCTGTACACACGATCGGTTCGTCTGATGAAAACGGTCCGACGGACCGTTTTTATGGGTCGAACTGATCGTGTGTGGGCCCCATCGTTTTTTTTCCCATTGGTGAAAAAAAATAGAAACCTATCTTAAAATTTTCTGATGGTTAAAAAACCGATAGAAAAAAACGATCGTCTGTGGGGAAATCCATCGGTCAGAAATCCACGCATGCTCAGAATCAAGTTGACGCATTCTCGGAAGCATTGAACTTCATTTTTCTCTGCACGTCGTTGTGTTTTACGTCACCGCGTTGGACACGATCGGATTTTTAACTGATGGTGTGTAGGCTAGACAACTGAAAGTCAGCTTCATCGGATATCTGATGAAAAAATCCATCGGTCCGTTTTCATCGGATGAACCGATCGTGTTTACAGGGCATTAGTGTAAATAAAGAAAGTATCATGGACATTGCTGAACAGTGTTAATTTTGACGTAAAAATTTAGATTTAGTTTTAGTCTTTTGACTAAAATACAGTTTTAGTTGTATTTTAGTCATCTGAATTTCCAGTACATTTTAGTCGAATAACATCAAATGGATTTAGTTAAATAATTTCTCTAGAATTTCCGAAAAACATGTTATTATTTTATGGTATTAAGGTTTGCACAAACTACAAACACAGATTTAGCCATTATATAATGTCTGTGACGGTATCGGTATGATATCCCCGTCAACGTTCCCTTCTTCCCATAACGACAATCACCCCAATATTCCACGAGGAGGGATATCCCTGGAATCGCCCAGAAAGCCACACATGAGACCAGCTTACTGCTTGAACAACACAGACTTTAATGTTATAACACACAGCTTATATGTCATTTCCAAAACTGTTACAATGACAAATCTCCGCCCCCCTCACACTGGGGCTTCCATACAGATGAGTAGGTAGACACGACGGGGCCGATGCTGAAACACATTTTCTTTAGACAATGACATCAATGACGCTGAGCACTAGCTGTACTGAATACATCAACCAGACCGCTCGACCCCGCATATAGAGAGATAATTACCACAATGAAGCAATCAGAATAATTAACACAAGCCACTTAAACCCAGCTCTCCTTCACACAACACAATAAATCAATTAACCTTTAGAAATAGTGAGGGGACATTAGCACATCAATAACCTGGCTAGCAGGGAGCAGTAAACTGAGACATATAGGCAAATGTATCACAATGGCCCCCCTTTTGCTCCCTGCTCCGGCAAACCCGGTTGGACCTTCCCTGGTCCAGTAGGGTTGACGGGTTCAGAGCTATTAGTCAGAGGTTAACTCCGTTTGGCATGACTGACCTCCCTTGGCAACTGCTTCAGACTCAGGTATGTCACCGGGTCGTCAGATCACACGCCGGTCAGTCCCCAAGTCTTTGTGCGATCTGCAAAGTCACCAGAAGTCAGTGTGAAGACAGCGAATGGGTCTGTGCGCCGCCGTCTAGGTGTCCCGCTATGGGAGGGGGCAGGTTATGGCTCTGAAGTGACAATCCCAGGAGATTCATAAAAAGAAAAAGTTATATTTGTTGAAATGCTGTAGCACTGGTGCTCAGAGTCCGGGGGGGGGGAGGGGAATCAGAGCCCCATAAGGTCAGCCACCCCCTGCTCCCTCCGCAGCCGCCGGTTCTCCTCTTGGAGCTTCTCCAGCTCCATCTCCAGTTCATGCTGCTGTGACCTCAGGTGGTTGTTCTCCTCCTCCATGCGGCTTATGCACTCCTCCAGCTCTATGTACTCACGGATCAGCTCCTGCTTGCTCATGTCCTGCAGGCTCTCCACGTGGTCCTTCATCATCAGGAACTGGGTGGTGGTGTAAGGGGCCACCGGTGGGCCCTTGGCGAACATCTCGGCACGCATCTGGGACGCCCGCTGCGACTCCCTCTCCTCCAGTCGCTTCTTCTCCTCCCAGGTCAGCTTGTTATACGGCTTCCAGGACCTCTTCTTCTTGAAGGGTGGCCGGCGGTGCCTCTTTCTGCCCAGCTCCCTCCAGGGCCCCTCCGGCTCAGGGCTGTCGCCCATGACCAGCTGACAATGGTGTTCCCTGTTGTCCGTAATAACAGATTGTACCATGAGGGCTTCGTAAGGGGTGCCCAATGGTTCTTCCTGACCCAGCTCCTTTGGATCCCAAGCCGAGTCTACACAATGGGCTGCTGCTGGTGGGCGGTACCCAGGTTGAGACCAATTTGACCTGGTGTTGTCATTCATGGGGCAATTCTGCTTGAAGTGACCCAGCTGTTTGCACCGGAAGCAGCGTTGTTCGTTGCCCTCCTGGCGATGATAGCGAGGGCTAGATGTCACCGGTCTGTTAGGAGGTTGGTATCTAGCGGTTGGTGGGTGTGAGGGCACCGTTTGTGGTGGAGGTTGTTCCTGTGGTGTGACCTGGTTCGTCTTGCGAGTATCTGCATATTCATCCGCCAACTTCGCGGCCTCTGGTAGAGTCATGGGCCTGCGATCTCTCACCCAATCTTTGACGTCCGTCTGGATGTGATTGTAAAATTGCTCCAGGAGCATTAGTTGCAAAATGTCCTCTGCGGTGGTGGCCTGGCTGCTGTTAGCCCAGTTAGAGGCCGACCGGGACAATTGGCATGCCCATTCCGCATAAGAGTCTTTCGTGGTTTTGCGTGAGTCCCTGAACTTCTGTCGGTGGGACTCTGGGGTTACTGCATAACGAGCCAGGAGCACTTCTTTAACCCGGGCGTAGCTATGAATATCCTGATCTGGCACGGTCCGGAAAGCATCAGAAGCTTTGCCTGACAGTTTGCCTGACAATATTGCAACCCACTCTCCTCTAGCTATTCGGTGCAGGTTACATTGTCGCTCAAAATCCGCCAGGAAGTTATCAATCTCACAGTCCTTTTCATCAAAAGCTTTAAAAGCGCTAAACGGAATCTTCCTTGCGTCTGCTGTGCTGTACTCACTGTTTGGAGAATGTGCGGCTGCTTGTTGGACTGCTGCCAGTTTTAACTGTAGTTCTGCGTCCCTTATTTCTTTAGCCTCCTTCGCTAACAGGTCCATCACTTTCAGTACCACATCTGGCGTTGGGTTCGGGCCGAACCACGCTAGCTTCTCTCTCATTAGCTTGTTGGCTGGCGATTCCTCCTCCTGAATCACTGGTGTCTCCATCTCTTGTACTGCTGGCGTTGCTGCAATCCCGTCCTCCTGGTCTAGCTCCATTGATTCTGCTATGATGACCCGCTTGGTTTTGTTGCTAGCAATCCTTCCACGAACTTCCAGTAGTTCTTCCAGTGTCTGCTTGGAATCCGGGTGTGAAGGGGAATAGAAGGGAAGATCCCGCTGCTGCCAACCAATTGTGACGGTATCGGTATGATATCCCCGTCAACGTTCCCTTCTTCCCATAACGACAATCACCCCAATATTCCACGAGGAGGGATATCCCTGGAATCGCCCAGAAAGCCACACATGAGACCAGCTTACTGCTTGAACAACACAGACTTTAATGTTATAACACACAGCTTATATGTCATTTCCAAAACTGTTACAATGACAAATCTCCGCCCCCCTCACACTGGGGCTTCCATACAGATGAGTAGGTAGACACGACGGGGCCGATGCTGAAACACATTTTCTTTAGACAATGACATCAATGACGCTGAGCACTAGCTGTACTGAATACATCAACCAGACCGCTCGACCCCGCATATAGAGAGATAATTACCACAATGAAGCAATCAGAATAATTAACACAAGCCACTTAAACCCAGCTCTCCTTCACACAACACAATAAATCAATTAACCTTTAGAAATAGTGAGGGGACATTAGCACATCAATAACCTGGCTAGCAGGGAGCAGTAAACTGAGACATATAGGCAAATGTATCACAATGTCTTTATAAATAAAACCAAGTTTTGTTACAAGAAAAGAGGGAGAGAGAGGTCTGAACGGTCTGGAAGCCTGTAATGCAGTGAATGCTCTGGATGGTCTGAGGAGGCCTGTAATGCACAGTGCTCTGGACGGTCTAAGGAGCCCTGTAATGCATAGTGAGTGCCATACCTCCCAACTTTTAAACTTCAGAATGAGGGACAAATAAGCATACCTCCCAACGAAGTTGTTGAGCGGGGGGGGGGGGGGAATTCCGTGGATCAGAGTTGTTGAGCGGGGGGGGGGGTCCGCCGCGGATCAGAGTTGTTGAGCGGGGGGGCCTGTAATGCACAGTGCGTGCTCTGGATGGTCTGAAGAGGCCTGAAATGCACACAGTGCTCTGGGAAGTCTAAGGAGTGCTCTGGAAAATCTAAGGAGGCCTGTAATGCATAGTGAGTGCTCTGGACAGTCTGAGGAGGCGTGTAATGCACAGTGTATGCTCTGGAATGTCTGAGGAGGTGTGCTGCCGGCACTGGGGAGTTACAGTTCATTGAGGGAACCATGAATGCCAACATGTACTGTGACATACTGAAGCAGAGCATGATCCTCTCCCTTCAGAGACTGGGCCGCAGGGCAGTATTCCAACATGATAACGACCCCAAACACACTTCCAAGACGACCACTGCCTTCCCAAAGAAGCTGAGGATAAAGGTGATGGACTGGCCAAGCATGTCTCCAGACCTATTGAGCATCTGTGGGGCATCCTCAAACAGAAGGTGGAAGAGCACAAGGTCTCTAACAACCACCAGCTTTGTGATGTCGTCATGGAGGAGTGGAAGAGGACTCCAGTGGCAACCTGTGAAGCTCTGGTGAACTCCATGCCCAAGAGGTTTAAGGTAGTGCTGGAAAATAATGGTAACCACACAAAATATTGACACTTTGGCCCCAATTTGGACATTTTCACTTAGGGGTGTTATATTGAGGGGACAGTCATACAAGCTGTACACTCACTACTTTACATTGTAGCGAAGTGTAATTTCTTCAGTGTTGTGACATGAAAAAGATATAATAAAACATTTACAAAAATGTGAGGGGTATACTCACTTTTGTTAGATACTGTATATATATATATATATATATATATATATATATATATATATTGGCTATGGGTATTTGTACTGTTATCCTTATTCCCCATTTGATGTGTGGTAGTTTGTCTGTTTTTGTTTCATTTTATTTTGCTTTATTGAATTTTTTTTATGGTTTTGTCATTTATTGATTTTTGCCTTTTTTTTCTTGTTACTTTTTGTTTCTTGTTTTAGTTTTCTCTTACTTTGTGTTGGATGTGTGGGGTTGCAGTCCTTGGTGGGGCGGGGTTCTTTGCTGTGGCTTTTTCTCCCTTCAATGTGTGGTGGTGGAGGGTGATGAATGCACACTTGTTGTGTGTCACCTCCGGTTCCTTGCTGGTCTTCTCTGGAACTTCGGCCACTGAGCCTTTGAACCCTGCCCAACCATTTGCAGACATGCACAGTAGTCATCGGGGCTGCTTCCCACCGGGGAGAAGCCTTGGACAGGTGGTCATCTTTCTGCCACTGTTGGCCTGGCTAACGTAATATTAAGGTTCATTATTGGACCCCACATTTTCCTACAAGCATGGCCATTGTTTTTTCTCTTGGAGTCTACCTATTGGAGGTGGTCCCTACTAATATGTGGTGGTATTTTATAATTCTTTCATAGTATTTTCTATGTTGCCCAGTCCTTGGCTCTACGGTAGGAAGGGTCTATCAGCCAAAATAGAATTTTGTTTGTTTTTCCTGTTTTTTCCTTTTATTAAAAGGCATTTTTTTGTCTTAATATAATCCATTATAATTTGTTAGGTCATGCACTGTCCTTTATGGGCTCCCATTAGCCGTTGCAACTTTAGTGTATCCATTCCATGCATTAAGGGGATCTGGGTCATTCCTTCCATGTGTATATAGCGTTATAAGATTTTGGTTACATATATGTGAGTATACAGCTAAATACTAGCATGTTTATGTTTCATGTCATATATATTAATGAATGCTTATATATCTGATTCCCTAATACAATAGGGTCTCCTAAGAAAACCAATACATGGTGAAACGCGTAGAAACCGACACCCACATTGTCTTCTGCAGTCTGGCTTAAGATATCTGTTATATTTAATGTATATTGTATACCACTTTATCCAAATATGTATGAACATCTATTGACTGTGACTGAGCAGAATGAGCACCTTTTTTTTTAAGGATGCCTCTTTTATGTTATTTGAAACTGTATTGAGATGTTCTTATGGGCATATGAATTTTAAAGCAATTATGCTGTGAATAAAATTTCCAATTTTCAATTAGTTGAGGATTCACTCTCTTAAAGTTAAGTGCGGCGGCTAAATAGTCCTTCATTTTTTATCTCTCTCTTAAATCTTTATGGATGTGATGCCACGTCAGTGATTTGTGCTCCATGTTTTTCTACCTCTTGTTGCTTGGAATGTATTTGAGTGGTTTAAACTGAATGTTCAATTGCTTTAAAACAACCCACGGACTTGGGGGATGTCAGTTGGGTGCATTTAGAACTTTGCCTTTTATTGCTGCTTTTCATGTGTTGCCTAGTAACACTTTGGAATAGTCACCAGTTTTGTATCAGCAGATGCTGTGAGCAGCAAGATACTACAGCATCTAACAGCATGACAAATATTTTTTATTTAACAAATGAGAATCAACTTGACTCTGATGCAAAAGGTGCCTAACACTCAAAAAAAATATATATACTATAATAGAGTAAGGGAATCATTTTAATGGTTAAACACCATTAAAAGTGTTCAGAAGTACTTAGCAGATAAAAGTTAATAAACACCTGCCTGTTCTGATTATGAAATAAATGTGCAGCGCTGTATAGAAATAAATGTGCAAACAAGTAAAGTGTCAGTGCAACACTATTAATGTGTCAGATGTACAAGAATAATGGTTTATATCTGTATAAACATAAATTCATAAATGTATATATACATAATAAAATGCAAATGTGCCAACAAGTGGAACAATCACAATGTCCACCAATCTTGATTTAAAAGTGAAAACACATATTAGATCAACAATAGGTCCATGTATATAGATGTGGCACGCGCGCGACCACACAGTAGCAAATTAAAGGGGACGTATCTGTCGAAGTAAATAGGCGTGCCGTGGTCGGCAAGTGGTTAAAGCGCCTACAGCTTCAGCGGTTTTTTTTTTTTATGTGTCTTTGATGCTTCTGTGATGTTTCTATGATGTTTTTTTGAAGCTTTAATGAAGTTTGGCAAATGCCTTGTGTGTGTTGATTTTCTATTTGTTTAAAAGGAGCCCAGTAGAACCCCCAGCTCATTACAACCCATTCAGCAGATCCCACACTTAGTAGTACCCCTCAGTTTTGTCGATCCCCCACTCAGTAATATCCTCCAGTTCTGCTGATCCCCCATTCAGTAGCACCCCCCAGTTCTGTTGATCCTCCTCTCTCTTTGGTCCCTGCTCACCTCCCGCTATATTGTTCCCACACTGCTCACCACATGGGACATCTGCTAGTTTCTCCTGCTCTGGTCATCCAGCTCTGCTGATCCTCTGTTGCTCAGCCCTCTGTCTTCGATCCCCTGTCACCTTCTGCTATAGCGTTCCCATGTTAGTTACTCCGCTCCAGTCCAGAACCTGCTCCCCTTCCTCCTGCTCCATGCTGTACACTAGATGTGACATCTGCACCAGACACTTCTAAATTAGTGATTGGTATATATATACACACAAATGAACCAGATGTGACTGCTAATGATGTCTTTCCAGTTTTCGTGTTGGTTTCCCAGTGCATCCTGGGATATCTCATACCTGCAATACCTCCAAATACACAGAGAAGCTAATGATGAATACAAGCCCACTCAAAAGCTTCAGGTGCTGTAATGAAGCTTTTTCATAGACTTCTATGGAGGCTTTGGAGACCCTCTGAAGCACCAAGAAAGTTAAATGGGGTATAATTTCTTAAGCAAAGCAAACATGTCAACAGGGCTGTAAGGTAACCATTTTATTTAGTGAAATGTGCTTTAATTGGCATTCAGAATGCTTCAAACAAGCGTGTCCAATGCCACATTTTGAAGCAAGTAGAAACAAGCCCTAAAGGTCCCCTTTTTGGTGTAATTACTATACATCTGTTGATCTCACAGTGCTGGACTCAAGTAAAAAAATTCTCAGAAATTCTTCAGAGACAAGTCTTCCATTCCTGGTTATTTTGGTGATCCTTTGTGGTGAAAGGGAGGAAGTCTAAAAACATATCTCAGGATGAGTAACCAAGATCCTGCTGGCCAAGAGCCCTTGGGGAGAACTAGGCAGGTAAGATAAATATTTCTAAAGCGTCGTACATGCGACCGGTTTTCCCGGCAGGAAAACTGCCAGGAGAGCTTTTGGCCAGCAATCCCGGCCGTGTGTATGCTCCCTAGCAGTTTTCCCGTCAGGAAAACAGACGGGAATCCCGATGGGAAAATAGAGAACCCTGCTCTGTATTTTATCGTCTGGTTTCCCGGCAGAGTGTTTCCTGCCGAGAAAAACGGTCGTCTGTATGGGTGAAAAACCGTGCATGCTCAATAACACTTTGACGCATGCACGGTGGCATACAAGGTTAGTGTGGGATGTAGCAAGATGGCGGCGATGGCATCGAATGAGACGAGACACCAGCTCTTCGTAGTCCATGACGTCACCACATTCTTGGCATTAAAAAAGAACGGCGGAATTTTGTGTGGCCGTGTGTGTACACAGCTTTTCAAGTCAAGTCTGCCAGGAATCCCGTCAGGAATACCAACATTTTTTTTTTCCCCGACGGGATTCCCAGTGGTGTGTACAGGGCTTTAGTCTCCACTGTTTTCTCCCAAAATTTGTGCTCAACCATTCCCTCTATGCATTCACATAAACTTGCTAGGTCATATCCCACATTCAGCTGCTTCTTTAGGAAAACCAGCTGGCACACTTTCTCGCAGCTCTGTGGCATGCCAGCAATAGGATGATCCTTCTCAGCCTCAGTGGTCAGATATAACGAAGTACCTGAATACAGTGGTATTAAACAGTATAATTAAGTCTTAAGTAAAGAGCTAACATGATGCCTGTCTCTACTGAATCTATGGGCTCCATTTATTTAGCAGTGGTATGGCCTTACCACAGACACGCCAGTACTTAAAAATATATATATATTATTGCACATTTATAAAGCCCAGCTTGTTTTGTGACATCGAAGTATGGAGAGCAAAACTGAAACTAATCAATGAAGGCAGAAAAAAAAGCCTGGTGGGGAGCCTGGCAATGTGGCTCTCTATGCGGGAGAATGCTACGGCACACCATAGACTCTACACTGCGGCACACATAAGGGACCGGTAAAATGCAGACTCCACTGTAGAGCAATTCTGGTGAGTGGATAGTAGAATCTGCTTTTTACTATAAAAAGACCCCCATGAATCCATTAATAGCCATAGAAGCTAAAGAATGGCACAGAATAATCTATTCTGTGTATAGTATTTTTTTTTTTTGTTATCTGTTTCTTAGGCCGCGTACACACGACTGGTCAAAACCGATGAGAATGGACCGAGGTTCAGTTTCATCGGTCCAAACCGACCGTGTGTACGGCCCATCGGTCTTTTGTCCTTCGGACCAAAATTTTAAAACTTGCTTTAAAATCGAACCGATGGCCCGATGACCGATCAGGCCAAACCGATGGATAGTACACAAAAGCATCGGTTCAAAACCCGCGCATGCTCAGAATCAAGTCGACGCATGCTTGGAAGCATTGAACTTCGTGGTCGTGTGTACAGAGCCTAACACACATTTCGATATGCATTTATCCTTTTTAGCTAAACATGTGGAGGGGGGGAAGTTCATGTGTGTGTAAAGCCAGGTGTCCCAATACTTTTGGTAATAAAGTGTATGTATATATATATATATATATATATATATATATATATCTTCTGTGTGATTGCTCTCATTCATTGTTGTAGTAAACCCTTCATGTATAGGATTTCCTTGTTTGTGCGGGATCAATACAAAATCATACGTACTAATTCTTTAGTTAATCAACCCCAAAATGTTATCAGCTGTGTTGTCTTATTAGCTAACTCATAGTTCTCTGTGAATTCCTTGTCATTTATTACATGTGTATTTGTAAAACACAGATATAAAACAATTTAAACATGTATAAACTAAAAAAAAAATAATGATTTGACACAAACCATTATTACTGAAGCTCATTGAAATACATTTTTACTTTCAGCATTAAATTTTATTTATTATGTTGTAAATTATTTAAATATTACATATAATAAATTAGAGAAAATGGGAAATGACTGCCTTCACGTGCATATTTAATTACATACTAAACATGCAAACATTAAACTAAATATATATAAATATATCTTTAACAAACATTAAGACGATTAGTTATAGTTAAGCTCATTTCACATGTATCAAAAACCATTGAAAATGCTTTAGTTCCCCTTTTAGGAGGGCCTTCCATAATCTCACACACAAATATTGTATTGGAAATGAGCTCATGTCTTAAAGCCAGAGGACCTCTTGAAGACATATTAGAAAGTCAGTAAAGAATATTTTTAGACCACACTTATCAATCCTGCATTGTTTCTGCTCCAGATCTGCTCTTGACAAGCTCGGAAAGAAAATTGACTTTCTTATTACGTGGTAGATTTCAGAAATCTGCGTCTGGGGTCAGGTCTCTGTTGTATTTCAAGCAAACATCTGTGCAGCTGCCAATAAACTCAGCAAAGTAAACTTTTTGCACAGCCCCGCTGGCTTTTTAGTGCAAGTAGTTACAAGACATATTTTATAGAGATGCTGCACAGAACGCTTTCCTTTCACCGGCCTGGAGCTTTCTTCTCCGAGCACAGCATGGTCCTCAGATCATATTTATTAGGTGTATTTTAATATCTGGGTATCATGTAATAAATAATTACTATAAAACGCACATTCCTGAATGACAAGGTTTCCTTTTTCTTGTGCTTGGCTCATTGATATTCAGCATGGCATTGTGGCCGGAAAGAGCGTTCATTTGGTGGCCAAATCAAAAAGTATTGTTCTGTGATACAATTGCTCTCTTTTTCCCTCCTCTATTTATCTTCCCCTTTACCCGCTTCTGTCCTCTTCTCCCCTCTATTTCTCTCCTGATCTCTTCTCTCCTTTCCAATCTCCTCTCCTTTCTTCCACCTCTTCTCTCTTCCAGTGGCGGTTCGTCCATAGAGGGCGCCAGAGTGCCACCCCCCTCTGGCTCTTGCACCGCCACTGAAATACATAGATTCGTGCATTGCATGAATCTATGTAATTTCGCCGCTGCGGCCCACTATTCAAATGGCCGGATGGTGAGCGCCGGCCACCTGAATAACGGTAGCTGGTTGGCTGTGTGGAAGTGCCTATAAGAGCCAGCGGTAGTCGGCTTCCAAATGCTTATCTAAGGGACGTACCAGCGGTGCGTTCTTTGGATAAGACTGCCAGGCGTCTCAGCCAATCAGGTTCACCGGTTCTGGTTACCGGTAACCTGATTGACTGAAGCATCATCGAGGGCGGGAGAAGACATCGAGGGACGTGGAAGGAGGATGGCTGACCCCCAGAAAGGTAAGTGCCGGGTGGGGGAGGGGCATTTTACAGGGCACAGCGGCGACAATGGGCACAGTGGGGACAATGGGCACAGTGGCAACATTGGGCACAGTGGCAACAATTAAATGGCACAGTGGCGACAATGGGCACAGTAGCGACAATTAAAGGGCACAGTGGTGACAATCAAAGGGCACAGTGGCGACAATTAAAGGGCACAGTGGCATCAATTGGCACAGTGGCGACAATTCAATGGGCACAGTGGTGACAATTAAAGGGCACAGTGGCCACAATTGATGGGCACAGTGGCTGTGTTTGATGGCATGGCACAGTGGTGACAATTGATGGCACAGTGGCTGTGTTTGATGGCATGGCACAGTGACTGCGTTTGATGGCATGGCACAGTGGTGACAATTGATGGCACAGTGGCTGCGTTTGATGGCATGGCACAGTGGTGACAATTGATGGCACAGTGGCTGCATTTGATGGCATGGCACAGTGACTGCATTTGATGGCATGGCACAGTGGTGACAATTGATGGCACAGTGGATGCGTTTGATGGCATGGACCAGTGGCTGCTTTTGATGGCATGGCACAGTGGTGACAATTGATGGCACAGTGGCTGCGTTTGATGGCATGGCACAGTGGTGAAAATTGATGGCACTGTGGCTGCATTTGATGGGCACAGTGGCTGCATTTGATGGGCACAGTGAGGCTGCAATTGTTTTTTTGTTTTTTTTCGTTTGCGCCCACCCAAAAATTTTAAGCACCAGCCGCCACTGCTCTCTTCCCTCTTTTCAATCCACTCCACTTCACACCTCTGGACTCCTTTCTTCCATCTTCTGTCTCCTCTCCACAACTTTCTTGTTAGTTCCCTCCTCACTCTTCTCTTCCTCCTTTCCACTTCACTTTTCCTCTTGTCTTGTCCTCCCCTCTTTACTAACCACTTCCTTATCACTTCTCCTAAATACATTTATTTAGTTACTCTGGAAGTTCGTTTTTATTTATTTAGTTTTTCATTAAAAAAGTGCATTCGTCCGAAAATCCAAATTAAGGTCGAACCTGTCATTAAAGGCTTATGGTGTCTGTCGAATGTTCTAAGTAAAAAAAAAAAAAGAAGAAGATTCGACAGAATCTTTAAAAAAAAACTAAAAAAATGTTTTCGACTCTTCATGTCTCTCTATGTCGAATCTTCATGTCTCTCTATGTCGAATCTTCATGTCTCTCTATGTCGACTCTTTATGTCTCTCTATGTCGACTCTTCATGTCTCTCTATGTCGAATCTTTATGTCTCTCTATGTCGAATCTTCACGTCTCTCTATGTCGAATCTTCATGTCTCTCTATGTCGAATCTTCATGTCTCTCTATGTCGAATCTTTTCTCTCTATGTCGAATCTTTTCTCTCTATGTCGAATCTTAAGGTTAGGCACATTCGACCGCAACGAAAACGAAAATAAAGCATTTTTTTTATGTTGGATCTTTTCGGTTTTCGTTTTCTGTGCTTTCGTTATCGTTTGTTAAAACGATAACGAAATACCTGAAATTCGGACGAAAATGCATTCGGACGAAAACGAATGCACGTGTCTACTTCCTGTTAGGCCGGGAGAAGAAGCAACGGCCTCTGCACCTCTGTGCTATTTCCTATTTCTTATGTATCAGCTTTTCTTCTTCTGTCATTGACATATGTATTTCTCCTTTACATTGTATAATGTATACCCAATAAAATGTAGAAGAAAAAATGTAAATACCTGTAAAAACTACAGATAAGTAGTAGCAGATGGCATTTAGGCCTCATGTACACACAATGTAAATAACACCACCTTTACATTTTGCTCTTTTTTTTAAGCCTCTAAATACAACTCTGTGTTAGCCTATGTGGTTGTGCACACATAGGCATTGGGCTCCCGTTCACATCGGCTCAATTTGACATGAGATTTTACAGGTCAAATCACATTTTAAATCGTGGCCTACTGCCGGCAATAGAGAAACAAGATGTTACCCCAGCTCCACTGCCAATATAGAAGTCCACAAACTGTGATCCGGTGCTCTAGCCAGGATGTTCAGGCCCCATAAATACAATACTTACATAAAAAAGGGCTGGCAACTAGGATGCTCTTGAATAAAAGTCCTTTATTGGTTACAGGGGTACAGCTATTAAAAACCTTCATCAAAGCATTTATGAAAGCTTCTTAGCCGAAACGTGTCAGTGTATAGCCTGTACCCGTGTACCCATGTAACCAATAACGGACTTTTATTCAAGAGCATCTGAGTTGCCAGCCCTTTTTGATTCAAGTATTGCCGGCAATAGGAGCGTACCTATCGGTACGACGCTGATTTTGCCGCGCCGCACCGATTTCCAAAAGTAGTTCCTGCACTACTTTTGGCGACTTCGGGGGCGATTTCAATAGACATCTGTGCATGAACCTGCACAGATGTTTTTTAAGTCACCCCCTGGAGTCGGACTGATAGGCAACTTTGAAATTGTGCAAGTTCAGATGAACTCATACGATTTCAAAGCAGTGTTCAGTGTGAACAAGGGTTTATAAGCATATTAGAAGAGGAGTGTTTAGCAGTGGTTCTCAACCAGGGGGTCACAGAATCCTGGGCTGTTTCTGAAGCCTGCACCACTCTCCCAGCCTTCTTCGCGTCCATCCAGCAGGGCTATCTCCCTGGAGCATGTGGAAGCCCAGCTGGGCTGTTCCTGGAGCCTGCGGCCGCCCACTCAGCCTCTTCGCATTCTGTTCCCGGCAGGGGTGGGGGGCAGAGACTAGTGGTCAGCTGACTGGGAAGCGCTGGAGGAGACCCAATCACCTGATTTCAGCATAGGTGTCACTGCTACGAGACACCACAGAGCTGGAGACACAGTGAAGCCGGAGACACAGTGAGTAACACTACCTGTGATTAGAGTTGCCATTAAAAGTCCCCACTACAGTTCTCAGATGACCTTGATCAAGAGCACCTAAGTTGGTTGATCAGAACTCCCCCCAGCACTGCCACTCATCCCAACTCCCTGCAAGCACTGCCACTCATCCTAACTCCCTGCCAGCACTGCCACTCATCCTAACTCCCCGTCAGCACTGCCACCCATCCCAACTACTTGGTAAATTTTATGAAGGGGTCACAGAACTATAGAGGTTGAGAACCACTGGTTTAGAGGCTGAAAAAAAAGGTAAATCGCGCGTTCACAAGAGGAGCGTTTGGGCCGGAAAAATCTTGAACGCAACTAAACGCCTAAAAGCTAGGTGCATTTAGTGCTAGAGCACCCGTTCCTTCCAAAGGCCAGAATAAATGATAATATGAATAAATAATTCATATTCTGGCCAATAGAATGAATGAACTGTCAAACGTTTGACCCGCCTAAAAAGCCGGTAAACATGTTTTCCAAACGGGGCTTTGGGTGCGTTTTTAAGCTTCTTTTCATATGCCAGGAGAAAAGGCGTTCAGAGGAGCTGAGCAAATGCCCAGTGTGCATAAGGTCTTAAAAAATTTACATAAATATCAGATATCTTCATTTCAGTACAGGCACGGGTAATTTTCATACATACTGTATGTGTGGTCATTTTTAGCACCTCTTTTAGTATTATCTCATTTCCATAGCACCATCATAGACATTTGATGAATAGTTCTTTCACATGAAGCATGAAACATAAGCCCTTCATTTAAGGTAGAGCGGTCCTATTGCGATCCTTCTATAATTGCGGCTTGTGTGGCTCTGCGGTAATTTGCCATCACACACAAACAGCCACTTTTACAAACATGAAAAATAATCTTGAAGGTCAATCAACACGGTCACATTTGTCAAACACAATTTCCCCTTACATACAGTATATCTTACTCAACAGGAGTCTAGTGTGCATGGATAAAGTACTATTAAATTGACCATACAAGTCACAATCTGATTGTACAATCTGCTTTAGATTTAAAAACTATGCAGTGTGAAGTACTGACTATGAATGTAAATTGAAGGGATTGTTTCAAAGAAATACATATTTGATTGATATTTACTAAAACTGGAGGGTGCCAAAATCTAGTGCAGCTGTGCATAGACACCAATTAGTGTCCAGTTTTGTTTTTGTCAAAGCTTAGTTAAACAAGCTGAAGTTAGAAGCTGATTGCAGGAGTGGCCGGTCCATTAGGGGCACAGGGACGCCACCCCCCTAGTTTGCATGCGGGAAAGCATGCAGGGTGCTGGGCACTATGATTTTTTTTTCTTTTCAAGTCTGAGGGTCTAATTGGCCTGAAGCGCTAATTGGCTTGAAAAAGGTTGGGCTCGGACCCACCCACTTGTGACACTAGTGAATCAATATTCGCTATCAGTGGTGGCCGCTCATGCAGGGCGCAAGGGCGCCACCCCCCATCCATGTGTCTGGCTCCTTAATCTACATGCGGAGCACCGGACGCATGGATTCTAATGTTTTTTTTTAAGCACATGATTAGATCCTGAGGCTCTAATTGGCTAAAAAAAAAAGGGTGGGCTCGGGGTGCAGAGCACTGCGACCTGAGCCCACCCAGTTGTGGGACAATAGCGAATTAATATTCGCTAATGTCTTCCAGTTTTTCCTCCTAGCCATTCACCCGGTCCTGAGACCCAATTGGTCAGGAGTCCTAAGACCCCATTGGCCAGATTCCAGGACTCCTGATTGGCCGGGAGGAGACCACCAGGACTCTGGCCAGGACTCAGGGAGAAAGACACAGGTATGAAGGTACGTGCGGGGCTGGCAGGCGATGAGCGAGTGAGCGAGCAAAGCAGCAATCGACAAGGGGGGGTGGGTAGCAGCAATGGCCCCCCCCCCCCAAGAGATTTGAGCATCAGTCACCACTGTTTGCTATTGTCTTCCGGCTTCTCCTCCCAGACAATCAGGACAGGAGGTTGATTGGGATGGCTGGGAGGAGAAGCCAAGGAAGCCGCAGAGGGGGTGACTGTGGGGGGATCATAGAGGGGTGAGTGCAGACCTGGGGGGGTTTGTTTAACGCCCCCCCCAAAAAAGGTTAGCACCAGCCGTCACTGGCTGATTGACTACCATTCACAGCTGCACCAGATTTTGGACTCTCTAGTTTTAGTAAATCAACCCCATAGTCTTTTCAAAGTATTTTGGTTTAGTTTATTTCATTTAGTCTCTTCTTTTTTTCTCTTTCTGTGTATTGGATGTTATTCGTGTACATTTTTTTCTTCTTTACTTTCTAATTCCTTCTGTTAAAAAGTAAAATAATTTGGCTAATTGGGGTACTTTTTGCTCATGGATAGTTGAATAAATCTTCTGTAAAGCTGGTTTAGATTATTCAGCCAGCTGGCTGAAGTAAAAAATGTACTTTTCTTATTCCTCCATCCAAACAAACGAGGTGGATGGAGGAATCCCCCCTGCCTGGACATTATAACATCTAGCAATCACTTCTGTTGAACGGGGACAACCACACATGGTTGATCATGGGCTTGCTAAATTTTGATTCATCTGTGGCTAGATTAACCCTCTAGAGCAGTGGTTCTCAACTTGGGGGTCGGGACCCCTTTGGGGGTCGAATGATGATTTGCCAGGGGTCACCAAATCCTGGGCTGTTCCTGAAGCCTGCACCGCTCTCCCAACCTTTTTGCGGCCGACCAGCAGGGCTGTCCCTGGAGCCTGCGGCTGCCCACTCAGCCTCTTCGCAGCCGCCCATTTAGTTCACGGCATGGCTGGGGGGCAGAGACTAGAGGTCCGCTGACTGGTGATGAATGTGAAGTGGGAGGGGCTGGAGGAGACCCCATCTCCTGATTTCAGCATAGGTGTCACTGCTACGAGACACCACAAAGTTGGGGACACAGTGAAGCTGGAGACACAGTGAGTAACACCACCTGTGATTATAGTTGCCACAAAAAGTCCCTACTACAGTTCTCAGATCAGCAGATAACCCTGATCAAGAGCACCTATGTTGGCTGATCAGAACTCCCCCCAACATTGCCACTCATCCCAACTCCCCACTAGCACTGTACTGTACAAGTGGTTAGGGGCACACATTACTTGTCTTGCCTTGTTTGCTGACAACCCACTATACGAAAATAATTTTACTGTTAGGGGTCCCCACAACTTGGGAAATTTTATCAAGGGGTCACGGCACTAGTAAGGTTAAGAACCACTGCTCTAGAGCCATTGAAATCCGGTTGCATGCTTAATAATCTTTATTTCGCCTTCCCTATGGATTCCAATGCATTTCGTCAAAATGTAATGGAGGTTAAAACTCTAAATTTCACTCATCCCTAGAGAATATACACAGATTGCACATTTTGTATATAGTCCGGAAGTATTGTAGTCCAATATATATTACTATCACTTTATCTTTCCTTGTCTGCTCAGGTCTTGGAGATGCCTGGGGCCATCCTACAAGACTTGGACCATTGGATAATGTGGCAAAAGAGTTGGGATCTCATCTACTTCAGGTATTTATTGTGCCCAGTCACTGCAGATCGCCTACAATGTGTGCTGATTTTTAAATCTGGAGGAATCTGGAGGAATTGTGTTGACCTCAGGGACCAGATTCCGAATTTCATTCTACTACTTTAAGTTAGAAAATAAAATGGCTGCACAACATATGGATATTGGCAACATGTTTCAGTCCCCAAAGTTTTTCACACTAATTATTTCTACTCCATCTTATACTTGCTCCTTGGACTCCAACTGAACATGTCCACGTTGGACTCTTTCCTTTTTGTAAGGCAACCGGAGTATCCTCTACCACCCACAGGCTTACAATGTAGGCATTCCCCCCGCAAGCCTTCTTTTAAAGATCAGCTATTGTGTGTCCATTCAAGTAGGTATTTGGCAAATATGTCTTCCTTAAAGAGACCCTGTCAGGTCTCAAAATGACTGAGCTTTCTGCAAAAGAAGAGAAAGTGTACTCATGTCTCTGGCAGCCCATGTCTTCATTGTCCCCTCCATCCCAGCCTCCATCAGTGTCACTTCCAGAGGTGTCGGATGCCTTTGTCCCCCTCTGCACACTGTGGTCCCTTCTTTTTGGAGTCCTGTGTTGACCTAGGAACCTGAAGATGAAACCATGGCATGCAGTGGGGGACATAGAGTTGGGCACTGCTGTCATTGTTGAAGACTCTGAAGACTTCTGAGGACTCTGACGGAAGTTGCATCACTGGAACGAGCATTGGGAGGATGGGTGACATGGACCACCAGAGTGGTAGAAATACAATTTTTTTTCACTTGCAGGTAGCGGCCCTTTTCAGTTCTTTATAGACCTGATAGGCTCTCTTTAACCACCTCAATACTGGACACTTTTACCCCCTTCCTGCCCAAGCCATTTTTCAGCTTTCAGCGCTGTCACAATTTGAATGACAATTGCGCGGTCGTGCAACACATTACCCAAATGAAATTTTAATAATTTTTCCCCCACAAATAGAGCTTTCTATTGGTGGTATTTGATCACCTCTGCGGTTTTATTTTTTCCGCTATAAACCAAAGAAGAGCGTCAATTTAAAAAAAAAAAGCTATATTTTTAACTTTTTGCTGTAATAAATATCCCCAAAAATATATAAGAAATTTTTTTTCCTCAGTTTTGGACGATACGTATTCTTCTACATATTTTTGGTAAAAAAAATTGCAATAAATGTATATTGATTGGTTTGCGCAAAAGTTATAGCGGCTACAAAATAGGGGATATATTTATAGCATTTTTTTATTTTTTACTAGTAATGGCGGCGATCAGTGATTTTTATCGTGACTGCGATATTGCGGCAGACACACTGGACACTTTTGACACTATTTTGGGACCGTTTACATTTATACAGCGAACAGTGCTATAAATATGCTCTGATTACTGTGTAAATGTAACTGGCAGGGAAGGGGTTAACACTAGGGGGCGATCAAGGGGTTAAATGTGTACCCTGGGAGTGATTCTAACTGTGGGGGGAGGGGACTGACTGGGGGAGGTGACCGATCTGTGTCCCTATGTACAAGGGACACAGCATCGGTCTCCTCTCCCTGACAGGACGTGTATCTCTGTGTTTACACACAGAGATCCACGGTCCTGCTCAGTTACTGGGCAATCGCGGGTGCCCGGCGGACATCGCGGCCGCCAGGCACGCGTATTGGGTTCCCAGTAATGCGGCGGGTGCGCTCGCCCCCTAGTGGCTTGGCAAGGCGAGGACGTCATATGACGTCCTCCCAGAACAAGAGCACTATCGTGCCGCCGTCAATTGACGGCGGCCCATAGTAAAGTGGTTAAAGCGGAGTTCCGGAGACATTTTTTTTTATTGATCCTAGGATAATTCATTATTATATAATTAAAAAAATGATGTTGCTAAAATATAAATGTAAAACTCACAAGTTTGTCCCTCCTGTTGTGGCCGTTGCCATCATGATTGTGGGCATGTGAAGCCCAATCTATATCTCTTCCTGGATAAGCGGAGGAGAGGTGCATGTTGGGTAACCAGCATGCGCCTCTCGATCAAGCACATGCGAGATTCACCGGCAGCAGTGGCGCCAATTGTTATGTTTAAGTTTGCCGTAGCAATTGGCGGCGAAGGAGGAAGGTCCTGCATCGTTGTTATGGCAACGCTGTGATCTGCCTTAAATCGCGTAATTTCCTGTCAGGAAATAACGCGGTTTTTGATCACAGTACTGCCCACAGACTTTTGGGAAATGATGACACATCATTTCCCAGGAACACAGGACGAGGGAGGAAGTGATGAGGAGCTCCACAAACCAAGAAGTGGCAGATTAGGAAGACTACATAGCAACAGGGCGTTTCTGGTAAGCATAAAAAAAAAAGAAATCCTTCAAATGATTCTTTCTAGGTTTAAATGAGTCTGATTATTGAAAAAAAAAATTCAGGGTGGAACTTACGCTTCAAGTAAGATCTATTCAAATAAATGCCAATGTTAACTTTCCCCCCTGGTCTTTATCAAGGTTCCCAAGACATGGGTAATATGATTTCAAATGAAAAAAAAAAAAAAGTTTAGGCAGAACTTTTAGTTGGCAAACTTTGTGTGAATATAATACCCCCCTTTTAAAAATAAATTATAATGGTTTTATGAAGCTTATGCAATATGCAATATTTTAATGCACATCTATTACCCGAGGAACCAATTTATCACAAAATAATTTTAAAGCAATTTATTTTGCAGAGGAGGTCGGGGCCTGGCTCTGGAGGGCATTCTGCATGCCCAGTCATTATCTTTCTCTCTCTACCCTCTTTTTTTTCCCTTCCTTTTCTTTTCGTTCCCCTTTATCTTTGATACGTATTATAGATTTAGGCTACATACAATATGCAATTAGCAATGTAATTTGAGGCATCAGCATCCCTCCTCACCCCCCACCTAATTTTTTTTTTTTATCTATCAGTTCATTTAATAACTTTTTAATGCCATTTCAAACACAAATACACAAACAACAAAAATATACAGGCATTTTAGCTCTTGCAAAAAACAAAAAAACAATTCAAATATTGTAAAGATATCTAAAACAACAAGTATGTTATTTAAGTATTGATCTCTCTGCTTATAGAGAGAAATGGAAAGGGGAAAGGGAGGAAAAGGGAAAGGGTAAAAGCCAATGTGCTGTGATTAATTCCAAACCTGGGGTTACAGATACCAAGAATAATATACTTCTATTGCACCATATTTATCCAAGTATTATATGTATATGTTATCAATTGACCTCTGTACAACCGACCTATTTGGAAAATTTGTGCAAGATTAGCGCCGTCTACTAGGATTGTGGGATTGATTCCCCCATCCACATCGAGTGTGTACAACCTACTGACGAACAAGAATGAATCATGTATTGGCTGCCTTATGCCCTGTATACACGATCGGTTCGTCTGATGAGAACGAACCGATGGATTTTTTCATCAGATATCCGATGAAGCTGACTTTCATCAGTCTTGCCTACACACCATCGGTTAAAAATCCGATAGTGTCCAACCCGGTGACGTAAAACACAACGACGTGCAGAGAAAAATGAAGTTCAATGCTTCCGAGCATGCGTCGACTTGATTCTGAGCATGCGTGGATTTTTGACCGATGGATTTCCCCACAGACGATCATTTTTTCCTATTGTTTTTTTAACCCTACGAAAATTTTAAAAACAGGTTCTATTTTTTTTTCACCGATGGGAAAAAAACTGATGGGGCCCACACACGATCGGTTCGTCCGATGAAAATGTCCGTTTTCATCAGACGAACTGATCGTGTGTACAGGGCAATAGTCTACTGATTGGCATTCTCTTTTAACATAATAATAATAAAAATAATCATCATACTCACATACATGTTGCTGTTTTTTTTATTTTTTTTTGGCGTGGTATAAAACTTTGTCTTTTGGCATAATACAAACTCATAACTCGATATCAAATTCTTTTCTCTTTATATAGCAAATTCAGTTTATTTTTCTTTTCTTATCCCACCTTGCCTAAATATTTATGGGTATTTTGATAGCTTTTCTGCATACAAGTGCGTACCCTCGTAGAAGCGTTTAATCCAGTGCAATTTTTCATTTGTGGCTCAAAGCCCTGTAGGTTTGCCTAGAATGTTACCATTATATGCAGAAAATACATTGCAGACTGCAATAATCTCTCCAAAACCCTGTACAATCTCACTCAGAGCAATGTGTTTTTCATAAAGACACACTGTATTCAGTGTTCCTGTTTAATAGATTGATATTTCTCTATTTCTTTCCATTTTTTTTTGCACAAGTTTTAACCAGTTTTACTGCTTCATCAAATCCAAAATGCGCCGTGCTTTTCAGGAAGGATGAGAATAATAACTTAGGAGATGCTGTAATTAAAGTGTATATAAACTCAGACAATGAACTTCTCTGATTTGCTCTGTTTTAGTCTGTTAATCTTTTTGATACCATAAGTAACCAATAATCCTGCCAGAAATCTTGTGATCTGATTTCTGTACTCACTGCACATGCTGCACGATTATCAGTTAGCATTGCTCCCAGATCTCTCTGTGGAGCACAGAACACCTCCACCATATTAAAAAAGGAGGCCCCTAAACAGTTCCTGTTCTAGATTGACCATGTAGCTTCTTAAAAAAGAATTCCAGGTAAGGATATTTTAACGGTACCCCCAAATGAGACAGGGGTTAACGCCGTTTAAGATATTCCATTCCGAACCCAAGCTTATCGACACTCCACAATCCGGCGAACACGACCCATACGGATTCCCTCAGAAACGAGACACACAGCTATGTTCTCTGGTTCAAAACGAATAGACTCTTTAATGAGAAACTCAGGCTCTTTATATACAGTCAGTAACCAAAAATGAACAATGACTCAACTCCACCCACCACATGACACAAGGAGCTCAATACACATCTTTTTGCTAGACCTTCTGGCACAAGCTCTTGATCTAATTTACATGAGCTAATTAACTAATCATTTACCCAGACAAGGTGACTCCGAGATATGACCTTTCAAGATAGACACCTGCTATACAATACACATTCCTTTAGTAGACATAATTTACATGAGCTAATTAAAGCGGGGATTCACCCAAAAAAATGTTTTAACATTACATTCAGCCGAGTTGTCCTAATGACAATCGGCTGTTTTATTTCATTGTATCCCCGTACATACCGTATTTTCACCGCCGCTTCCGGGTATGTCTTCTGCGGGACTGGGCGTTCCTAATTGATTGACAGGCTTCCGACCTTCGCATACAGCGCGTCACGAGTTGCTGAAAGAAGCCGGACTGTGAGTCGGCTCTATACGGCGCCTGCGCACCGACGTTCGGCTTCTTTCGGCAAATCGTGACGCGCAGTATGCGACGGTCGGAAGCCTGTCAATCAATTAGGAACGCCCAGTCCCGCAAAAGACATACCCAGAAGCGGCGATGAAAATACGGTATGTACGGGGATAAAAATAAAAACAGCCAATTGTCATTAGGACAACTCGGCTGAATGTAATGTTAAAAAATATTTTTTGGGGTGAACCCCCGCTTTAACTAGAACTGATAAGTCAGACATCTGACCTTTAGACTGTGTTAACTCACAATCCACATTTATCATCAATAGAACTTCACACAATACAGTGTCCATTAGCACAACACAATAGAAGGTTCTTAGGAGCCATACTAAGATTAATTTACATCACAGTAGCAGACGACACATTGAATGAGTCACTCTTTCAATTAACCTGTAGAGTTCAGAATCAACAACCTGTAAATAGTTATTACAGACATTCTTGAATATATTGTGGATTACAGACCCATGTTAAAGCAATCCAACATATGTCAATTATTTCCTGGCTCAATCTGTGCCCAAAAGTGTCTCCCGTTACAGATATTTTATACATAGTTACACTGGTCCAGCTTGAACCAATGTAACTACAGTTGTGTGAAAAAGTAGTAAATCCAAGATGCAGTTTTTGAATTATTATTTCATTTATTAAGGAGAAAAAAAGCTGTTCAAACCTGCCTGGCCCTATGTGAAAAAGTAATTGCCCCCTCCCATGCTGAATCATGAATGAACTGTGATTAACCACAATTTTTTGGAAAGCTGAGTTAAATTTCACTTGCCACACCCAGGCCTGATTACTGCCAGACCTGTTGAATCAAGAAATTACATGAATAGAAGCTGTCTGACAAAGTGAAGCACGCTAATGCCCTGTACACACGATCGGACCTTTGTCCAATCAAATTCACATCGGAATTCTGACAGAATTCCATCGGAGGAAAAGAGAACATGTTCTCTATGTAATCTCCGATGGAATTTATCGAAATTTCCGATGGGGCATACACACGGTCGGAATTTCCGATGGAAAAAGTCCATCTGACTTTTTCCATCGAAAATTCCGATCGTGTCTACGAGGCATAACAGATCACAAAAAGCCACACATCATGCCACTATCTAACAAAATTCAAGAACAGATAAGAGACAAAGTAATGTACATGTATCGGTCTAGGAAGGGTTTCAAAGCCATTTCTAAGGCTTTGGAACTCCAGTGAACCATGAGGAGAGCCATTGTCCACAAATGGAGATAACTTGGAACAGTGGTGAACCTTCTCAGGAGTGGGCGGCCTACAAAAATTACTCAAAGGGCACCAAGACGACTCATCCAGGAGGTCATAAAAGAACCCAGAACAACATCTAAAGAACTGCAGGCCTCCCTTGCCTTGGGTAAGGTCAGTGTTCATGATTCAACAATAAGAGACTGGGCAATAATGGCCCACATGGGAGAGTTCCAAGGCCAAAGCCACTGGTGACCAAAAAGAACACAAAGGCTTGTCTCACATTTACCAAAAAACATCTTGATTATCCCCAAGAATTTTAGGCAAATATTCTGTGGACTGACGAAACAAAAATGTAACTTTTTGGAAGGTGAGCGACCCGTTACATCTGACATAAAACTAACACAGCATTTCATAACAAGAACATCAAACCAACAGTCAGACATGGTGGTGGTAATGTAATGGTCTGGGGCTGCTTTGCAGCTTCAGGACCTGGACGACTTACCATAATTGATGGAACCATGAATTCTGAGCTCTACCAAAGAATTATTTTTTTTTCAAATATTTTTATTGGTATATAAGAAGAAAGCAATATATACAATAGAGCATCAAACATTTACATTTTGAATTAAAATCCATTATGCACAAATACTCGAACCCTAAGGCCCCATACACACGACCAAACATGTATGCTGAAACTGGTCCGCGGACCAGTTTCAGCATACATGTTCGGTCGTGTGTAGGCGCGAGCGGGCCGAATTCCAGCAAACATTTGCCCACGGGCCTTTTCCCAGCAGACAAATATTCCTGGACGTGTTTTAAAACCGTCCGCTGGAATCCTGCCCGCTCGGACATGTACGGTCGTCAGTACAGACCTACCGTACATGTCCGAGCGCCCGCCGTCCCTCGCATGCGTCGAATGACTTCGACGCATGCGTGGAAGCCTTTAAATGGCAGGCCCGCCCACGTCGCCGCGTCATCGCCGCGTCATCATCGCGGCGACGACGCGGACACGCCCCGCGTAATGTTTACGCGCGGACTTCTGTACGATGGTTAGTACAACCATCGTACAGAAGCCCTCTGGCAGGCATGTACGGTGAAAACGGTCCGACGGACCGGTTTCACCGTACATGTTTGCTCGTTAGTACCCGGCCTAAGAGGTCCGAAGCAGAACTGTTATGTCATTATAAATAAATAACAGTATAATATATAAGGGTAGGGAGAGAAGTGGGGTGGGAAAGGAGGGAAAAAAGGAGAGGAGCATGCACATATTAAATGAAGAAAGAATTCGACAAGCACATTTAGGTACCATCATAGCTTAACATTTCATTAGAGATCCAGTAACATAGATATATAATACCAAAGAATTCTAAAGGAGAATGTCCGGCCATCAGTTTGTGACCTGAAGCTCAAGTGCACTTGGGTTATGCACCAGGATAATGATCCAAAACGCACCAGCAAGTCCACCTCTGAATGGTTAAAAAAAAGCACAATTTAGGTTTTGGAGTGGCCTAGTCAAAGCCCGGACTTAAATCCAATTGCGATGCTGTGGCATGACCTTAAATATGCCGTTCATGCTGGAAAACCCTCCAATGTGGAAGAATTAAAACAATTCTGCAAAGAAGATTGGTCCAAAATTGCTTGATTGCAGTTGTTGCCGCCAATTATTTAGGTTTAGGGGGCAATTCGTTTTTCACATAAAGCCAGGCAGGTTTGGACAGCTTTTTTTGCCTTAATAAATAAAACCATCATTTAAAAACTGCATTTTGAATTTAGGCCCCTTTCACATTGGGGCGGGAGGTGCGGTGGCGGTATAGCGCCACTAAAAATAGCGGCGCTATACCATCGGAAATTGCCATGGGATTCGGCCGCTAGTGGTGCAGTATTAACACCCGCTAGCATGCCTGCAGAGGCACACTGCGGGCGGTATTACCGCGGTTTCCCATTGTTTTAAATGGGAAGGAGCGGTATATACACCGCTCCAAAGATGCTGCTTGCAGGGGATTTTTTTCTCTCCCGCCAGCGCATCGCCTCAGTGTGAAAGCCCTGAGGCCCCGTACACACGACCGAGTTTCTCGGCAGAATTCAGACAGAAACTCGATGGGGGCCGTATTCTGACGAGAAACCCGGTCGTGTGTACACTTTTGGCCGAGGAAACCGACGGGGAACTCGTCGAGCCAAATAGAGAACATGTTCTCTATTTCCTCGTTAGTCAATGGGGAAACTTGGCTCGCCGAGATCCTCGGCGGCTTTTACAAGGAACTCGACGAGCAAAACGATGTGTTTTGTGTGTCGAATTTCTCGGACGTGTGTACGGGGCCTCAGGCTTTCACATTGAGAATGCTGGGCAGGAGTTTTTCAAGCGGTATTTAGGCGCTATTTTTAGGGGCCTTACTCAGGTCCTCTTTGTGTAATAGTAACATTTGTTTGGTCATCTGAAGTGTGACAAATATGCAATAAAAAAAGGGGGGGGGGGCAAATACTTTTTTACACAACTGTATGTATATACCATACCTGGCTGATGCCCCTGGAAGGTGGAAACCACTGAAATAGACACCGCTACTGTGATCTCCACTAGCTTCTGGGTCCAGTGCCGCGTGGCTGCCTTGCTGCATTCTGAACACAGGAGGTCAGCCGATCGGTATGGGTGCCATTCAGAGGATGCTTTGTAGAGATCTGCTGTTTTATGATTATTTCCACCAGTGCCTTTATCACTACAGGACACAGTAGTGATGTAGGGGTTGGTGGATCAAACTTTTGGGCACAGCAGGGAGTACTCGGTGGCGCGGGCAATGGAAGAGGCGAGTATTTACTATCTTTTTTCCAGGAAACACTTTTGGCAAAGCCTAGCTCTAACCTTAATCCTTACCTTAGCATTATCCTAACCTATAACCTTAACCCCCATAGATTTCAGACTTACCTTGTCATCGCCAAAATTACCAGACCATTCTGTGCTAGGACTGACGCCAAGACCATTCAGTGTCTGTGCCAGATACAAGCAATGCTGGGTTCTTGGTGCCGAAAGCAATTAATTGGACTTGTTATTAAAAGTTGCATTACATAAATCAACTTTTTATTCATGCGTAGCGGGCCTTTCAAGATCCTCCATTGGCCGAGTTTGTGCCAAGACTGACTTAAGTGAGTTTTCTACTTCATTTAGGAAATAACAGCCCATGCTTGTTTTGAGGCACGGACCTAAATACAGAGGCCTCATGTAAAAATTATTTTTTGTGTTCATCACAGAATGAGAAACATGAGTCTATAAGTATATAACGATCTCCATATGCCTAGAACAGAATAAAACAGTATGATACGTGATACATTAAAAACAGAACTCTTTATGTCATTGAACTTTTGTTGCCTACAGCAGCTATAAAAGACTATACATGATATATTTAAAGGGACGATACACCCAAAAGCACATTCTAGTCCTTGGTACAGTTGAAATCTTAGTTCACCTTTTCTAGAAAATAGCTCTTAAATTTATGGGGCTTCATCAGATATTAACCACTTGCTGACCGTCGGCAGAATGTCACGGACAGGCAAATGGGCGTATATATACGTCCCTTTAAATTTGCCACCGACTCTATGGCCACCGGTGTCCCGCAAACGTGTCACGGTTGCAGAACGGGGAGAGGCCAGTGTAAACAAGGCATCTCCCTGTTCTGCCTTCTGCCTAGTGACAGGACACTGATTGTCTGCTCCCTCTAATTGAGAGCAGTGATCAGTGTCATGTCACAGTAAGCCACACCCCCACACAGAGATGGACTGGCCATTGGGACTACAGGGAGTTTCCCGGTGGGCCGATGGCTCAGTGGGCCGGCTTCAGTGACAGCGGACTGCCGCCCCCCTCCACTCCTCTGTCTCTCCCTCACCGCAGAGCTCACCTCCTCTCCCTCCCCGCAGCGCTCACCTGGGGGAACAGAGAATCAGGGGGAGGACCAGAGGAGCATGGGGGAGGGGACAGACAGCTGACTCAACAGCTATGGCCTGGGAGTTTCTCACTTCTTCCTAAACTTGTCCCATAAGGGGGGCACCAAACTGATTCTTTGCCCCGGGTGAAATAATGTCTAGCTTCTCCACTGGTACTTCCTATAAGAGGACCAGTACCAGCCGTTCTACTCTAATAAAGTAGAACAGCTAGTGGCTAGTAAAGGGGGAGAGGGGGCTTGGGTGGCCCAGGAGGGGGGTGGGGGTGCAGGAGTTGTCCGCCTGCCTTAGGAGAGACATGTCAAAGTGGGCCAGTCTGGATGAAGTCCAGGGCCAATTTTTTGTCCCAGTGTAGCCCTGCCCCCACACAGTTAGAATCACTCCCTAGGACACACTTAACCCCATCCTCGCCCCCTAGAGGTTAACCCCTTCCCTGTCAGTGTTATTTACACAGTATTCAGTACATTTGTATAGCACTAATTGCTGTATAAATGACAATGGTCCCAAAATAGCGTCAAAAGTGTCTGATGTGTCTGCCATAATGTTGCAGTCACAATAAAAATCGCTGATCACCGCCATTACTAGTAAAAAAAAAAAAATATTAATATAAATGCTGTAAAACTATCCCCTATTTTGTAGACGCTATAACTTTTGCGCAAACCAATCAATAAGCACTTATTGCAATTTTTTTTTAACAAAAATATGTGGAAGGACACGTATCGGCCTAAACTAAGGAAAAAAAATGATTTTTTATATATTTTTGGGGGATATTTATTATAGCAA
This sequence comes from Rana temporaria, assembly GCF_905171775.1. Lineage (NCBI taxonomy): Eukaryota > Metazoa > Chordata > Amphibia > Anura > Ranidae > Rana > Rana temporaria. Next base: position 509,111,891 of record NC_053490.1, read on the forward strand.
AAAGTTAAAAATATTGCTTTTTATTTTAAATTGTCGCTCTATTTTTGTTTATAGCGCAAAAAATAAAAACCGCAGAGGTGATCCAGTACCACCAAAAGAAAGCTCTATTTGTGGGAAAAAAAGGACGTCAATTTTGTTTGGGAGCCACGTCGCACGTCCGCGCAATTGTCAGTTAAAGCGACGCAGTGCCGAATCGCAAAAAGTGCTCTGGTCATTTGGCAGCCAAATCCTCCAGGGCTGAAGTGGTTAAAAACAGTGCAGCTTTGTAAAATGTTCAATAATGTTATTGTCATACTTATAGGCCATTGAGGCCAATCTCAAAGCCCGGCCGAAAAACTCCCAGTTAGCAATTCCCATGTGCTGTTTTGTTTCCTGGACGCGAAAACCATTGTGTTGTGATATTTGGATGAGGAGTGATAATCACTGTTAGAATTATTGTTGTTGAGGCAAGAGTTCGTTAGCCGATATGAAATGTAAAACTTCTCTTGCGGTGCCACACTGATTAGCAAAAGTAGTTCCTCCACTACGTTTATCGATTTTGTATGCGACTTCACAGCCGCAGCCGCAGAGTAGCACCTGAAATCGCACTGACCTGATACTTTGAAATCGCGCTACTTCAAGTGAAGTATGATATCAAAGTAGCATTCATGTGAACCAGGCCTAAGAGTCCCATTCATGTCATAGCAAGCATAGAGACACTACACCATCCAGCATATACACAATATTGTCAAAAGTATTGGGACGCCTGCCTTTACACGCACATAAACTTTAATGGCGTCCCAGTCTTAGTCCGTAGGGTTCAATATTGAATTGGTCCATCCTTTGTTGCTATAACTGCTTCAACTCTTCTGGGAAGGCTGTCCACAAGGTTTAGGAGTGTGTCTATGGGAATGTTTGACCATTCTTCCAGAAGCGCATTTGTGAGGTCAGGCACTAATGATGGACGAGAAGGCCTGGCTCACAGTCTCCGCTCTAATTCATCGCAAAGGTGTTCTATCGGGTTGAGGTCAGGACTCAAGTTCCTCCACCCCAAACTCACTCATCCCTGGGGCAGATTCAGATAGAGATACGACGGCGTATCTCCTTATACGCCGTCGTATCTCTGAGAACCGACGGTCGGATCTATGCGCCTGATTCATAGAATCAGGTTCCGCATAGATCTCCCTAAGATCCGACAGGTGTAAGTGACTTACACCGTCAGATCTTAGGCTGCAATCTCCCGCTGGCCGCTAGGTGGCGCTTCCGTTTGTATACGCAACGAATATGCAAATGAGGAGATCCGCCGATTCAGAAACGAACGCCCGCCCGTCGCTTTTTTTTTTACGTCGTTTGCGTTCGGCTTTTTCCGGCGGATAGTTACCCCTGCTATATGCGGCGTATCCTATGTTAAGTATGGCCGTCGTTCCCGCGCCGAGTTTTGCATTTTTTACGTCGTTTGCGTAAGTCGGTCGCGAATACGGATGGACGTAATTTACGTACACGTCGAAACCAATGACGTCCTAGCGACGTCATTTGGAGCAATGCACGCTGGGAAATTTAGCCGGTGGCGCATGCACAGTACGATCGGCGCGGGGACGAGCCTGATTTAAATAGTAAACTCCCCCTAGATGCGGAATTTGAATTCCGCCGGGGGATTTACGATCCGCCGGCGCAACTTTAGAGGCAAGTGCTTTCTGAATACTGCAATTGCCTCAAAAACTTGGGCTGGCGGATCGTAAATAAGATTGATTACGCAGATCTAAAGATCCGCTGATCTATCTGAATCTACCCCCATGTCTTTATGGACCTTGCTTTGTGCACTGGTCTGCAGTCATGTTGGAACAGGAATGGGCCGTCCCCAAACTGTTCCCACAAAGTTGGGAGCATAAAATCGTCCAAATTGTCTTGGAACTTCCCTTCCAGTTCCCTTCACTAGAACTAAGGGGCCAATCCTCATCCTCGGAGCCAGCTTTCAATTGTGAGACCCCAAAGGGGTCATTTTTATCTTGTCCTTCTTGCCTTCTATCCTCTGCTGTTATCTGGGCTTCTATCTAACATTGAGGTTCTCTTTCTTCTACAGACACTGGATGGATTTGTTTTTGTGGTTGCTTCAGATGGAAAAATAATGTACATTTCGGAGACGGCTTCTGTACATCTGGGATTGTCACAGGTAAGTACCTATACAACAGCATGGTATAAGAGCTTGCACCACCTCAAATGTACCGTATTTGTCGGCGTATAACACGCAACCTAACTTTAAGAGGGAAGTTTCAGGGAAAAAATATTCCACAGCCCCCTGCGTATAACACGCGGGCACAGTGTACCCTCTATTTTCAGGGTAAAAAAGTGAGTGTTATACGCCAATAAATACAGTAATTCGATTTTTTATTTTGGGATCAATTTATAGGGGGGCAAAAGGGGCCTCCTTTCTGGAGGTTCCTCTGTCTATACACAAATATAAATAAAAAATGAGTTTCTTTCATTATAAATTATCTTGGAAAGCAATATTTTTCCTGCCTCTATAAAAGTTGTATATTGTATCAGTCTTAAAGTGGAGGTCCACCCAAAAAAATAAAATTACACCAAAATCCCCTAAAAAAATGAAAAAAAAATAGAAAAAATAAATACATTTTTACTTACCAGAAATTGCGGTTGCTATGCGGATCTTCCTAATCTGCCTCTTCGTAGTCCGCGGCTGGTCTTCATCCTTGCGTTGTCTTCTGGGTAATGGGGCGTGCTGCCTTCTGGGAACTGTGTGTATCCCAGAGAGCAGCTGCACATTCTCAAAGCGACACGAGACTCGCGCATGCGCAGTAGGAAATGGGCAGTGAAGTCGCAAGGCTGGACTGCCTGTTTCCCTTAGTGAGGATGGCGGCGCCGGGACCTGCCATGACCGAGGGATCGGCCTCAGGGGGCGACATCGCGGGCGCCTAGGACAGATAAGTGTCCTTATTAAAAGTCAGAAGCTACAGTGTTTGTAGCTGCTGACTTTAATAAAAAAAAAAACGCGGGTGGAACCCCGCTTTAAACAAATTTTGGTGGCTCAAGCGCGCCACGCCCTTAAAAAAAGGTAGCCTAATCAGGCCATAGATGATTTTTTTTTTTTTTCAACTGGCGGGTTAAAAAAAAAAAAAGGACTCGATTTCTCATCCACACACTTGATGCGGATGGGGGAATCTTCCTTGTTGAGCTATTGCAGTGACGGCGAAGCTTGGCATTCCAGATGTTTTGGAACTACATTTCCCATGATGCTCAACTACACTGCAGAGTGCATTAGCATCATGGGGAATGTATTTCCATCTGGGGTGCCAAGGTTTGTCATCACTAAGCTATTGTATTTTGACAGAGGGATGACTTACCCATCATCAGAACACACTGATCAGTGCTGAAATGATCGAGTGGGGAAAATACAACAGGCTGGCTGTACAGAAGTCAATTGGTAAATTTCAAGTCCCTGCTGAATCTATCAGTTTTTTTTTATTTTTTAATCTTTATTTATACAAACGAAGGTACCATAACAAACAAATAAAAGAACACACACCATTAAAGGGGTTGTAAAGGTATAATCTTTTTCCTAAATAGCTTCCTTTACCTTAGTGCAGTCCTCCTTCACTTACCTCATCTTTCCATTTTGCTTTTAAATGTCCTTATTTCTTCTGAGAAATCCTCACTTCCTGTTCTTCTGTCTGTAACTCCACACAGTAATGCGAGGCTTTCTCCCTGGTGTGGAGTGTCGTGCTCGCCCCTCCCTTGGACTACAGGAGAGTCAGGACGCTCTCTACGTTGCAGATAGAGAAAAGAGCTGTGTGTTAGTGGGCGTCCTGACTCTCATGTAGTCCAAGGGAGGGGGCGAGCACGACACTCCACACCAGGGAGAAAGCCTTGCATTACTGTGTGGAGTTACAGACAGAAGAACAGGAAGTGAGGATTTCTCAGAACAAATAAGGACATTTAAAAGCAAAATAGAAGGAAGTGGCGCATCGCAGATCGGGTCTCCCGGTGGAACAGGAAGCCTGGTAGGAGTGATGGGAGGCGGCGGGAGGGGGGGATGTCCCCTCCCACTCCTCCGGGATAACAACCGAGTGGCTTTTAGCTGCTTCAGTTGTTATCCCTGGAAAGCCAATCGCCGCTCTAAAAACCAGTACCGGATGATGCCTGCAGCTGCGGGCATCATGCCTGTATAACCCCCGAAAGCCGTGGACGCATATATGCGTACGCTCAACGGGAAGGGGATACATAACCCCCTCCACCCATTAGCTATATTGATGTGTGTAAATCAACCTATATGGTCCTCAGACCCACTACATCATGTTATGTTTGTGAGATATGCTAATGTAGCGTGGGAATGGAATGGAGGTTTTTCTTAAACTGTTTCTTGGAAAATATTCCACTTCTTCTGGAGCACAGTACAGGCTAATTCTACAATAAACATAGGAGCTACTAAGTTACTAAGCAATACATACATGGAGGGAAAAAGTATTTGATCCCCTGCTGATTTTGTACGTTTGCCCACCGACAAAGAAATGATCAGTCTATCATTTTAATGGTAGTTTTTTTTTTAACAGTGAGAGACCGATTAACAACAAATCCAGAAAAACACATTTCAAAAAAGCTTTAAATTTTAAAAAAAAAGTCAACAGCTACAAATACGACAGCTGCTGACTTTTATTATTAGGGCACTTACCTGTCCAGGGAGCCCTCGATGTCGGCCCCCCTTAGCCAATCATCGGATTGACTCTCGGGTGCTGCCGCCGCCATTCCTGGTAAGGGAACCAGGCAGTGAAGCCCTTCGGCTTCACTGCTGGTTCCCTACTGTCAGGGCCGGCCCTATGATGGGACCGGGTGGTACCATGGGTACCAGGCAGCACTTTTAGGGGGGCAGCATATTTTTTGTGCTATAAATATATATATTTTTTTACTTTTTGCTATAATAAATATCCCCAAAATTTTGAAAAATAAACTATTTTCTTCAGTTTAGGCCAATATGTATTCTTCTACATATTTTTGGTACCAAAAAAAACCAAAACACAATTAGCGTACATTGATTAGTTTGCGCAAAAGACATTGTGGCCGCCGGCAATTCACAGGTTCCTTTATACTCCTGGATACATGTATAGAGCCATGACAGGTCCTCTTTATATTCCTTTACATGTAAAGAGTTTTGACAGGTCCTCTATATACATGTATAGAGCCATGACAGGTCCTCTTTATACATGTATAGAGCCATGACAGGCCCTCGTTATACTCCTTTATACATGTATAGAGCCATGTCAAGTACTCTTTGTAGTCCTATATACATTTATAGAGCCATGACGGGTCCCCTTTAGTTATCATGATATAAAATAATGAATGTGGGGGCCTTTTGGGTGGCGTGATTTTTTTTCTGGGGGGGGGGATTTCATTCTTGGTCCCAGGCAGTACAATGTCTTGGGCCGGCACTGCCTACTGTGCATGTGTGAAGTACGCTGCACTTTCCAATTGGCCCGCTGGCGTGTGAAGGAAGAGGAGGGGGGCTCGAACTTCCGGGACATCAGGTCGCGGCCCGTCTCTTGGAAGTGGGGAAGGGGACTTGCCACAAACAGGTCCCTGTTCCCCCCTCCCCCCTGAAAGGTGCCAAATGTGACACCGGAAGGGGGGGGGGGGCATATAAGCAGAAGTTCCACTTTTGGGTGGCACTGCTTTAATGAGTGAAATAAGTATTTGATCCCCTATCAATCAGCAAGATTTCTGGCTCGCATGTGTCTTCTATATAGAAACGAGCTGAGATTAGGAGCACTCTATTAAAGGGACTGCTCCTAATCTCAGCTTGTTGCTTGTATAAACGACACCTGTCTACAGAAACAGTCAATCAGATTCCAATCTCTCCACCATGGCCAAGACCAAAGAGCTGTCCAAGGATGTCAGGGTCTACCCCAGTGGCCACAATTTGGCCCCCTTAAAGAAAAGTAAATTGGCCCTTTGTTTAGAAAGTTTGGAGACCCCTGATGTATGGAACATTGATTTTTAACGGGAATTCCTGTATCATTTTACTGTGGTATATGGTCATTAACCAACATCACTAGGACATATAGCTGATATTTCACTTATAACGGTATGCCTTGGCCTCATTGAGGTAATTCTTAAGCCTCGTACACACGATAGGTTAACCAGAGGACAACGGTCTGAAGGACCGTTTTCATCGGTCAAAACCGATCGTGTGCGGGCCCCAACTTGCTTTAAAATTAACCTATGGATTGGTAACCGATAGGTCAAAACCGAACGTTAGTAGGCACGACCATCGGTTAAAAACCCACGCATGCTCAGAATCAAGTCGACGCATGCTTGGAAGCATTGAACTTTGTTTTTTTCAGTACGTCGTTGTGTTTTACGTCACCGCGTTCTGACACGATCAGTTATTTAACCTATGGTGTGTAGGCGTGACGGACCATCAGTCAGCTTCATCGGTTAACCGATGACAACGGTCCTTCAGACCGTTGTCCTCTGGTTAACCTATCGTGTGTACGAGGCTTTATGTATGGCAGCATTATGGTCCAACTATTCTGTAATAGTTTGTTTGTCCTTTTATGTTCTTAGTAATTGTTTAAATATGTCCATATACTTACAGTATTCTAGTCATGCAAAGATGGTTATAAGGTTGAAATAATAAACACAAGGCAGCATTAATATATGTGCCTTTTTTTCTAAAATGTTTATTTTAATTCTTTCTAATCTGCAATTTTGTTCAAACTAGGCATCTATCATTTCAGGTTTCCTTCTAGGTTTATTCATACTAAAGCATTACGGTAACACATTTGTCATCACCCGCTAACGCAACGTGTTACAATCAGGGCATTTATTTGAACCTAGGCCCTTGTGGGATGCTCCTGGTCTGCAGTGGTCACCTATCAAACATGATTCACCACCTCATGCACCAGTGCCACCACCAACAGTAAAATTAGCTGCTTACCGGCTCCAGATGAACCCTCATAACAAGGGATCATTCACCGCCTTTGGCTTAAACCCAGCCCGGCCTTCTCCTGGTTGTGCGGTTCCCCTGTGCTTGTGGCGTCACTTATTGGATTGCATAAAAGGTATACCCAAAAGATAAAAGGCTCCACAGTGCAAATCTTTAAACCATTTATTGAAGAAGTAAAAAATACTGCACATATATCAAGGTAAAATTGTGTATGCCTAAAGTTTGATGAGCCGGCCGGCGCACAACCAAACAACCCATCCTTCCAGGACACGAGGGTAATGGTGACCCGTTTCGTCACAAAAGACGTCGTCCAGTGCCCTTGGATGGCATCATTTGTGATGAAACACGTAGGGTGGAGCGATGCACTGATGTCACCATTACCCTTGTGTCCCAGAAGGACGGGTTGTTTGGTTGTGCACCAGCCGACACAACAAACTTTAGGCGTACACAATTTTACCTTGATGTAAGTGCAGTATCTATTAGCAACATTCAAGACTCAAGATTTATGTTTATAACCTTGTTTGTCTAACTTATTAGCTTGATTATATATTATCCAATATAACTGTAATTATGTCATACAGGAAAATCGCGGCTTGATTTTATTTTATTTATTTTATTTTAATAAATAGCACAGTTTTTCTCTTTCTTTCTTTCTATCTATCAAACATGGTCCAAGCAAGTAAAACCAGTAAAAACAACAGAACTACTGTATGGACGGCAAAGGCTCACTGATACACAATGGGAACGAAGGCTGGCTCATGTAGTCCAATCCAATAGAAGAGCTGATGTTAATTGTAGTCAGTGCTTTAAGTGGGCCAAAAGAGGTGCCGGTACTCTATTAGGCGCCGGTGCTCCCCCGCCCCCCCCCCCAATACTGAACATGAAAATACCGTTAGAAAGTACCCTGAAAAAGAGCTACTGTAGAAAGAGCTACTGAACATAAATAAAATGTGCAAAAGGGTATTGAACAAAATGTTGTACAAAATGTACATAAAATAAATTATAAAAATTATAATAACATACTAACCATAGAACAGTAAACAGTAAACAGTAAAACATAAACCTGAGTCTTGAAGATGAAGGTTAATTTCTTTACCCCTGAAAAATATACAAAAGCAGATTCAATACAATCACAGTACATCAAATGAAAAATGAGAAATATTGTACAAATCATTTTACCTAGAAAAGGCTCAGTGGTGACAATGGGCACAGTGGCATCATGGGGCACAGTGGTGACAATTAAAGGGCACAGTGGTGACAATTGGCACAGTGGCAACAATTGAGGGGCACAGTGGCTGCATTTGATGGCATGGCACAGTGGTGACAATTGATGGAACAGTGGCTGCGTTTGATGGCATGGCACAGTGACTGCGTTTGATGGCATGGCACAGTGGTGACAATTGATGGCACAGTGGCTGCGTTTGATGGCACAGTAGCTGCGTTTGATGGCATGGCACAGTGGTGACAATTGATGGCACAGTTGCTGTTTGATGGCATGGCACAGTGGTGACAATTGATGGCACAGTGGCTGCATTTGGTGGCATGGCACAGTGGTTGCATGTGATGGGCACAGTGAGGCTTCAATTTTTTTTTTTTGCGCCCCCCCCCCCCCCCCCAATTTTGAGCACCAGCCGCCACTGTTCCAGACATTTGTAATGTTTGTAGATCCTGGGACACACACACACATGTGTGAAGGTAAAGTGTCTGCAGGGAAAAGTCAGGTAAGGGAGGGGGAGAGATAACAACCATCTGAGAGGAGCAGTGTGACAGGCAAAGATGAATTTGATCTGTGTGAGGACGACAGGGAGCCGGCCAGATAGAGGCTGAGGAAGGGAGGAAGATGCCAGGAAGAGAGAGAGAGCATTGCAGACACAGCCTGAACTGACCTGTAAAGCCAACGTGAGGAGACCTGTTACCACTGCTGCCCGAACCTGCTGGGAGGAAACTTCAAAGGCCCCCCATGCACCTAGGACCCCTGGGCAGTTCACAGAAGTGCCTGTGCATTAAGACAGGAAAGCCCTCCCCCGCTCTCACAGTGTCCCCCAGCTTTTAGGGAGAGGAAAGCAGGCAGTGCTGGGGGAAGACCAGGCACCTATAGGAGGATCACATGTGGCTAGAACAGGGAGGCAGATCAGTGCGCTGTGACAGTTACAGAAATGATGCCGACAGGAGGGAGAGATACACAGCATCGGTTCTGTAACTGTCAAAGCGCACCGATCTGCCTCCCCATCAGCGGGCCCCACTCAGCTGCGGGCCCCATAGCGCCCGCGTGGGTCGCTATGGTGGTAGTTCCGCCACTGATCATCATATTCCTGGCCTGGGGCTGCGTTCCGGTACGGGAAACCCACGTACTGGGCGCACGGAGAGGTGCTGGTACTCTCCAGGGCCATTTTTGGAAGTGGCGGTACTGAGTACCGCCGCGTTCCGGCCCAGTTAAAGCACTGATTGTAGTGCTGAAAAAAGATAATGGTGGCTTTGATAAAACACACTGTGCAGCACAATTTTTCATGTTTAAGGCTGCATTGCCCATGCTGACCCGTGTCCATACACAAAAGCGCCCACAATGGGCACGTAAGCATCAGAACTGGACCACAGAGCAATGGAAAAAGGTGGCCTGGTTTGATTAATCACATTTTCTTTTACATCATGTCAAGGACTGGATGCACGTGTGTCACTTACCAGGGGAAGAGATGTCACTAGGGATGAGCCTGATGTTCGAGTTGGAAATCGCAGGAAACCCCCGTGGTGTCAGAGGGGGCAGGGTCACCTGTGTACATCACCGGGTGGCCCGCCCTCAAGCTATATTAGAGCTGTCATGGCGGGAGTAGCACCACTCGACGAGAGTCTCCTTTACCAATTCACATAGGGGGGGCGGGATCTGGGGGTCCCCTTGTTAAAAGGGGCTTTCAGATTCCGATAAGCCCCCTGCCCGCAGACCCCCACAATCACCGGGCAAGGGTTGTGGGGATGAGGCCCTTGTCCCCATCAACATGGGGACATGGTGCTTTGGGGTCCAGACCCCAAAGCATTCTCCCCATGTTAAGGGCATGTGGCCTGAAATGGTTCAGGGGGGGGGTGGTGCTCTCTCGTCACCCCCTATTTTCCTGGGGCCTGCCAGGTTGCATGCTCGGATAAGGGTATGGATTTTTGGGGGGACCCCTACGCCATTTTTTTTAATTTTAGCACAGGGTTCCCCTTAAAATCCATACCAGACCTGAAGTGCCTTGTATGGAATTTGGGGGGACCTCCAAGCAATTTTTTTTTTTTGGTTCGAGGTTCCCCTTAATATTCATGCCTGGTAATGGATTGGGGTGGAACCCATGCCGTTTTTTTCTATGAATTTTATCTGTATTGCCGGGACATGACAATTCATTACAGCCGCAAAATTACTTTTTTTCCTTTAGAAATGTCATTTTGCTGCAGGGACTGTTCTAAACACAGGAAAAATTTGCCACTTTACAGGCATACTATAAAAAAACACAGGTATTAAATTTAAAAGAAAAAATATATTTTATTGTTTCACTTTAAGCATTATTAAAATCACTGCTCCCGAAAAAAACTTCAGTTTTTAAAACGTTTTTTTTTTTTTGCATTGATAGATGTCCCCTGGGGCAGGACCCAGGTCCCCAAACACTTTTTATGGCAATACCATGCATATAAGCCTTTAAAACGAGCACTTTTGATTTTTCATGTTAGTTTCCCATAGACTTTAACGGTGTTCGTGTGTTCAAACAAATTTTTTGCCCGTTCGCAAGTTCTGGTGTGAACCGAACCGGGGGGTGTTCGGCTCATCCTTAGATGGCACCAGAATGCAGTATAAGATGAAAGCCAGCCATTGGAGGCAGTGGACTTCTACTGACACATTGGGGTCAAGTGGAATCCATGCCAGTGGAGTCAGGGCTGTTTTGTGGCAAAAAGGGGGGCCTACTCAATATTAGGTGGATGGTCAAAATGTTATGGCTGATTGGTGAATAAATGAAGGCAAGGGCAGTCTCAGCCCACCAATCTCTGATAACTAAGACGAGCGGTTGAACCCTGTAACAACGTGAGTGAAATGGCTCTGTAAAATACGTGTGAACATTAAATATCGGCGCTGTGTCCAACCATATCACATCTGGAAGCGATTCCATGTCTATATGGTAATGTGCGTGTGCCCCCCAGAGCCCAGATAATAAGGGAGATCAGTACTGCGAACAATAAAACAGACCCCCCTCCCTCCGACTCGGGAAAGGTCTGTGTTTTGTACGCCTGACGATTTGTCATGTTCAGTAAAACCTCTTGTCTTTACAACAGCGATTTGGAGCTATAATAAATCTTTTCTCCTGTCAGCAGAAAGATATTACATTTGTAACAGATAAAGGTCTATTTGATGAATTTGACTTCTTCGTACCCCAGGGAGGGCTGAAAAGAATCTTGTATAAATGTATAATATATGAACCAACACAGGGTTTTAATATTGTCTCTGTTAGTAAGGCATTGGAGTATTTCATCTGTAAAGAAATGGAGATATATAGCTAGATTCAGGTAGAGTTAGGTCGGCGTATCAGTAGATACGCCGACCTAACTCGGAATCTGCGCCGACCTAGGTTTAAGTGTATTCTCAAACAGAGATACACTTAAACCTATCTAAGATACAAGGGCTTGCGCCGTCCTATCTTAGGGTGCAATATTTTGGCTGGCCGCTAGGTGGCGCTTCCATTGCGGTCGGCGTAGAATATGTAAATCACTAGATACGCCTATTCACGAACGTACGCCCGGCCAACGCAGTACAGCTACGCCGTTTACGTAACGCATTATCAGGCCTAAAGATATTCCATCAAATAGTTGGAATAGTAATGTTAAAGTATTGCCGCCATTCCCGCTTCAAAATTCGAAAATTTGACGTTGTTTGCACAAGTCGTCCGTGAATAGGGATTTACGTTGTTTACGTCCACGTCTAAATCAATAGGCCCGTGCGGCAGACTTAGCCGCAATGCACACTGGGAAATGTAGGCGTACGGCGCATGCGCAGTTCCAATAGTCAATCACGTTGGGTCAAGCCTAATTATCATAAAACACGCCCCCTCAGCCGAATTTGAATTAGGCGCGCTTGCGCCCGCCGCATTTACGCTACACCGCAAGTTAGGAGGCAAGTACTTTGAGAATACAGTACTTGCCTCTCTGACTTAAGGCGGCGTAGCGTAAATACGATACGCTACGCCGCCTTAAGGTTGCGGCGAGGACTGTGAATCTAGCTAATACAGTGCATCCGGAAAGTATTCACAGCGCTTCACTTTTTCCACATTTTGTTATGTTACAGCCTTATTCCAAAATGGATTAAATTCATTATTTTCCTCAACATTCTACAAACAATACCCCATAATGACAACATGCAAGAGGTTTGTTTGAAATCTTTGCAAATTTATAAAAAATAAAAAAATTACATGTATATAAGTATTCACAGCCTTTGCCATGACACTCAAATTGAGCTCAGGTGCATCCTGTTACCAGCCCTCAAAAAATCCACTCGCCTGCTTGCATTTTTCGAGTAGATTTGGAGAGGGGGGGGGGGGCGAGCGGAGGGCCTGGGAGCGGGGGGGGCGGGCACCGCCATCGGCCCGAGTTGTATGGGAGCTTTTGTCCCAGCGATTGTAGGGGAAGATAGAGGAGAGCCGCTGCCTGGCTGTTTAGAGCACTGGGGAGTGGGGAACATAATAGCTGTGTGTTTCCCCGCCATGCGGCGTCATGTACAGCCCCTCCCCCTTGTCTGGGCACTTTGATAGACAGATCACCATCCAATCCTGGGACGGTGATCTGTCTATTAAAGTTCCGCGGAAAAGGGGGAGGGGCTGTATATGATGCCGCACGGCGGGGAAACACACAGCTGTTATGTTCCCCAGCGCTGTAATTAGCCAGGTGGCAGTGGCGGCTCTCCCCTCTCATCCCCTACGATCGCAGGGACACAGGCAAAAAAAATTGGAGACACAGGGTAAATAAACTGGGGACACAGGCTAAAGAAACTGGGGACACATGCTAAAGAAACTGGGGACACATGCTAAAGAAACTGGGGATACAGGCTGCTGAAACTGGGGACACAGGCGAATGAAACTGGGGACACATGCTAAAGAAACTGGGGACACAGGCAAAAGAAACTGGGGACACAGGCTAAAGAAACTGGGGACACAGGCTGCTGAAACTGGATACACAGGCTAAAGAAACTGGGGACACAGGCTAAAGAAACTGGGGACACAGGCTAAAGAAACTGGGGACACAGGCTGCTGAAACTGGGGACACAGGCGGCTGAAACTGGGGCCACAGGTGGCTGAAACTGGGGCCACAGGTGGCTGAAACTGGGGCCACAGGCGGCTGAAACTGGGGACACAGGCAGCTGAAACTGGGGACACAGGCTAAAGAAACTGAGGACACAGGCTAAAGAAACTGGGCACACAGGCTAAAGAAACTGGGGACACAGGCTAAAGAAACTGGGGACACAGGCTAAAGAAACTGGGGACACAGGCTAAAGAAACTGGGGACACAGGCTGCTGAAACTGGGGCCACAGGCTGCTGAAACTGGGGCCACAGGCTGCTGAAACTGGGGACACAGGCGGCTGAAACTGGGGCCACAGGCTGCTGAAACTGGGAACACAGGTGGCTGAAACTGGGGACACAGGCGGCTGAAACTGGGGACACAGGCAGCTGAAACTGGGGACACAGGCGGCTGAAACTGAGGACACAGACTAAAGAAACTGGGGACACAGGCTAAAGAAACTGGGGACATAGGCGGCTGAAACTCTGAACTGGGGACACAGGCTGAAACTCTGAACTGGGGACACAGGCTGAAACTCTGAACTGGGGACACAGGCTGAAACTCTGAACTGGGGAAACAGGCTGAAACTGGGGACACATGCTGCATTGGGTCTGTAGACCTACGAGACAGGATTTTATCGGGGCACAGATCTGGGGAAGGAAGCAGAAAAATTTCTGAAGGTTCATATGAGCACAGTGGCCTCCATCATCTGTAAATGGAAGAAGTTTGGAAACCACCAGGACTCTTGCTAGAGCGGGCCGCCCCGGAAAACTGAGGGATCATGGGAGAAGGGCCTTAGTCAGGGAGGTGACCAAGAACCCGATGGTCACTCTGAATGAGCTCCATCCTTTTTCTGTGGGGAGAGGAGAGCCTACAAGATGAACAAACATCTCTGCAGCACTCCACCATTCAGGCCTGTATGGAAGAGTGGCCATACGGAAGCAACTCCTCAGTAAAAAGCCCACCTGGAGTTTGCCAAAAGGCATCTAAAGGACTCTCAGATTATGAGAAACAAAATTCTCTGGTCTGATAAAAACAAAGATTGAACTCTTTGGTCTGAATGGCAAGCATCAAGTCTGTAGGAAACCAGTCACCACTCGTCACCTGGCCAATACCATCCCTACAGTGAAGCATGGTGGTGGCAGCATCATGCTGTAGGGATGTTTTTCAGTGGCAGGAACTGGGAGACTAGTCAGGATCAAGGAAAATATGAATGCAGCAATTTACAGAGACATCCTTGATGAAAAGCTGCTCCAGAGTGCTCTGGACCTCAGACTGGGGAGAAGATTTATCTTCCAACAGGACAATGACCCTAAGCACACAGCCAAGATAACAAAGGAGTGGCTATGGGACAACTCTGTAAATGCCCTTGAGTGGCCCAGCCAGAACCCAGACTTGAACCCGATTGAACATCTCTGGATCTGAAAATGGCCGTGCACCGACGCTCCCCATCCAACCTGATGGAGCTTGAGAGGTCCTGCAAAGAAAAATGGGAGACACTGCCCAAAAATAGGTGTGCCAAGCTTGTAGCTTCATACTCAAAAAGATTTGAGGCTGTAATTGGTGCCAAAGGTGCTTCAACAAAGTATGAGCCCTTGTGACAAAGTCAAAAGTGACAAAACGCGTTGGGACGTGACCACACGGCAACAGTATGCTAAGGCTGGGAAGGTGATCTGATGCCTAGTGAGTGAAGGATCGTGAGATCGCAGCAAAGTGCCTCCCGGCATGTCTTGTACCATGTAACCAGGGCCTTCTTTACCGCAGGGCAAATGGGGCAGGTGCCCTGGGCCCTGTCACTGTTGGGGGCCCAAAGCAACCCCCTCCGGGCCCCCAGGGGCCCGGAGGACCCCAGGGCCCCAGATGGCAACCCCCCCTTTTTTTATTTTTTTTTAAATAATAAAAAAAATTATATATTTTTATTAAAGGGACAATTTTTTAATATATTTTTATTTTATTTTTTATTAAAGGGCCAATTTTTTTTAGAGGTCTGGGGGTCCCCAGGGGCCCATAGTTCCCCAGGGCCCCGGATGACAACCCCCTTTTTTTAATAAAAAAAAATCGTTTTATATATATATATATATATATATATATATATATATATATATATATATGTTTATTATTATTATTATAGGACCCAGAGGTCCCCAGGGCCCCGGATGGCAACCCCCCTTTTTTTTTTATAAAAAATATTTTTTTTATATATTTTATTTTTTATAAATGTTTATTTTTTTATTTTTGTTTATATATTTGTTTTATTTATTTTTAATTTAAGGGCCCAGAGGTCCCCAGGGCCCCAGATGGCAACCCCCTTTTTAAAATATATTTTATATATATATATTTTATTTCTTTTTTTCTTTTTATTAAAGGGCCCAGAGGCCCCCAGATGGCTACACCCCTTTTTTATATATATTTTTCTTTATTTCTTTCTTTATTTCTTTTTTTGTAAAGGGCCCCCCGCTTCTAAATTTGCGGCAGCCCCCCCCTGCTTCTCAATTTCAGGCGGCAGCACCCCCATCCCGGTTCTCTGCTCCAGGGGGCCCATGCCTGAAGCTGTGTAAGTGGCCCCATAATTCCTGATGGCGGCCCTGCCTCCCGTTAAGCCCCTGTGCTGCCCACAAATCAGGCTGAAAATCATCAGCGGCACACAGCCAGTGACAGTACTGCTTCCCTTCCCAGTGTTTTAAAATGTACAGCACCCCTGGCTTCCCTTTAGACGTGCACTTCTCCCTTCCTGCCACTGGGTGCTGCTTGTATATAAAAGTGAATTAGAATGTGATTTTATAACATCCCCAGTTTGCTCTTCCTGAGGCTGACTTCTTCGTGTCCTGCTCCTCAAGGTATGTCACTGTTTGCTAATCTATATTGTAAATAGAAGTTTTCTGTAGAGTGTGCCCAAAGTCTTTATAATATTTGATGATTCACTGCAGGTCTGGTCAGTGTTTTAAAAAGTTCCTCTATTTTACACATGGCATGGCATGGGGTCACAGCACCGTCTGTCCATTCTGCTTTAGCACCATGGGACCCCATGCCATGCCATGTGAAAAATAGAGGAACTCTTTAAATCACAGACCAGACCTGCAGTCCAGGCTGAGTAAAGCCTCAGAGCACATGGCATTACTGTCTGTATTTAACTGCTTGATAGGCTTATTTTGGGCCTGGCTGGTATGTATGTGTTTTGGCGGCCCACATTTGCGCAGGCACAGCAGCCCATTCATTTGAATGGGCCGCCATGCCTGCGTTTCCTGCAAAGAAAAGCGCATGCCTCATGTAATAGGCTGCGCACACGGCACGCCTATGCCCATCAAGCACTGAAATACAGCACTGTCTGTCCATTCTGCTGTCTGCTGTGACTTATCTGCAGTTCCCGCACTGTCAAACTTGCTGCATTTTTAGACGTTTAGGTCAGGCTTTTAAAAACACAGTGCGTTTGTGTGTGCAAGAACTGCAGGTAAGTAGCATGGTGCAAAAGCAGAATGGATTTCAAGGCAACTGTATTTTTAAAATGCTGAATGCACCTTTTTTCTGCAGGAAACAAAGGCATGGCGGCCTATTCAAATCAATGGGCTGCTGTACCTGCACAAATGAGGACCGCCAAAACATACATGTGAACCAGCCAGGCCCAAAATAAGCTGGAGGGGGGCCCAAAAAAAATGTTTGCCCTGGGCCCAAACCATATTAAAGACGGCCCTGCATGTAACATGAAGGTTTGTCTTACTTTTACCTGTTGTAGTGC
This sequence comes from Rana temporaria, assembly GCF_905171775.1. Lineage (NCBI taxonomy): Eukaryota > Metazoa > Chordata > Amphibia > Anura > Ranidae > Rana > Rana temporaria. The sequence goes on from NC_053490.1 coordinate 509,128,844, forward strand.
AATATATCTTTTATATATCTTTTATATATCTTTTATATATCTTTTAATAAATCTACTATTATTCCTATATGTGGAGTTTAAAGTCAAGCATCTGAATGGAGTGTGGTGTCCAATAGCGGCTCTTCAATATAATTTCTGAGTTAATTTGCCACTGTGGTGGAGGCATTTGTTGTCATTCTATCAGTGTTTTGCACTTTTCAAGAGGACTGTCTTTGAACGCTACTGTGAAAAATATATTTATCATTTATTTATTTTTTCACTTGTTGGTTTATATTTTGTTATGTAAATAGCAGTACTATCTTTCATTCTTGGTGTTTAAAGCGCAGTGCAGACGGATTTATATAGTTAAATACCGTTGTTATGGCAGCAGCTAGCTAGTGATGTTTTTCATTTAGGCGACAGGTTTTTTAGATAAAAGTGGTCCCAGCAGCAGATTCTCCGTGGGCTATATACACTGGGCCGGATTCAGAAAGATGAGCGCATCTTTCTTCCGGCGTAACGTACTGTATCTCCGATACGTTACGCCGCTGTAACTTTGGGCGCAAGTTCTGTATTCAGAAAGAACTTGCGCCCTTAGTTACGGCGGCGTAACGTATGTGTTGCGGCGTAAGGCCGCCTAATTCAAATGGGGATGTTGGGGGCGTGTTTTATTTAAATTTTACTTGACCCCGCGTTTTTGACGGTTTTTTTGAACGGCGCATGCGCGTCTGTAAAATATCCCAGTGTGCATTGCTCCAAATTACGCCGCAAGGACGTATTGGATTAGACGTGAATGTAAATGACGTAAAGTCGTATTCGCGAACGACTTACGCAAACAACGTAAAAAATTCAAAACTCGGCGCGGGAACGACGGCCATACTTAACATTAGCTATGCCTCATATAGCAGGGGTAACTATACACCGAAAAAAGCCTAACGTAAACAATGTAAAAAAATGCGCCGGCGGGACGTACGTTTCTGAATTGGCGTATCTAGCTCATTTGCATATTCCTTGCATAAATATACGGAAGCGCCACCTAGCGGCCAAGTGATTATGCAGCCTAAGATACGACGGTGTAAGACACTTACCCTATTCGGATCTTAGGGATATCTATGCGTAACTGATTCTCTGAATCAGGCGCATAGATACGACCGACCACACTCAGAGATACGACGGCGTATCAGGAGATACGCCGTCGTATCTTGTTTCTGAATCCGGCCCACTATCTGTATTGCTGGGCTATATACACTATCTGTATTGCTGGGCTATATACACTATCTGTATTGCTGCATACTGACAGCACCCCCCCCCCTCCACCCCCGCGCAGTACCACTGACATAACCCCCCCTGCGCTCGCAGCACTGACAGCAAAAAACCTTTGGGTTCTGACAGCCCGGGCAATCTTCTGGGACCTGTGCCCAGAAGGTGAACTTCTGCTCTGCACTGCGGTGCCAGGAAAGGGAATGGGAGCTGAGTACCTGTGAAAACTAGGTACCTGCTCCCCCCCCCAAAAAAATAACATGCCAAATTTGGCATGACATGGGGGTCACAAGTACTTAAAGTGGAAGTTCCATTATTGGGTGGAACTCCGCTTTCACTAATAATATTTAAACTGTTTGCTTTGTTCATTAATATATTTACACCTTTTTCATATATTTACACGCATCACACTGAAAAAAAAAATGCGCAAAAGTGAGAAAAACCTACTTTATTTTCATTTGTAAATAACTTTTCAATGCTTTGTACCAGAATAAGAATTTTAGTGTTGTTTTAAACAGGAAAAAATACAGAATAAAATGCACACTTTGTATGTGTTTACTTGTAAACTAACACTGCTCAAAAAAAAATGCCTTTTGTTTCGTTTTATTGCATTTAATTGTCTAAGGATTGCGGAAAAATCATTGTTGTAGGGCAATATTCATAAAAAGAAAGCCTTGTTTGTCCTTAAAAAAGCAACAACAATATATGTATTTATTGTTATCTTAAGTAATGACAAATATCGGAGAATAAACAGGCTCATAGCAGAAATTAAAAAATTGCTCTGGTCCATAAGGGTTGAACAGATGTGAGAGGAAAAGTGGTTAACCACTTCCAGCCCGGCCTATAGCAGAATGACGGTCGGGTGGTGGTTCAGTTGTCCAGACTGGACGTCACATGACGTCCAGCAGGATCACAGCCGTCGTGCGCCCGTTCGGTGGTGCGGCGTGTCAGTTTGATCTTGGTAAAGAGCCTCCAAAGGAAGCTCTTTACCACGTAATCAGCCATGTCCAATCACAGCCGATCACGATGTAAACAGGAAGAGCCGTCGATCGGCTTTTCCTCACTCGCATCTGAAAGACGCGAGTAGAGGAGAGCCGATTGCCTGCTCTCCTGACAGGGGGGTCTGTGCTGATTGTTTATCAGCGCAGTCCCCCTCGGATGCCCGCCCAGGACCACCAGGATGCCGCCAGGACCACCAAGGAAGGCCACAACACTGGACCACCAGGTATGCCACCTTAGGCCACCAGGAAAAAGCCAATCAGTGCCCAGGCAGCTGCTAATCAGTGCCCAGACAGCTGCCAGTCAGTGCCCATCCAAAATGCCTGCCAGTGCCACCAGGGATATGTGCCGCATATCAGTGCCCACCAGTGTCCAGCAGTGACGCCTATTAGTGCCCATCAGTGCTCAGCAGTGCCACCTATCAGTGCCACTCATAAGTACCTATTAGAGCAGCCTTTCAGTGCCCATCAGTGTTGCCTATCAGTGCCAACCAGTGCCACCCATGAGTGCCCATCAGTGCCGCCTATCAATGCCCATCAGTGCCGCATATCAATGCCACCTATCAGTGCTGCCTATCAGTGCCCATCAGTGCCACCTTATCAGTGCCGCCTTATCAGTGCCAATCAGTGCCGCCTCATCAGTGCCCATCAGTGAAGGAGAAAACTTACTTATTTACAATTTATTTTTTGCAAAAAATAAAAACCTCAGAGGTGATCAAATACCACCAAAAGAAAGCTCTATTTGTGGGAACAAAATTCAGTTTGGGTACAGTGTAGCATAACCGCGCAATTGTCATTTAAACAGCGACAGCGCTGAAAGCTGAAAATTAACTTGGGCAGGAAGGGAGATGTATTGAAGTGGTTAAAGAGCATTAAAACCCAACATAAAAATGTAATATATCGCAGCTTACCATGCCTTCAATGATAAAGCTGAATTAGTGTCTTTTTTCAGTCCCCCACCCCCTTTCTTTTTTACTTGCCAATCCTGCAAATACCATTGGGCCAGATTCACAGCCGAGATACGGCGGAGTATCTCAGATACGCCGTCGTATCTCTCAGAGTATCTATGCGACTGATTCATAGAATCAGTTACACATAGATATCCCTAAGATCCGACAGGTGTAATTGTTTTACACTGTCGGATCTTAGGATGCAATACCGCGGCCGCCGCTGGGGGGAGTTTGCGTCGTAAACCAGCGTTGGGTATGCAAATTAGAAGTTACGGCGATCCACGACGGTTTTTCGCGTTCGCTACGTCGCCGCTAGTCTAGTTTCCCGTCGCAAAGTTAGTCGTCGTTTTGGGTGCCTTAACTTTACACAGCACACGTATGTGCTGTATAAAGTATGGCAGTCGTTCCCGCGTCGAAATTTAAAAATTCACGTCGTTTGCGTAAGACGTCCGGGAATACGGAAGTACGCTACGCACGTCGCCGATCGAAAAAATGACGTCACTTCGCGCAAAGCACGGCGGGAATTTCGAAACGGAGCATGCGCAGTAGGTCTGGCGCGGGAGCGCGCCTAATTTAAATGGCACACGCCCATTTAAATTACGCGGGCTTACGCCGGAGGCCGCCGGCGTAGGTTTTCATTGCAAGTGCTCTGTGAATCAGGCACTTGCGATGAAAACTTGCGGCGGTGTAACGTATACTACGATATGTTACGCCGCCGCACTTCTACCTGAATCTGGCCCATTGTTCCTATATTCAAAGTCACAGAATAGCTCCCAGGGCCCTGGGAATACTCAAAGCATGGACCTGTTTGATGCCCCTATATACAGGCTTTAAAGGAAGCTCAATGGTAACATCAACAAGACAGCATTACCTAAAGGACTTGTAACTGCAACTCATCATGATAGCAGGAACTGGTCGCGTGACTATTTCTAAGCCGTATAGGAATAGCCTAATATTTAGTAGTGTGGAGCGGTCAGTTTTCTGGAAATAAGAACTGTAATAATATAGACTATTAGAGATCAGAAGAGGGCAGTCAAGTTCAGGGAAATACAGATAGTGTTGGCCATGTATACATAGAAATGAACACCCAATGTCACTTAAAAGCTGATCTTTGCTGACTCGGCAAGAATCTCCACCTGTTCTCCTGAAAGGATAGGATGTCTGAAAAGAAATATCATCTTCATATATCATACACCTTGTATTACTAGATGTGCTTGATGTTTCATGTGTGTGTGTGTGTGTGTACAGTATATCTATAATACACACATGCTAGTCATAGTCATAGACCCAGATCCACAAAGAACTTACGGCGGTGTATCTAATGATACGCCGCGTAAGTTCTACGATGCGCCGGCGTATCTTTGTTTTGTATTCACAAAACTAGATACGCCTGAATGTGGGCTAGATCCGACTGACATACGTCTTAGTACGCCGTCGGATCTTAGGTGCATATTTACGCTGGCCGCTAGGTGGCGCTTCCGTTGATTTCCGCGTAGAATATGCAAATTAGCTAGATACGCCGATTCTCAGAACGTACGTCCGCCCGGCGAATTTTTTTACGTTGTTTACGTAAGGCTTTTTTCGGCGTAACGTTACCCCTGCCTCATGAGGCGTACGCAATGTTAAGTATGGACGTCGGGACAGCGTCGAATTTTCCGTCGTTTGCGTAAAACGTTTGCGAATAGGGCTTTGCGTAAATTACGTTCACGTCGTCTAGGCATTGAGCGGGCGTAATTTCATTTGAAAATTTGACGTGATACTGAGCATGCGCGCGCATGCGCCGTTCGAAAAAAGCGTAATTTACGTGGGGTCATGCTTAGTTTACATAAAACACGCCCCCCTGTTCCTCATTTGATTTAGGCGCGCTTACGCCGGCACATTTATGCTACGCCGGCCGTAACTTTAGACGCAAGTGCTTTGTGAATACAGCACTTGCCTCTCAAAGTTCCGGCGGCGTAGCGTAACTACGATACGCTACGCCCGCTTATATTTACGCATATCTACGTGGATCTGGCCCATAGTCTTTTACATCTATATAAAGCACTGCACAATCAGTTGGCGCTATATAAATCCTGTATTATAATAATAATAATAATAATAATAATTTATGGATTTTGAAATTCTTCCAAAATTATTATTATTGTTATTTAAATTATATTGTATTTATATGGTTCCATTATTAACTAAAGTCTTTAGAAAAGAAACCCAGTTAGGCACTAGTTCAAATTAAAAATTAAAAAAATTTCTATATAGCGTATGGAAAAACTACAACCTCCTCTGGGTAAGAAATGCTTTTTTTTTTATGTGCCCCCATTCTTCTACTTGTAGGTGTGTAGCTACGATGGGTATGCCTTGTCCCAACCTGGTGACACCCAACAACACCCAGTAAATACACAAAAGCATGGCAGCGCAAGAGGCAGGGCCCGGTTTTATTTTGTCAGTTAAAAGTTAATTAAAGCGGAAGTAAACCCATCTATTTGATAGTTTAAAAAAACAGTTAACATTCCTGGCATGCCGGAAATGCTAGATGTCACATTTGCTTGTGCTCTCAACCAAACTGTCAAACCATCCAATGGCTGGTTTCATAACTGATCACATGTGCAGCATTATGGCAGTTGCAGATTAAACAGAGGCCAAGATGGCAGCTTCCTTGGCTGAAAACAATAGGAGGGTTTACTTCCACTTTAATAAAATTGTTTGTATGGGTAATACGATTCAAAGAATTAAAGGGTAGTGCTGGCAAGCAAGCTAACTAAATAGTAATGCTTCTTTCAGGCTTTTCAGAGGGTGGTATATCAGCGCCTGCCAAGCGTTCAGGAGGTGCTACTGCTGTCCCCTGAATGCCTTTGTTTTTTATTCCTATCTTTAAATTACTTGGTTTGCAGTTGTGAGGCCGCGGCGGCCCCAATGAACTCAATATGCAAGTTTGAAAGGTGGTGCCACTTTTTACTCCACCTGTCTGAAAGAGCCCTAATAATGCTCACTAGTGCTGACAACTTGGAAAGTACAGTGTACAATTCGATCCTTTTAGTCCTAACACTCAGCCAGCTGGAAATTTGTGAGTTAGGTGGATATACTGTATATACTGAAGTATAAGCCGACCCGAATATAAGCCGAGGCACCTAATTTTACCACAAAAAAAAATGGGAAAACGTATTGACTCGAGTATAAGCCTAGGGTGTCCATCTGCATGCCTCACTGTGCCTCACTGTGTTCATGTTCATGCCTCAATGTGTCCATGCCTCACTGTGCCCATGCCTCACTGTGCCCATGCCTCACTGTGCCCATGCCTCACGGTGCCCATGCCTCACTGTGTCCATGCCTCACTGTGCCCATGCCTCACTGTGTCCATGCCTCACTGTGTCCATGCCTCACTGTGCCCATGCCTCACTGTGCCCATGCCTCACTGTGTCCATGCCTCACTGTGCCCATGCCTCACTGTGTCCATGACTAGACTGACATTTAACATGGGAGTCTATGGAAGGGGTGCCCGGCTTTGAAAATCGGTGCTCTCCAGCCGTAGGTCCCTCAGACAACAAACTTTGCACAATTGTAGAGGAGAAATGGGGCTACATGTGTGCCAAGTTCCGGGTCCAGAGGACCTACGACCGGTTGGTACCGGGTCCCCAAATTCACTGGAGAAATTTCTGTTTAACATGGGAGTCTATGGAAGGGGTGCCCGGCTTTGAAAAATCGGTGCTCCCCGGCCGCAGGTCCCCTGGACAACAAACTTTGCACACTTGTAGATAAAGAGTGGGGCTACATAGGGCCGGTACCGGGCCCCCAAATTCCAGGAGATCAGGCACAAAAAGTGACTCGAGTATAAGCCGAGGGGGGCATTTTCAGCACAAAAAAATTTGCTGAAAAACTCGGCTTATACTCGAGTATATACAGTAAATGCAATACAGTCAATAAAGCATTAAAACGTGGTATCATCCCCCTTAAAAAAAATCCCCATAGAACACTGCATTTAATGGCAATAGTAGTACCAAGCAACTAGCAAATTTGAATAACAATATCATAGGAAAATAATAGAACTCAAACTTTAAACTTTTGGGCTCTGAGCAGACTAGTCATTTATTTTAACCACTTCCATACTGTGCCTAATTCTGGCACTCCTCTCTCTCCTAAATGTAAAAAAAAAAATTTTTGATAAAAAATTACTCAGAACCCCCAAACATTATATATGTTTTTTTTTTTAGCAGACACCCTAAGGAATAAAATGGTTGTCGTTGCAACTTTTTATCTTGCATGGTATTTGCACAATAATTTTTCAAACGCGTTTTTTGGTAAAAAAAAATCATGAATTAAAAAATAACAAAACAGTAAAGTTAGCCCAATTTTTTTGTATACTGTGAAAGATGATGTTACGCCAGGTAAATAGATACCCAACATGTCATGCTTTAAAATTGCACACACTCATAGAATGGCGCCAAACTCCGGTAACTAAAAATCTCCATAGGCGACACTAATTTAATTTTCTCTTTTTACAGGTTACCAGTTTAGAGTTACAGAGGAGGTCTAATGCTAGAATTGTTGCTTGCGCTCTAACGCACACGGCGATACCACACATGTGTGGTTTGAACAGTGTTTATATATGTGGGTGGGACTTACGTGTGTGGTAGCTTTTGAGCGCAAGCTACCGGGGACAGGGGCGTTTAAAAAAAAATGATTATCACAATTTTTTTTTACACTTTCTTCCTTGTAATAGGAATCTATCGTGATAGGTGCTCTTTATCGAGAGATGTGGGGTCAATAAGACCCCACATCTCTCCTCCAGGCTGGAAAGCATGAGATTGAAAAAAAAAATCACGATCTCATGCTTATTAGCCGTGATCGCAGTTTTGACTACATCCGTGGCCCGGACGTGATGTCATAACGTCGCGCCCGGGCCTCCGACGGTCATAGAGATGAGTGGTCACCGGAAAACTCTATGGTCATCATCCGGTGGCTGCGGATTCTTTCTCCGGGTCCCTGATGGCACGGGAGAGCCCGGAGAAGCACCGGATGGTGTCGGGAGGGGGGATGTAGCCTGTAAGGCCCCGTACACACGTCCGAGAAACTCGACGGGCAAAACACATCGTTTTGCTCGTCGAGTTCCTGGTGAAGCCGCCAAGGATCTCGGCGAGCCAAGTTTCCCCATTGACTAACGAGGAAATAGAGAACATGTTCTCTATCTGGCTCGACGAGTTCCTCGTCGGTTTCCTCTGCCAAAAGTGTACACACTTTTGACCGAGGAAAAGAATACAGCTCCCATTGAGTTTCTGGCTGAATTCTGCCAAGAAACTCGGTCGTGTGTACGGGGCCTAAGAAAGATCAAGCAGTGGAACTGCCGCATGTGCGTATGTATTCACCCCCTTTGTTATGAAGCCCATAAAAATGTTAGGGTTAGGTTATAAAAAAATATCCAAATCTTTGATAATCCCTAGGAGCCCCATCAAATCTATCATAACCAAATGGAAAGAACATGGCATAACAGCAAACCTGCCAAGAGACGGCCGTACAACAAAACTCACGGACCGGGCAAGGCGGGCATTAATCAGAGAGACAGCACAGAGACCCAAGGTAACCCTGGAGGAGCTGCAGAGTTCCACAGCAGAGACTGGAGTATCTGTACATAGGACGACAATAAGCCGTACGCTCCATAGAGTTGGGCTTTATGGCAGAGTGGCCAGAAGAAAGCCGTTACTTTCAGCAAAAAACAAAATGGCATGGCTTGAGTTTGTGAAAAGACATGTGGGAGACTCCCAAAATGTATGGAGGAAGGTGCTCTGGTCTGATGAGACTAAAATTGAACTTTTTGACCCAACACATCACATCACCCAAAGAACACCATCCCCACTGTGAAACATGGTGGTGGCGGCATCATGCTGTGGGGATGTTTTTCAGCAGTCAGGACTGGGAAACTGGTCAGAGTTAAGGGGAAAGATGGATGGTGCTAAATACAGGGATATTCTTGAGCAAAACCTGTACCCTGTGTGTGATTTGAGGCTAGGACGGAGGTTCACCTTCCATCAGGACAATGACCCCAAACACACTGCTAAAGCAACACTTGAGTGGTTTAAGGGGAAACATGTAAATGTGTTAGAATGGCCTAGTCAAAGCCCAGACCTCAATCCAATAAAAAATCTGTAGTCAGACTTACAGATTGCTGTTCACAAGCGCAAACCATCCAACTTGAAGGCGCTGGAGTAGTTTTGCAAGGAGGAATGGGCAGAAATCCCAGTGTTAAGATGTGACAAGCTCATAGAGACTTATCCAAAGAGACTTGGAGCTTCTATAGCCGCAAAAGGTGGCTCTACAAAGTATTGACTTTAGGGGGGTGACTAGTTATGCACATTGACTTTTTCTCTTATTTTGTCCTATTAGTTGTTTGCTTCACAATAAAAAAAAAATCTTCAAAGTTGCCGACATGTTCTGTAAATTAAATGATGCAAATCCTCAAACAATCCATGTTATTCCAGGTTGTAAGGCAACAAAACACGAAAAATGCCAAGGGGGGGTGAATACTTTTGCAAGGCACTGTATGAAACTCAGCTAATGAGCTATGAAAGGTACTTGTCTTCCTAGTAATGTTTTCTCCTATCTCCATGCAGGTGGAATTGACTGGTAATAGCATATATGAGTATATCCATCCCTCGGATCACGATGAGATGACAGCAGTGCTCACAGCTCATCAACCCCTCCACCCGCACTTACTGCAAGGTAACTTTTACTGCTACATGTTTTATTATTGGAAGTAGTGATCTAGTATAGATATTTGGACCATTCCATTTCTGTACTGGACAGGAAGTAGTGCATAAAATATTCTCACCACTATACCAAATTCTGATTGTACAATTTCATTTGCAAATATATACCATATACATACACTATATTACCAAAAGTATTGGGACACCTGCCTTTACACGCATATTAATTTGATGGCATCCTAATCTTAGTCCGTAGGGTTCAATATGGTCAAACATCCCCATAGACACACTCCTAAACCTTGTGGACGGCCTTCCCAGAAGGGATGAAGCTGTTATAGCTGCAAAGGGTGGGCCAACTCAATATTGAACCCTACAGACTAAGACTGGGATGTCATTAAAGTTCATGGCCGGGATTCACGAACGACTTATGCCGACGTATCTTCTTATACGCCGCGTAAGTCCACAGATGGATCGTCGTATCTATGCGCCGTATTCTTGAAACCAGATACGCCTGAATTCTGGCTCCATCCGACCGACGTAAGTCTCCTACGCCGTCGTATCTTGGGCGCATATTTACGCTGGCCACAAGGGGCGCTTCCATTGTTTTACGCGTTGAATATGTAAATGAGCAAGATACGCCAATTCACGAACGTACTTACGCCCGTCGCAGTAATCTAAACCGTTTACGTAAGGCGTACGTCCGGCGTAAGTTTACCCCTCATAAAGCAGGGGCAAGTCATGTTAAGGTATGGGCGCGGGAACAGCGTCGTACGTGAATGGGGCTGGGCGTAGATTACGTTCACGTCGTACGCATTGAGCCGTCGTATCTTAGGGATTATATGCGACGAGATTCTGAGCATGCGCCGTTCGTACGGCCCTTCATTTACATGGGGTCACAAATCATTTTAATACAACACGCCCACTACCTGCCTACTTTGAATTAGGCGGGCTTACGCCGGCCCATTTACGCTACGCCGCCGTAACTTAGGGAGCAAGTGCTTTGTGAATACTGGCCTTGCCTCTCTATGTTACGTCGGCGTAGCGCATATGAGATGCGCTACGCCCGCTCAAAGATACACCGAGCTACGTGAATCCCGGCCTATTCGCTAGATTCAAGTAGACCGCCGCATCTTTAGGGCGGCGTAGCGTATCGTATTTACGCTACGCCGCCTTAAGTTAGCTAGGCAAGTACTGTATTCACAAAGTACTTGCCTGCTAAGTTACGTCGGCATAGCGTAAATGTGGCCGGCGTAAGCGTGCCTAATTCAAATTAGGCTGAGGGGGGCGTGTTTTATGTTAATGGAGGGTGACCTGACGTGCATGCGCCGTCCGTGTACATATCCCAGTGTGCATTGCGGCAAAGTACGCCGCAAGGACGTATTGGTTTCGACGTGGACGTAAATTACCTCCAGCCCTATTCAAGGACGACTTAAGCAAACAACGTAAAATTTTCAAATTTCGACGCGGGAAAGACGGCCATACTTAACATTACTAGTCCAGCTATTTGATGGAATAACTTTACGCCTGAAAATGCCTTACGTAAACGGCGTATCTTTACTGCGACGGGCGCACGTACGTTCGTGAATAGGCGTATCTAGTCATTTACATATTCTACGCCGAACGCAATGGAAGCGCCACCTAGCGGCCAGCCTAAATATTGCACCCTAAGATACAACGGCACAAGCCGTCGTATCTTAGATAGGTTTAAGTGTATCTCAGTTTGAGAATACACTTAAACTTAGGTCGGCACAGATTCCAAGTTAGGTCGGCGTATCTACTGATACGCCGGCCTAACTCTCTCTGAATCCAGCTATATGTGTGTAATAGCAGGTGTCCCAATACTTTTGACAATATGGTATATATATTTATATATATACATTCTGGTGCAGAGGAGCCAAAGATATAACAAATGTATCACATCTAATTATATGAATATACGAAGGAGGAAATGTAGTTATAGCTATGACAGTTTTTCAGCCCTGGGAAAACAGTAGAATATCTATTTTTTGGGTGGAGTAGACTTTAAAAGAAATCAAGGAAGTAAATTAGGTCATCCTTTTGGGCTGAGCTTATTTTTCTGGGATCAATATAATATTTCTCACTATTCTGTGTGATTGATAGTCGGTTTATTTCGGGGGTTGTGTGTTGAATTTTTGGCCTCACCAATACTGAGCACTATTATTCCTGGTCAATGTATTTTTATTTCCAAACACAATCCATCAACACTTTGAAGAGTTTTCCATAGTCTGGATAGGCCTCAGGGTTGCTGTTGGAAAGATGTGCTGCACACCAAAAGTCCCTTTAATGTATGAAGAAGAATATGCAGACAAATTGTCAGGAAAAGGTGATTAGTGTTTAACCACTTGCTTGCTGGGCACATAAACACCCTTCGTGCCCAGGCGAAATTTCAGCTTCCGGCACTGCGTCGCTTTAACTAACATTTGCGCGGTTGTGCGACGTGGCTCCCAAACAAAATTGACGTCCTTTTTTCCCCACAAATAGAGCTTTATTTTGGTGGTATTTGATCACCTCTGCGGTTTTTATTTTTTGCACTATAAACAAAAAAAGAGCGACAATTTAAAAAATATATATATTTTTTTTACTTGTTGCTATAATAAATATCCCAATTAAAAAAAAAAAATACATTATTTTTCTCAGTTAAGGCCGATACGTATTTTTCGACGTATTTTTGTAAAAAAAAAAAAAAAAATCGCAATAAGCGACTGGTTTGCGCAAAAGTTATAGCGCCTACAAAATCGGGAACAGAATTATGATTTTTTTTTATTATTTTTTTTTTTACTAGTAATGGCGGCGATCTGCAATTTTTATTGGGACTGCCATATTGCGGCGGACGTATCGGACACTTTTGACACAAATTTGGGACCATTCATATTTATACAGCGATCAGTGCTATAAAAATGCACTAATTACTGTATAAATGTGACTGGCAGTGAAGGGGTTAACACTAGGGGGTGAGGAAGGGGTTAACTGTGTAGCCTGGGTGTGTTCTAACTGTGTGGGGGGAGGGGGGTGACTGGGGGAGGTGACCGATGCTGTGTCCCTATGTGCAAGAGACACAGATCGGTCTCCTCTCCTCTGACAGCACGTGGAGCTCTGTGTTTACACACAGAGCTCCACGTCCCTGCTGTGTTCCCGACGATCGCGTGTACCCGGCGGACATCGCGGCCGCCAGGTACACGCATCGGCTTCCCAGCGATGCGCCGGGACAGTGTTTACCCGCTGCGCGCCACCCAGTGGCGCGCGCGGGTAATGCTTTTAAAAAGACCCTGTGAGTGCGAGGCCTTAGGCGACCGCCTAATTAGAGAGCCGCCTCTGGTTATAGCCCCTGTCAGTTTATTTTTTACCATCCCTGCCCCAATTCAGAGATTTCTCTTCACTTCCTGCCCCATAGCCAAACAGGAAGTAAGAAGAAATCTATGCAAATTAAGAGAATACATTGCCCCCCCTCCCCAGGCCCTCAGAACTAGTGTCCCTATTCGAAAATTTTAGGGCGTGTCTTGAACATCAAGGGGTGTGGCCTTAACCAAAAGGGGTGGGTCATATTTAAATTAGGGGGTGCACGAGTTTAGTCAGGCCTAGGGCAGAACAAAACCTAAATACACCACTGATCTCTAGGCGCCTGCACTTTACACGCATGTGCGGCATTTTTTTCTTTCTGTTAAAGTGACGCTTTAATCCAGCCCGTGGTTTTACGGCAGTTGTAGAGCAGGCTGGCAAAGTGTTTTTGAACATGTAGTTTGAAGCTCACTGGAGGGGTTACAACACGACTTCTCTTCTGCGCGGTATTTACACAGCGCAGTCTATATGCAAATTCCTACGATGTCCTCACAAAGATGATTATTCAGAATTTCCAGGCTGAATAATTGGCATAATAATATGCTACTTTTAGCCCTGGCAGCTCACATTTCTCACTGCATGAAGCCCGGCGGTGGTGATATTCCACACGTCTCCCCATAATGCCACATCACAGCGCACTGAGAATATTACTACTGACACCAAGTACTTCTGAAAATGCTGTGGTATCGGACACGGCGAGTGAGGGCTGACCAGAAAACTCTGCCTAATCCCCGATCAGCGGTGAGAGAGGCGAATCGCCTCACACGCACTTTACAAGGAATAACAAATGAGAGAAAAGACTAAAGAAGTGTAATCCTGTTATCCCATGAAGTGCTGGCGACACTCGAAACTAATTTCTGGATGCCGAAGCCAAAGGAGGGCGGTTGCCCATAGGATTCTGTGTTTTATTTCAACAACGAATAAAACATATGGTGTGACTAATTGCTGGAGGTAACAGATTCACTTCTCTGCCATTTTTGCCAGTTTTTTAAGAGTTTCTATTAAAATGCTGCTTATACATTGACAGTCTGTCCGGACAATATGGTCACCTGCTGAACTGGCCCCATCCACAAGCAATTTAAAGATGTTTTTTTTTTTTAAATAACAAACATGCAGGGGCGGACTGACAACTCATGGGGCCCCCGGACAATAGGAGATTATGGGACACATGGGCAATAGGAGATTATGGGCCCCCGGGCAATAGGAGATTATGGGTTCCCCAGTCAATAGGAGATTATGGGGCCCCCAGGCAATAGGAGATTATGGGGCCTCCAGGCAATAGGAGATTATGGGTTCCCCAGGCAATAGGAGATTATGGGTTCCCCAGGCAATAGGAGATTATGGGTTCCCCAGGCAATAGGAGATTATGGGTTCCCCAGGCAATAGGATATTATGGGTTCCCCGGGCAATAGGAGATTATGGGTTCCCCGGGAAATAAGAGATTATGGGTTCCCCAGGCAATAGGAGATTATGGGTTCCCCGGGCAATAGGAGATTATGGGTTCCCCGGGCAATAGGAGATTATGGGTTCCCCAGGCAATAGGAGATTATGGGTTCCCCGGGCAATAGGAGATTATGGGTTCCCCAGGCAATAGGAGATTATGGGTTCCCCGGGCAATAGGAGATTATGGGTTCCCCAGGCAATAGGAGATTATGGGGCCCCAGGCAATAGGAGATTATGGGTTCCCCAGGCAATAGGAGATTATGGGGCCCCAGGCAATAGGAGATTATGGGTTCCCCAGGCAATAGGAGATTATGGGTTCCCCAGGCAATAGGATATTATGGGTTCCCCAGGCAATAGGAGATTATGGGTTCCCCAGGAAATAGGAGATTATGGGTTCCCCAGGAAATAGGAGATTATGGGGCCCACAGGCAATAGATTATGGGGTCACATAGTATACACACATATACAAACAAATAAGAATACACATAAACACACTGGAAAGGTACTGGAGAGGCAGCTATAATCTTGGGACATTTCAGGGACAGATGTAAAAAAACAACAGATATTTACATACTGTCCCTGGTTTTACTGAGGCTGGCAACCCTGATGGGGCCCCCTAGAGGCATGGGGCCCTCAGGTAGTGCCCGAGTGCCCGAATGGTCAGTCCGCCCCTGCAAACATGTTATACTTACCTTCACTGTGCAGCTCATTTTGCACAGAGTGGCCCCGATCCTCATCTTCTGGGGTCCCTCAGCGGCTGTCTTGGCTCCTCCCCGCAAGAGCTAACCCCCCTCTGGGAAGCTCTCTCCCAAGGGGTTAGCTTGTGGGCGCGCTCCTGTGATACAGTCGGCGGCCATAGCCCCCCAGCCGCATCATTGATTTGATTGACAGCCGTGGGAGCCAATGGCATCCAATGAAGAGTCGAGAACCCATCACGTTCATGACGAGGGGCCTGCAAGCATCGGATGTTTTTTAACCTTAATGCATCCTATGAAAAAACGCAAGGCTTTGCAACCTCTCTAACTCTTTAATAAGATACAGAAGTTTAATCCAATGCAATTTTCTTCAGCTAATTGCAGAACAGAGAAGGTTTTTTTCCAGTTCTTTTAAGTGTAAGAAGACAAGGACTTTCCTAAGCCCAGTCTCTGCAAAGTACTGACACTCAGGTCTCGTACACACGACCGAGGAACTCGTCGTAAATGAAACGTCGTTTTCCTCTACGAGTTCCTTGTCAGGCTTGTCGAGAATCTTGACAAGCTTTCTTTGCGTACACACTGTCAAGACAAAATCTCCTCGTTCTCAAACGCGGTGACGTACAAAACGTATGACGGCACTATTAGGGGGAAGTTCGATTCCACTGGCGCCACCCTTGGGGCTGCTTTTGCTAATCTCATGTTACTGCGTGTTAAGTAAAGGTTTGGTGAGAGACGATTCGCGCTTTTCAGTCTGTTACAGCGTGACGAATGTGCTATCTCCATTACGAACGCTACTTTTACCGAAGCTGCGCTCCCATCTCATACTTTATTCTGAGCATGCGCGGGTTTCTAAGCATACACATGAACGTATTTCTTGTTGTAAACCAGCCCGACGATAAACACGACGAGGAAATTAAAACTCCTGACGAGGAAAAAGAGAACTTGTTCTCTTTTTTTCTCGTTGAGTTCCACGAAAAACATACACACGACCGTTTTCTCGCCAAAAAAGCTCTGTCACCAAGTTTTTTGATGGATTCTGTCGAGGAAAACGGTTGTGTGTACGAGGCCTGACTGAAGGAACATGGAAGATACAAGACAGGGCAGGACTGAACTATCTCGTACTAAACAGGAGGGGAAGACAGAGGGCGACACAAAAATCACAAGTAGTTATGTCCCAAAACCACCACTAGATAGCAACATACTGCAGAATAACATACCTCCCAACTTTTTGAGATGGGAACGATGGACACTTATTAGCAAAAGTATGTAGTCATAGGACACACCCCCTGTCAACCCCCTTAACCACTTCCCACCGGGGGAACATTCATGGTTGTCCCCCCTGTTTTCAGTGGTTATACCGGAATGATGCCTGCCCCTGCAGGCATCATTCCAGTATGTATTTCTTCAGCCGGCGGTTGTCTTTTTTCAGAAGTGATCTGGGTAGCTAATTAGCCACTTGATCACTTCTGCAAGTGGCGGAAAAGGGGGTCCCACCCCCTCCCGTCGCCTCTCTCAGGCTCTCCGGCCCCATCGTGGAGGTCGGGAACAATGCGGCCAGGGGAGATGACTACCATGAACAGAGAGAGAGAAATTTACGTTGTTATTTTCCCTCTGTGACACAGAAAACCGGGAGTGACGAGTTATGTTGTCACTTCCGGTTTCGGCTCTTTGTTTACCTATTTGTTTTGGAACGTATTTGTTTTGGTGTCTTTTTGTATGTATGGATTGCATGGGTCTTTACAGACATGTGGTGAAAATTTTACCGATCTCATGCTTACTAGCCGCAATTGCGGCTTTGTTTACTTCCGGGTACCTGGGCGTGACGTCATCACATTGCGCCCAGGCCTCCGACGGTCATAGAGATGACTTAGAAATTGATTTACCTGGAGAAATGGTGACGTGTTCAATACTTATTTTACTGTATGAAGGGGTTCTGCGTGACTCTGAAACGCTGCACTCGCCTTGTGTTGTGATCATGCAATAAACTGTCCGTTTTGGATGCTATTTTTTGTCGATCCATGATGTGCTGGCAAATATCTTCGTTGCGACTTGAACCAGTATCCAGCTGGTTGTTGCTGCCACACCCAAATTTGAGAGCTCATCCAGGAATGTGTGCGATGGGAATATGAAGTATTACGTTCAATACTTATTTTACTCTCTGTATGTGACACACGTGCCTTTGTGGTAGAGCTGCACGATTAATCGCCAAGAATCGTTGTCGCAATCTTTTTCCGTTGCAAATCTTCACACAGGGTTTTAAGATCTTTGACATGAAAATAATTGTCTCTCTGCACTTTGGTATGCAAAGAATTTCCTCTCTGCTCTCAGCCAAAAGTCAAAGGGCCAGATTCAGGTACATTTGCGTATCTTTGCCCGGAAGTAACGTATCCGATTTACATTACGCCTCCGCAACTTAGACGGGCAAGTGCTGTATTCTCAAAGCACTTGCTCCGTAAGTTGCAGCGGCGTAGCGTAAATCGGCCGGCGTAAGCCCGCCTAATTCAAATTTGGATCAGGGGGGCGTGTTTTATGTAAATCTACTGTGACCCGACGTGATTGACGTTTTTCCCGAATGGCGCATGCACCGTCCGTGGAATTTCCCAGTGTGCATTGCTCCAAAGTACGCCGCAAGGACATCATTGGTTTCGACGTGAACGTAAATGACGTCCAGCCCCATTCACGGACGACTTACGCAAACAACGTAACTTTTTTAAATTTCGACGCGGGAACGACGGCCATACTTAACATTGTTGCGCCGCACTTATGCCACCATATAGCAGGGGCAACATTACGCTGGGAAAAGCCTAACGTAAACGGCGTAAATTTACCGCGTCGGCCGCATGTACGTTCGGGAATTCGCGTATCTAGCTAATTTACATATTTCAACGCATAAATCAGCTTACACGCCCCTAGCGGCCAGCGGAAAATTGCAGTTACGATCCGACGGCGTAAGAGACTTACGCCTGTCGGATCTAATGGATATCTATGCGTAACTGATTCTAAGAATCAGGCGCATAGATACGACGGCTCGGATTAGGACTTACGACGGCGTACATGGCGCTGCACCATCGTAAGTCCTGTGAGAATGCGGGCCAAAGTCTGGGAAATCTGCCAAGTCTGGGCAGCCTGACAAGTTTTGAAAACATTCTTTATCAGTGGAAAGTTAAGTCTAAACATTGTATCACATTGACTTTTACATCAAAGGAATAAACTTCTGTATGTAAATTAGGAACGTTTAACCACTTAAACACCAAACCTTTTTCTGACAGCTCTTTTCAAGTTAAAATCATTATTTTTTTTTGCTAGAAAATTACCTAGAACCCCCAAACATTATATAATTTTTTAGTAGAGACCCTAGAGAATAAAATGGCGGTTGTTGCAATATTTTATGTTGCACTGTATTTGCGCAGCAGTCTTTTTAAATGCAATTTTTTTGGAAAAAATTACTTTAATGAATTAAAAAAAAAATAGCCAGTAAGTTAGCCCTTTTTTTTTTTTTATAAATGTAAAAGATTTTACGCCGTGAGAATCGTGATCTTCATCTAAGCAAAAAAATCGTGATTCTCATTTTGGCCAGAATCGTGCAGCTCGACTTTGTGGGTGATTTCCCATGCAAAGAAGCATTGGCATTTACAAGAGTACAGTTGCTTGGAGTCATTCACTTCTATGGTGGGCTGTACACGGCACGGGTGGCTCTCCCGGGTGTGTTGGTTCCCACGTGGTCCAGAACTTCAGCACTGGTCGGCATGCTGTCTGTACCAATATATTTCAGTGGAAGTGACACAAGGGGCATATTATAGACACACTTTAGATGTCTCTGTGCCATGTACTGCCAGAAAACAGAAGAAGGTTTTCATAGCCCGCGCTCGTCACGTACAGAATGTTAATATACTGAAATTGTCCGGCTCCCACAGCAGTTGTTTGCTAATGAACCAGAGGCCTCGGCAACCTGCGGGAAATTACTTACAAAATGACTATTATTTCAACAATAACCCACTTTCAAAAAGAGCATTGGAAGTGACAAGGTAAATAGATACGCTATTATTTACTCAGAGACCTGCAATTACCTGGATTCTGCGGGCACAATTATTTCTAATCCCAACGTTTTCCAACACTGAGAACTCGCAGCGCCGGTCGCTCCTGGTTCACGGTGAAAAGGCGGCTTGTCTGCATACACACGTGTAACAAAATACAGAAATAGCCTTACCCGTATTCTGTTCCATATGAAACCGTGATCCCCGCTATATTACAAGTAATCCACAAAGCTTATTTAATAAGTCTTTCTAGATAAAACAAATAGCCAAAGATTTACATGACACTGGGCTGCTACTTATTACATTTAGTTGCAAATAGTTTTAACAGATTTACACCAAACAGAAACTAAAGATTTGCAAAAAAACTAAAAACGCTCAGCGTAGAAGATTGAATGTCTTTTTAGTTATTTGAAGAAGGTGAAGTCATTTTAAAATTTACCAGATCCACTCAGTGAATATTCTTATTTTATACTATTATTTTTAATAGTGTTTCTAAACTATATATATATATATATATATATATATATATATATATATATACACACATGTATATAAATGTATATATACAGTATCTCACAAAAGTGAATACACCCCTCACATTTTCGTAAATATTTTATTCTATCTTTTGATGTGACAACACTGAAGAAATTACACTTTGTTACAATGTAAATTAGTGAGTGTACAGCTTGTATAACATTATTGCAGCCAAGAGTGAAAGAACCAGTTATTAGGTTTAACCACTTCAATACCGCACATAGACATATGACGTCCACAAAGGGGATCTCCTATCCTGGGTGGACGTCATATGACGTCCTGGACTTTGTGTGGTGATATCTGAATGATGCCAGCAGCTAGAGGCATCATTCAGATATCATTGTGTTCCGGCGGTGATCCTGCGCACCATAAGAACGATCATAGTGGTTCCGCCGCTTGATCGTTCTTATAGGCGGCGGGAGGGGACACCCCCCCCCCCGTCACCATCCGGTGCTTCTCCAGGCAAAAGATCGCCCTGCGCTGGATAGGAAGCATAGAGATGACTGGTGACCATCTCTATGACCGTCGGAGGCCCGGGCGCAATGTGATGATTCCCTAAATAGCTTCCTTTACCTTAGTGCAGTCCTCCTTCATTTACCTCATCCTTCCATTTTGCTTTTAAATGTCCTTATTTCTTCTGAGAAATACTCACTTCCTGTTCTTCTGTCTGTAACTCCACACAGTAATGCAAGGCTTTCTCCTTGGTGTGGAGAAAGCCTCTTGAGGGGGAGGGGGAGAGCAGGAGTGTCAGGACGCCCACTAGCACACAGCTCCTTTCTCTATCTGCAAAGTAGAGAGTGTCCTGACACTCCTGCTCGCGCCCCCCCCCTCAAGAGGCTTTCTCCACACCAGGGAGAAAGCCTTGCATTACTGTGTGGAGTTACAGACAGAAGAACAGGAAGTGAGGATTTCTCAGAAGAAATAAGGACATTTAAAAGCAAAATGGAAGGATGAGGTAAGTGAAGGAGGACTGCACTAAGGTAAAGGAAGCTATACAGGGGATTTTTTTTTTTACCTTTACAACCCCTTTAAAGCGGACCTTCAGTAATTTTTACAACTTCCCATCTATTAAATCTTCTGCCCTTGTTGTTTTAACTTTGGATAGTAAAAGATTTATTTACTGCCAAATAACTTACACAGCTCACTTTCTGTTTCTGTATACATACTAGTAAAACATTTTATTTCTGCCAGTAAATACCTTATACAGCCCACTTCCTGTTTCTTGTCTGGTAAAAAAACCTAGGCTTATGACATCATGCACAGCTCTCTCTCACTCTTGTGAGAGTTTGCCAGGAAGGGGGGGGGAGTCATAAGAGGGCCAATGAGAGCTGCAGAGCTGGAGGTGTGTCTGTGTAAATCCAGAAAGTGAACCAGCAGCACCTTCAGCTGCCCATAGGTTGCAGCCAGACTCAGTGAAGGGATATTTTTGCGGCATATTTGGCAACTACAGAATCACAGTATATATAAAATAATATGCAAAGTGGTTGGACGGAAGCTTCAGAATGGCAAAGATGTTTTTATTACAAATTATGTGAGCAGACTGCAGTTCCTCTTTAAGGATTGTTCCAGTGTTCTTGTGTCTTTTTTTGCAAAGCAACAAAGGTGCAAAGGTGCAAACTCTCATTACATTTTCCTCGCAGTGAAGGGAACAAGTCATCTTTACTAGACATCCAGAATAATGTGACAGAGAACAGTCATTATCACAAAAAGTATCTGCAGCCGTAGACACAAGAAGATAACTCATGCAGAGTGATCAGCAGAATTCAGAGTATCTAAAAATCAATGCTAATCAAAAGAGGACAGCAGGTAGCACACACGTGTTCAGAGGTACAAGTACAGATCACAATTTGTATTAGGTCTGTTTGGATGGAGTGAGGACAGTTTATTAATCCAATATGCTTCCCTCTTTATGATGACAAATATTCTATCACCCTATCTCTTGTTTCTCTATACTTCCTTTAATACCACAAATCTAATATCAAGATCATTATGTTGCATTTCTGCGCAAAAAAAAAAAAAAATATATATATATATATATATATATATATATATATATATATATATATATATATATATATATATAGTCGTTACCCTCTGAGAGAGAGATGTGGATCACATAAACACGCGACAAGACTTACAACATAAATAGACCTGAAGTGTGCCTTGGTGGTCTGGTCAGTATGCCAAGAAAAGGGGGCATACCGAAGGTAAGTAATGGGTAGCTAATTGAAGAAGGATATGCTGAGAAGTGCCCTGAAAAAGGGGAGGGCGGGAGGGTGTCGAATGCGATTGAATGCGCAGACTCACGGACATGAGGTGAGCTGGGAAGAGTCGGCCCAGTGACGTGTAGTACCGCACACTGAACCGACAAAGAGCATGTGTGAGTGGGCTGCTTAAATACCCTCCGGGCTCCTCCCATAAACTCAGGCCACCATACTGGCCTTCTTATTTATGGTCGTTACCCTCTGAGAGAGAGATGTGGATCACATAAACACGCGACAAGACTTACAACATAAATAGACCTGAAGTGTGCCTTGGTGGTCTGGTCAGTATGCCAAGAAAAGGGGGCAAAAGACTCAGATAGGGAAATAGTTTATATTGATTTATTGTATTTATTTAGCCAGCTTGGTAAAGGCTTGTGCCATTCCTTCATGAGGATTTGGGATGTATGTGGCAAAACAAGGAGACTTCCATCAGCCTGGTATTTTGATTACGTAGTCTGGTACTCCCTGTTGGGAGGCAACTGAGGCTGCTCCAATTCGGAAAGAATGTCCAGAGAACTGACTGGGGTTTGAAGCCCAAGTTACTTAGGAGGATTCTGACATGCTTGACACACTGGCTGACACTCAGGGAGCTGGTTTAGAAAGGGTAGCAACGAGCTACCATCAGATTGGTTGGGTAGATGGAGCAGTAGTGGGTCGAGCACCGTCACTGGGCGTCAGGCGTTGTCAGTCTGAAACAGGTTGATGTCAACCCCAGGGGCTGGTTTGTTGCGTTTGCAGACTGTGAGAGTGTAGTGGTTCGAAAGCGAGTCGGGTGGCGTCGGAGCAGTGTGTGACTGCCGGAGCCGCTGACTAAATTCACTAGGTTGTAGGGAACCGTAGAAGGCCTGGTAGATGGCTGTTTGGGTGACTAGTCTGGGCAAAGCCCTAAACAGGGAACGAGTAAGGATTTTAGACATGTCCCTAAAGAGGGGACTCTTGAAAGGTAGGCGCTTGCCACTGACTACAGGTTGGTGCTTCTGTATGCCCTGTAGGAGGGACTTGACTGCATGGGCTCGAGAATACTGACGGTTTACTGGGGTCCTGCAGGGACAGGAAATGCTGGATGCCATCTAGATATGGCGTGATAGTATTGAGAAATGGTCAGCTGCATGTGGCAATATGATATGAAGGCTAGGATGTGTCCAACGTTGCCTATTGCTGCTCCGGGGCAAGGGGCCAAAAATTTGCGATTAGTGTTCCAAGCAGTGCGATAGGCCTTCAGTGTGTTGCGTGCCAAGGAGTGGTTAATAAGTTGGATTGCGTTGGTGAGATGTGACTTCAGTCCATCGTCAGCAATGTCCATGGTGGGACAGGGATAGTCGTTGGGTCGGCTCCAGGCTCTTGCTGGAAAAAACATCCATTCCAAGGTTGGAATAAGAAAGCGCATCAGCTGCTTTTTGCATTTGCCTGGAAAAGGTCTACATAAGATATTAACTGGTGACGGAGTGACAGCTGCGCGAGCCTGCGCAGGAAGTGATGGGGAGTGATTTAGATCTACCTTAATTGATGATGTCGGCTGTGGCCTGATTGTCTGTGGTGAAGAACAGTGTCTGTCCTGTTCAAGTGTGGTCCCAGACCTGGGCAGCTGCCACGATGGGGTGCAGCACGAGGTGTGATGAAGACTGGGTGAAGCAAAAATTTAAGAGAATTTCTGGGGGCCAAGTTTTGGAGAACCAGTGGCGGCCTAAAAATGGCTGCAAAAGCCTTTGGTGGCTCGGCTGACACTGCCGGGATGAAGATTGAAATGCTGTTCTATCAGGTGGGGAAGTTGTCCCACATAGCTAAGTCTGCTACTGATGCTTGGTCTAGTTTGAGAACTTGGACTGGATCTTGCATTGGTGTGAGAAAATCAAGACAATACACAGGTGCTCAACAAGACAATATACATGCACTCGCAGGCCAACGTGCACTCGCAGGCCAACGTGCACTCGCTGGTGCTGGATGAAAACCTGAACTAACCGCAGGGAAAAAACACAGAGAAAAGATGAGTGGCCCGCGTGCCACTGAAGATGAATGGCCAACTGGGTGCCACTGTGTGTTTGTGTGGCTGATTGTTTGTCACTGAGGTGTGTTTGCAAGTTAAGTTTGTATTCGGGTTTGCACGTAGGTGCCTGCCGCAAAGTGTTTTATACTACTGCAGACAATATTGTGCGGTTGCAAGGGTGTCAGTGAGTGTCAGGTTGCTGGGACGATATTGTGTGGTTGCAGGGGCCTTGAGTATGAAGGTTTGTTTTGAGACGGCATTGCGTGTTTGCAAGGGTCTCAGTCTGGTTTGCTGAGACGATATTGCGTGGTTGCAAAGGTCGCGATGATTATGAGGTTTGTTTTGAGATGGCATTGTGTGGTTGCCACGACTTTGTATGGCTGCAAAGGTCTGAAAGGGTGTCAGGTTGCTGAGATGAGATTGTGTGGTTGCAAAGGTCTAGACGGGTGTGAGGTAGCTGAGATGATATTACATTTAGCAAGGGTCTCAAATGAGTGTCAAGTTGCTGAGACAATATTCCCCTTTATTTTTATTTTTTATGAAAACGACTGTGAATGAAACGCTGGTAAACATGAGTTACCGCATCTGGCAGTGTTTACAAGCTGTTACAGGCATTGGCGTTTCGAATGCGTTTCGAATGCCTCTGAACATCCGTCTGAAACCATTTTTTTTTTTTACCAACAGCAGTGTACATGAGGCCAAACATGATTTGTCTGGCTGCAAGGGTCTCAATGAATGTCAGGTTGCTGGGGCGAGACTGCATGGTCACAAAGGTCTTTGACAAATGGGAGGTTGCTCAAGACAGTATTGCGTGGTTGCAAGGGTCTCGATGAGTGTGGCGCTGCTGAGACGGTATTGCGTTTGCAAGGGTCTGAACTATGGTGTGAGGCTGCTGAGACGGTATTCCGTGGTTGCAAGGGCCTTGATGAGTGTGGGGCTGCTGAGACGGTATTGCGTTTGCAAGGGTCTGAACTATGGTGTAAGGCTGCTGAGATGGTATTGCGTGGTTGCAAGGGTCTCGATGAGTGTGGGGCTGCTGAGACGGTATTGCGTTTGCAAGGGTCTCAACAAGGGTGTGAGGATTCTGAGATGGTATTGCGTAGTTGCAAGAGTCTTGATGAGTGTAGGGCTGCTGAGACGGTATTGCGTTTGCAAGGGTCTCAACAATGGTGTGAGGCTGCTGAGACGATTTTGCATGGTTGCAATGGTCTCAACAGGTGTCAGGTTGCTGGGCCGAGATTGTGTGGTGACAATTTTTTTTTTTTTTGCATTTTGTAAGGGTCATGTGTTGCAAGGGTCTTAACAAGGGTGTCAGGCTGCTGAGACAATTTTGTGTGCTTGCAAGAGTCTCCATGAGTGTGGGGCTGCTGAGACGGTATTGCGTTTGCTAGGGTCTCAACAAGGGTGTCAGGCTGCAGAGACGAATTTTGCGTGCTTTCCAAGAGTCTCCATGAGTGTTGGGCTGCTGAGACGGTATTGCGTTTGCAAGGGTCTTAACAAGGGTGTCAGGCTGCTGAGACAATTTTGTGTACTTGCAAGAGTCTCCATGAGTGTGGGGCTGCTAAAACGGTATTGCGTTTGCAAGGGTCTCAACAAGGGTGTCAGGCTGCGGAGACGAATTTTGCGTCGTTGCAACGTTCTCAACAGGTGTCAGGTTGCGGGGCTGAGATTGTGTGGTGGCAATTTTTTTTTTTCTGCACTTTTATTTCTTTTTGCGTTTTTTTTTTTTTTTTATTTTTATTATTTTTTTTGCGTTTTTTTTTTTTTATTTTTTTTTTTGTGTTTTTTTTTTTTTTAATAATTTTTTTTTTTTTTTTTTTTTGTAAGGGTCATGTGTTGCAAGGGTCTTAACAAGGGTGTCAGGCTGCTGAGACGATTGTGTGGTTGCAAGAGTCTCGATGAGTGTGGGGCTGCTGAGACGGTATTGCGTTTGCAAGGGTCTCAACAAGGGTGTCAGGCTGTGGAGACGAATTTTGCGTCGTTGCAACGGTCTCAACAGGTGTCAGGTTGCTGGACTGAAATTACGTGGCGGCAATTGTTTTTTTTTTTTTTTGCGTTTTATATATTTTTTTCCTTTTTGCGTTTTTTTTTTTTTTTGCATTTTGTAAGGGTCATGTGTTGCAAGGGTCTCAGCAAGGGTATCAGACTGCTGAGATGATTTGCATGGTTGCAAGGTCTCAATCAATAAGAATTGGGTTACTGAGAAAGGACAGAAACACCTGGTTTGTTTGTACCTTAAGCAAGCAGTATAAGGTAGAAGGGCAACGCCTGTTTGAATCGTAGGTTCCGCAGGGGCCACTAATGAACGATATGGGAGACAACGAATGGTAGCAAATTGATAAGACATAAAGAATGTAATAACAAATCTTACTTGCGACAGTGGGCCATGCGAGTGAGTTTGCGGCGGACTGTGGCTGGAGTGATACATGTCTGGAACGTGTAGCGTGATGCCGGGTGTAGAAAATAGAACACGAGAAGTGCGTTTCAATGCTTTGTAAGCTCCACTGCGGGAACCAAACATATGGTACAGGTGACACCATGAGTGGCCACGAATTTGACATGACAAACAAGCTAACGAATCCTACCTGGGACAGTGAACGTGCGACTGGGTTTGCTTTGGACTGGCGTGGATGTGCAACACATCCCAAGAGTGTGGTGTGGTGCCATGCATGACACACAGGCAATAACTTTGGTAAATAAATGAGAGAGAAGAGCCGTGTACAAGCAATTCATAAGTTCCGCTGCGGGAACTAAAACACACGACATGGGGGAAACAATGAATGACAACGGTAGAAAGTATGCAATGTATCTGATACAAAATAGTTGTAAAATGCATGACATGAATCCGATACGAATTAATAGTAAGGAGTATTGAACGAATCTGATACGAATTGGTTGTAGAGTGTATGCTACCCCTTGCTTTGAAACCGAACACCTACCAACCACCCATCCCCCCAGGCTAATCAAGTGCAGACAAGGCACCATGTGAGTCCAATTACCACCTCAATCTGCCAAAGAACCCATACAAACACATGTCAATCTCCAAATGGATTTACAAATGAATCGTATGTTTGGCAGAAGGAAGTTACAAATGTACTACGCCTGAGCCGAATGATGTTGAAACATGAGCAAAAGTAACTCAGAAGCAGATTTTTCCCAAAAGAGATGCAGGATAGGAAGCATAACGAATTTCAAGATTGCACAAGATACGAAAAGGTTTGAATCCTACCTGCGAAGTAAGCGGGAACCGCCGGCGAAGACCATGAAGGGAGAAGCCGCAAAGCGCTTGCAATGTGGAATGCGATTGAATGCGCAGACTCACGGACATGAGGTGAGCTGGGAAGAGTCGGCCCAGTGACGTGTAGTACCGCACACTGAACCGACAAAGAGCATGTGTGAGTGGGCTGCTTAAATACCCTCCGGGCTCCTCCCATAAACTCAGGCCACCATACTGGCCTTCTTATATATATATACACACCACATATTTGCAGTATATATATAGATATATATACATATATACTACATACAGAGAGAGAGAGAGAGAACAGAGTAACAGAGAGATGAGCTCACCACTGTACTGCTTCTCCTTTCACTGTCCAGTCACAGTGGATTTCCACCCGCACGTCACCCCAGGTCGCTTCCTAGTCACGCCCACCTCGGACACGTCACCGATGTCCTAGAGACCTGTGGGAAATGTAGTTCGTGATGGGGGTGCTGTGCGCGATTGCTTATCAAAATCCAGAAGCCTCCTTTAACAAGGGGGCCCCCAGATCCCGGCCCCCCCTGTATGAATGGGTATCGGTACATTGTACCCCTACTCATTCACCAAAAAAGTGTCAAAAAGTAAAAACCATAATAGACAGTTTTTGACAATTCCTTTATTAGAAAAAAATAAGTGTCCCGCGACGCCCCTCCATCTCCAATCACGCCGCCCGACAGACATGAAAAATAGAAAAAAAAAGCTCTGCTTTGATGGGAGACAGGGGTGGGGTCATCCAGTTACGTCAGTGGGTGGCCCCGCTCTTGCCTATATAACAGCTGCCAAAGCCAAAAGACAGCAGTCGCCGGGAGGCCTCCCATGGAGGGGGAGTTCTTTTGTTTTTGATTTTTTACTATTTTTTTTACTATTTTTCGGGTCTGTCGGGTGTTGTAATTGACAATGGATGTATTTTTTAATAAAGGAATTGTCAAAAACTGTCTATTGTGGTTTTTACTTTTTGCAACTTTTTTTGGTGAATGGGTAAGGAGTACAATGTGTACCCGATACCCATTCAAATAGGTGGGGGGGGGTGGAATCTGGGGGTCCCCTTGTAAAAGGAGGCTTCCAGATTTCGATAAGCACCCCACCCGCTGACCCTGACAACCAATGGCCAGGGTTGTCGGGAAGAGGCACTTGTCCCCATCAACATGGGGACACAGTGCTTTGGTAGCTTGCATATACTCAAGTATAAGCCGAGTTTTTCAGCACATTTTTTTGTGCTGAAAATGCCCCCCTCAGCTTATACTCAAATCACCTTTTTGTACCTGATCTCCCGGAATTTGGGGACCCGGTACTGGCTGGCCGTAGGTCTCCTGGACCCCAAACTTGGCACACAGGTAGCCCCACTCTTCCTCTACAAGTTTGTTGTCCAGAGGACCTACGGCCGGGGAGCACCGATTTTCAAGGCCGGGCACCCCTTCCATAGACTCCCATGTTAAACGGTAATTTCTCCAGTGACTTTGGGGACCCAGTACCGGCCGGTCGTAGGTCCCCTGGACCCGGAACTTGGCACACATGTAGCCCCTCCTCTACAAGTGTGCAAAGTTTGTTGTCTGGGGGGCCTACGGCTGGGGAGCACCGATTTTTCAAAGCCAATCACCCTTTCCATAGACTCCCATGTTAAACGTCAGTCTAGTTATGGACACAGTGAGGCATGGGCACAGTGAGGCATGGACACAGTGAGGCATGGGCACACTGAGGCATGCAGATGGACACCCTAGGCTTATACTCGGGTGAATAAGTTTTCCCAGTTTTTTGTGGTAAAATTAGGTGCCTCTGTTTATATTCGGGTCGGCTTAAACTCGAGGATATACGGTAAGTCTTTGAAATTATTCTTGATTATTGATTGTTATTGATTTTTAATGTTCGTGTCCCATAGACTTGTTCGTATGTTCACTCAAACATTTTGCCTATTCGCATGTTCTGGTGCGAATCGAACCGTGGGGTGTTCGGCTCATCCCTACACAGGAACACACAACAAACGATTTAACATGGTTTCCTATGGGTTCCTTTCACATCTGTGCAGCTTTCTGCAATGCGTTTTTGGGAGAGGTGCGAGGACTTTTTTCATGCGGGAAGATGCAATTTTGGGTCTATAAACTTCATTGGAGCCACATAAAAAATGCATATACATGCTTTTTGGGTGCATTTTTCAGTGCCGTTTTGATAGGGTTTTGTTTGCACAACCATTCTCCTCCTACAGAAAAAAAATACCTAAAAAACACCCATAAAACACTTACAAAGCATACTCACAGATGTGAACCTAGTGTCAGGGAACCTGGTTTGTTTTTCCTGTTGTACAGTGCAGGTTTTTTTTATATATATATATATATATATATATATATATATATACACATATATACACACACACAGTGGCCCGGATTTAGAGAGATCTGCCTATCTCTCGGCGGGAGATAAGTTACGCCGCCGTAAATTAGGGCGCAAGTTCCGTATTCAGAAAGAACTTGCGCCCTAAGTTACGGCGGCGTAACGTATGTGGTCCGGCGTAAGCCCGCCTAATTCAAATGTGGATGATGTGGGCGTGTTTTATTTAAATGTAGTGTGACCCCACGTATTTAACATAGTTAACATAGTCGTAAACGATGTAAAAAAATGCGCCGGGTGGACGTACGTTTCTGAATCGGCGTATCTACCTAATTTGCATATTCCTCGCGTAAATATACGGAAGCGCCACCTAGCGGCCAGCGTAAATATGCAGCCTAAGATACGACAGTGTAAGACACTTACGCCGGTTGGATCTTATTGAAATCTATGCGTAACTGATTCTATGAATCAGTCACATAGATACGACCCCGCAACTCAGAGTTACGACGGCGTATCCGGGGATACGCCGTCGTAACTGCTCTCTGAATCCGGGCCAGTATATATATATATATACACACATATATATTATTTAAAAAAATATATGAATACAGTTAAAACAAATATATATTTATATCCATCAGTTAAAATGCACATCCATAGGAACTTGTTACAGCACAAAAATCTAATCTACCATCAAAATTCATCTTTTTCAGAATGTGAAATTGAGAGGTCATTCTTTTTACGGATGAAATGTGTGTTGGCCAAACGGAACGCAGGTCTGACATGTAGTGGATACAAGGTAATGTACTGATCATTGTGGAGACACTGCTGAGGTTTTTTTCACTGCTTGTCAATGGCACTTTCTCTGTTGCCTCACATCAACCAATCCAAAATAATCCCGCTCTGGAAAATGACAACTGATGGAGATTATAAATCAGCCTGAATGGGCTGACCTCCTTCTGAACTGCAGTTAAACTAATTTTGACTTGAAGTTTACCTCCTTCTTGGCTCAAGTTGACCTCCTTTTGACCTGAAGTTCCCCTTATTCTGACCTGAAGTTGACCTCCTATGCTGCAGTTGACCTCCTTCTCTCCTGAAGCTGTATTCTTGCTTACCTGAGGTTGACCTCCTTCTGACCTTATGTTTCCTTTAGTTGTCCTCCTCCTGTCCTGCAGTTGACCTCCTTCTGTCCTGCAGTTGACTTCCTGCTCTTGCAGATGACCTTCTTCTGACCTTCTTCTCACCTGCAACTGACCTCGTTTTGACTAGCAGTTGACTTCCTTTTGTCCTGAAGTTGCCCTTATTCTGACTTTCAGTTTACCTCTTAGGCTGCATTCACACCTGAGCGTTTTGTCGCCTGAAGCGCGACGCCCCAAAACGCTAGAGGGGAAAAAATACATTATTCTCTATGGAGATGGTTCACATCTCCACTACAAAACGCCTGACTCTGAACGACTGAAGCCCAAACAAGTTCTGGACCCTTTTTTGTTGCTCGAATTTGTGCGTTTTTGGGAGCGTTTTACATTGGTGACCCTAGACCTGTAAAAAATTGCGGTAAAAAATGCCGCAAAACGCTACGCTCGGGTGTGAATGCAGCATGATGCTGCAGTTTACCTCCTTCTCTCCTGAAGTTGACTTCTTGCTTACCTGAGGTTGACCTCCTTTTGACCTTATGCTGCCTGTAATCTGACCTTCAGTTGTCCTCCTTCTTTCCTGCAGTTGACCTCCTTCTGTCCGTCAGTTGACTTCCTGCTCTTGCAGATGACCTCCTTCTGACCTGCACTTGACCTTCTCACCTGTAACTGATCTCCTTCTGACTAGAAGTTGACTTCCCTTTGTCCTGAAGTTTCCCTTATTCTGACCTTCAGTTGACCTCCTATGCTGCAGTTGACCTCCTTCTCTCCTGTAGTTGATCTCTTTCTTACCTGAGGTTGACCTCCTTCTGGCCTTATGTTGCCTGTATTCTGAACTTTAGTTTCCCTCTTTCTGTCCTGCAGTTTCCCTCCTACTGTCCTGCAGTTGACTTCCTGCTCTACAGATGACCCCCTTCTGACCTGCATATGACTCCCTTTTGACTTACAGTTGACTTCCTACTTCAAACTTCTTTCGCATACAATCGACTTGTATAGGGATAGAGGCAGTTTTGATATGGGCAAAATTCTATGCATGGTGTATGTTCACCCATCCTTATGCAAAAATGTTCTCAATGTTCAATGAATTTAAATGAATATAACTTACATATTCAATTAAGGCTTTGGCCACGGCAAGCTTTTATTTCTCATGAATTGGTACCGTTTCCTATAAATTATTTTATCCTTGCCTCCAAATATCTATAAGCAGCCTAGGGTAAGGTGACCTGATTTTTTAAATGAAATCCCGGGACATTTTTTTTTTAAATTAGTAATGGTGACAGTCAGCGACTCTCTGCCCGTCGCCTCCCACCTCACAGCCTGTTAAGTCTAATGCTGCGTACACACCATGATCATTTTTCAGCATGGAAAAATAAGTAGTTTTTCAGCATGTTGAAAAAACAACGTTTTTCCAACTTCATCATTAAAACGACGTTGCCCACACACCATCGTTTTAAAAAAAAATATCTAGCAAAGCGCGGTGACGTACAACACGTACGACGGCACTATAAAGGGGAAGTTCCATTCGCCTTTGGGCTGCTTTAGCTGATTCCGTGTTGGTAAAAGACGATTCGCGCTTTTTTGTCTGTTACAGCGTGATGAATGTGCTTACTCCATTATGAACGGTAGTTTTACCAGAACGAGCGCTCCCGTCTCATAACTTGCTTCTGAGCATGTGCTGGTTTTTAACATCGTTTTAGCCCACACACGATCATTTTTTACAACCCGAAAAACGACATTGTTTAAAACGACGTTAAAAAATGCAGCATGTTCGGAATTTTTTTTTGTCGTTTTTCAGAACCTGAAAAATGATGTGAAGCCCACACACGATCATTTAAAATTACATTTTTTAAAAACAAAGTTTTTTTAATGCCGAAAAATGATCGTGTGTATGCGGCATTACTCTCCGGGCCCCGGCTACTACTGGGTGGGGAGCGGAGGAAGATCACTACACCAGGGAAGGCAAGGAGAAAAGCAGGCAGGCGGCTGGCCGAGACTTGAGCCAAGGCATAAGAACATGCGAGCGGAGCTGAATAGGCATGCACCCCGAAACTGAAGAAATATTCCCTTCGCTCTGACCAAATGATCATCAGAAAGGGGCACAGATAATGGAAAAAATACACCCCCTAAGTTAGAAGGAGCGGAGGAGCAGGGGGGGGGTGTAATTCTTTTTTTTTTTTTTATTCTGCACTGACTGTCTTTGAAATTGCCCCAGCCCCTGTTCAACTCCAATCCGGAGACAAAACCAGGGACAGACTTGTTCCAGGGACAGACTTGGTCCGGGGACAGTGTCCTCAATCCGGGGACTGTCCCCGAAAACCGGGGATGTCTGGTCACAATGCAACTTCCCAAATAGATGCAATATCGTGATTCAGAGCTGTTACTTGGTGTGGGACTGTCAGGATGACCAGGTGAAAATAAAGGAGGGGGGAGCAAAAAGAAAGAAAACTGCAATGCAACCATCACATCAGAAGAACGATGAGCTGCGACATATATAATTTTTGTTTTTCAGTTTAGAAATGCTTCAAGGATCAAATATGCATGTGATAATTTTTGTGGCTTGAAGTTTTTTTTTACCTAAAAATGAACAAGTTATGTACAGTGATGATGATGCAGTGGGCCAGATTCAGATACAATTACGTTACTCCACGGCAGCGTAACGTATCTGATTTACATTACACCGCCGCAGGTTTACAGCGTAAGTGCCTGATTCTTAAAACTCTTACCTGTAAACTTGCGGTGGTGTAAAGTAAATGCGCTCGGCGCCAGCCCGCCCAATTCAAATGGGGCGGGCACCATTTAAATTAGGCACGTTCCCGCGCTGAACGTACTGCGCATGCTCCGTCGGGTAAATTACCCGACGTGCATTGCGCTAAATGACATCGCACGGACGTCATTTGTTTAGACGTTAACGTAAATGGCGTCCAGCGCCATTCACGGACGACTTACGCAAACGACATGGTTTTTTAAATTTCGAAGCGGGAACGACGGCCATACTTAAAGCGGGAGTTCCGTGGGAAAACGTTTTTTTTTAAAGACGTTTTTGTAAAGCTGATGGTACAACGAAAATTGTACTCACCAGTCTCCTAGTCGCAGCCGCTACCAGGACGATTTCCCCCAAAAGTAGATTTTATAAAAATTGATGATGGACATTGCCATCTTAACTGCTGGCACCGTGAATCCCTCCTGTATTATCTTCCGGGATGCGGTGTCTCCTGAGAATCCCAGGAGACGCGCTGTGTTTGAAATCCCACGATATCTCGCGGGTCACGTGACTAGTCACAGCGGGGAGTGTCCTTTTCAGGACGCTGCCGGCCGTTGTCCTAGCAACTATGCAGTGTGACGGCGAGCTGCGCCGTCAACACTGCATAGT
This sequence comes from Rana temporaria, assembly GCF_905171775.1. Classification (NCBI taxonomy): domain Eukaryota; kingdom Metazoa; phylum Chordata; class Amphibia; order Anura; family Ranidae; genus Rana; species Rana temporaria. The sequence goes on from NC_053490.1 coordinate 509,163,121, forward strand.
TGCTAGGACAACTGCCGGCAGCGTCCTGAAAAGGACACTCCCCGCTGTGACTAGCCAGACTAGTCACGTGACCTGCGGGATTTCAAACACAGCGCATCTCCTGGGATTCTCAGGACTCACTCCCAGGAGACATAGCGCTGATCGGGATTTTTCGAAACCACGCCCACCCCCGCGGGAAAAAGTGAGTGACAGCTCACAAAAGGCCCTCATTCCAAGGTAAGGAGGCCTATTTAAAAAAAAACAGATAGATACAGTACTATGGCTGCTGGTTTTAAACAGCAAAACTTGACAATTAGGGTGAACCTCCGCTTTAACATGGCTTAGAACAACTAGGGCTCAGCCCTAATTTTACGCGGCATAACTCAACGGAAACGACGTAAAGTTAGATCGACGGGCAGCGCGGACGTTTGGGAATCACCGTAACTAGTCATTTGCATATTCTACGCCGACCGCAATGGCCTCGCCACCTAGCGGCCGGCCTAGAATTGCATCCTTAAGATCCGACAGTGTAATTCAATTACACCTGTTGGATCTTAGGGCTAGCTATGCGTAACTGATTCTATGAATCAGTCGCATAGTTAGGACGGCCGTAACACAGAGATACGACGGCGTATCAGGAGATCTCTTCTGTGAATCTGGCCCAGTATGCTTAATTAGTATTCTTTAGCTAATTAACAAATGAATTTTCCCAGTATGATAACTGGTTAGTAACAGATGGTGAACAGCTCAAATCTGTAGAATTGTTGTTATAGGCAGCAGATACACTTATCCTTCATCCAGTACTTACATGAGTCCCGGTATTGGGTCCAGACCCTGGTAATAAGTACTTGTGTCCTGTTTGGTTTGATTAGTGTATATGTGATGTTTTTTTATCTTTATACGACAGGTCATTCACTGCAGTGGGTATCTGAAAATAAGGCAGTATATGCTGGACATATCTTTATATGACTCCTGCTATCAAATTGTAGGGCTAGTGGCCGTGGGCCAGTCTTTACCGCCGAGTGCCATCACAGAGATCAAACTCCATAGTAACATGTTTATGTTCAGAGCAAGTCTGGACCTCAAACTAATTTTCCTGGACTCCAGGTAAGCTGTTTGTTTACTAAGGCTGGAACACCTAGCAACCAATCGAACTTGAACATTTTAGGTGGCTTGTTTTTACTTTTTTGTGTTAAAGGTTTTGAATTTGTGCGTTAGATCTGTTTTGTGCCAGGGTGTGCACTTTACATGCCTGATAACATTAGGATAGTGAGTGCAATTTGTTCATGGATATTTAATACATTGCTACGTTGGTCCAGCTTGGATCAATGTAACCATGAACAGTATGTACCATACCTGACTGATGCCCCCAGAAGCTGGAAATCCCTGAGTTAGACATACAGTAGCTACTCCAGTGACCTTCACTTGTTTCTGGGTCCAGTGGCTGACCTGATACATTCTAGCAATGGCATAAGCGCCATTCAGAGAATGCTTTGCATTCACTGAATGAATACAAAGCGTTCTCTGATTGGACAAATTGGAGAGGAGGGGGGGGGGCGGTGTCTACTTCAGTGGTTTCCAGCTTCCAAGGGCATTAGTCAGATATGGACCAGTGTAACTATGTATTACAAATTTATACCTGGAATTCACCTTTAGGATTTGAACAAATGTCAAATGATACATGACTGTGAAAGTTAGAGCCCATTCACACAGGGGCAACACGACTTCCAGCACGACTTTGGGAGGCAACTTGGACACGACTTGAGTATGAATCATCAGGCAACTTCAAGTCGCCTCCAGGACAGGAGGCTTTCCAGTGACCAATCAAACAACAATCAGCTCTGTGGAAGGGAGGGGGAGGGAGGGGTTTTCCTGAGAAATGTATGTTATCTTACGGTATTGTTGCTTCAGTCAAGACAGTAATCAGACTTCTGAGGCAACTTCCATTGAAATCAATGGGTACAAGTTGCCTACAAGTCGGATTAAAGTAGTACATGAACCTTTTCTGAAGTCGGAGCGACTTTAGTAGTGTACATTAAGATGGCTCCATTCACTTTCATTGATTTTCTCAACCGTGCGACTTGGGACGACTTGGGGAGACTTCAAGTTGGATCCCAGGTCGCCCCTGTGTGAACCGGCTCTTAAAGTGAAACCCTTGTTGTTTTTTTTCATAATTTAAAATAACAAACATGTCATATTTACCTCCACTGTGCAGCTCATTTTGAACAGAGTGGAGCTCCTCCCTACATCAGAAAACCCCCTAAGAGAAGCGCCCTCCCAGAGGGTTACCTTACCATAGACACGAATGCCGGACTCTGTCCCGTCCCCCGGCACCCGCGTCATTGGATTTGATTGACAGCAGCGGGAGCCAATGGCTACGCTGCTATCAATCTATCCAATCAAGAGCCAGGAAGCTACATACAAGTGTTTCATGCTTTAGGCTTCAAAAAGCTATAAGCAGTTTGGAATAAATAGTTCTTACAGTATTTGGCTGTAGTTCCACTTTACACCAGTGGTTCTAGATGTGCATATGACTGATAGAACATACATCAATGATTTGCATGGCTCCGCCCCCAGTGTCCTGAAATAAGGAATGACCCTCTTATTTTTGGGATATGTGGTGGAATAAGACATGTGAATATCTATTCTTAGAAGGTTTTATCGTGCTACTTAAAGCTACATTAGCTTTGCTTTTCATTTTAACAAGAATCCTTATTTTAAAATTGAAATTAGGTTGTTGATTTGTTTTCCCCCCTCAAAAGTGGTTCTGGTTTGTATTTTTCCAAAACTGTTTTCATTATTTTATTTTAAATATCATTTGTGTCCACGGGGCCAAAATACTGGTGTTTCCTGTACTTAGGATCTGAGGATCCTTGCATAGTTCCAGCTGGCAGAGTTGTCCTTATTTATTTTACTATCAGTAATAATTGCCTGAATATACCACATCCAATGGATGCAATCAGCGCTTGGCTTTCAGACCCTTCTATGAAAAGTTTGTACAAAATGAAAGTTATGTTTATTGTACAAGTGCATTCCAGGATGTGTGCTTTGCATCCAGAAAGTCCAGATGTGGCTGGATCAATAAAAGTTATATTGGTAGGACATCTAAAATAATATTAGTCATTTGTCTTTTTTTTTCTTTCTTTGCAGAGTAGCCGATTTAACTGGTTATGAGCCTCAAGATCTCATAGAGAAAACGCTATACCACCATGTACACGGGTGTGATGTGTTCCATCTACGCTATGCCCACCACCTTTGTAAGTATCAGTTTACATTACAGTGTATTTATTGATGTGATAAGCCATTTTATTTTTGTTTTAGATAGTGGGGAAGTGTTAAAGGAGTTGTAAAGGAAAACATTTTTTTGCCTCCTTGAAGGTCAGGTAAGGAGGGGGCGACAAGCGAGCACCCCACCTCCTGAACTACACCAGGCCACATGCCCTTAACATGGGGGAGTGGGTGCTTTGGGGCGGGGGGCTCTGGGGCCCTCGGGGGACAAGGGCCTCTTCCCGACAACCCTGGGCTGTGGTTTTCGGGGTCTGTGGGCAGGGGGGCTTATCGTAATCTGGATGCCCCCTTTAACAAGGGTCCCCCAGATCCCGGCCCCCTATGTGAATGGGTATGGAGTAGACAGACAGAATAGTGTAATGATTCTGTTAAAAAATGAGTAAATACCTATTAAATTCCTTCATCTATATCACCTCCGGCGTTCTAGTTTCTGTTCTCTCATTCACTTCCTGGTTTGCGACGCTCGTTCATGTAAGAACTACATTTCCCAGTATGCATTGCGGCACACCCAGTAATTCACACCTCCTTGAAGTCTCTAACACGTAGAGAGTGTCCTGCCGCACAGATGTAGATCCCAGGAGGGGGTGAGCACGCCACTGACCACCCCAGTAAAGCCTCCCTTCACGGTGGTGAGTAATAATCAGACAAGCAGGAAGTGAACAGAACAGAGAAGAAATAGAGCAACTTCTAAGCAAAAACGAACAATGAGGAAGTGAAAAGAGGGAAGTCTGCAGGTAAAGGATGCTTATTATGAAAAAAAAGATCCCTGTATGATTTTTATTGCTGGTAGATTGTTAGGTGCAAGATTTCACATTAGAGTAGATAATCCGGTCAATTCTTGAGTAGCGTAGATGGATTAGGTGGCTCTTGCACGAGTTTTGGCCCAAGGGTGGCTCCTAGCTCAATAAAAGACTAGCCCCAGAATTAGAACATGTGAAGTCCAAACACATTTCAGGAGTACAATGACCCTTCATCAGGACATTTTTTTCAAAGTTTGCTTTATCACTGGTCCTGTCCAAGGATAATGACAGGGAGGGGGGCTGCAGTGCATACTACTATTCTAAACACATGGTCTGGAGTTCTCCCATGCCAAAAGCCTCACCCTGTGAGCCCCTCCAAAGAGGTCCACCCACTGCCTTTATATATACCGTATTTATCGGCGTATAACACGCGCCGGCATATAACACGCACCCCGATTTTAAGAGGGACGTTTCAGGGGAAAAAAATATTTTTAAATTAAAAAAACTTTGAAGCACATTAAAGGTCAGTGACCATGAATGTCCATCTGCAGCCCAAATAAAGTCCTCAATGCAGCCTGATAAATGCAGCCCAAATAAAGTCCTAAATGCAGCACAAATAAAGTCCTCAATGCAGCCATATCAATGCAGCCCACATAAAGTCCTCAATGCAGCCTGATCAATGCAGCCCAAATAAAGTCCTCAATGCAGCACAAATAAAGTCCTCAATGCAGCCTGATCAATGCAGCCCAAATAAAGTCCTCAATGCAGCCCACATTAAGTCCTCAATGCAGCCTGATCAATGCAGCCCAAATAAAGTCCTCAATGCAGCCCAAATAAAGTCCTCAATGCAGCCTGATCAATGCAGCCCAAATAAAGTCCTCAATGCAGCACAAATAAAGTCCTCAATGCAGCCTGATTATTGTCATTAATGTCTTTTTTAAACTATCATCATTTGCAGTCTCACCATCTCCCACACCTGCAGCCTGAATCAGGAAATCACTGAGCCGTCATCTCCTCTGCACTCGGCTCTCACGTTACACACACAGTCCCGCCTCCGCCATCGGCATTGGACCAGCTACTATAATAGGCAGAACACTGGTCCAATGCCGGTGGTGGAGACGGGACTGTGTGTGTGTGTGTGTGTGTGTGTGTGAAGTGAAAGCAGAGGAGCCGAACGGAGAGGAGATGACGGCTCTGAGGTACGCTATCGGCGTATAACACGCATCCCTGCTTTGTCCCCGATATTCAGGGGAAACCAATAAAAATGAAAAAATAAAATTATACAATCCTATAAACACAATCCTATACCCACAGTTGATCCAGAGGAAGGCAAATACCCCCAGAAAGCAAAAATCCATACCAGACCCTTATCTGAGCATACAGCCCAGCAGGTCAGGTAAGGAGGGGGCGAAAAGCGAGCACCCCACCTCCTGAAATACACCAGGCCACATGCCCTTAACATGGGGGAGTGGGTGCTTTGGGACGGGGGGGCTCTGGGGCCCTCAGGGGACAAGGGCCTCTTCCCGACAACCCTGGGCTGTGGTTTTCGGGGTCTTTGGGCAGGAGGGCTTATCGTAATCTGGATGCCCCCTTTAACAAGGGGGCCCCCAGATACCGCCCCCCTATGTGAATGGGTATGAAGTACCCATACCCATTTATCAAAAAAGTGTCAAAAAATAATAAAAGCAGAGACAGTTTTTGACAAATCCTTTATTAAAAAATAAAAACAGTGTCCCCTGATGTAGATCTGTCGTCAATCACGCCGCCTGCCGCACCCAAAAAAATAAACACTCTCACCGACATGAAGGCAATATGCCTACTGCAGGCTCCTCTGTTCTTTTATAGGGAAGGGGAGAGGTTACCTGTCTACGTCACCTGGTGGCACCGCCCTCTTTTGACATCACAGACCAATGCATGCTGGGTCCGTGATGTCAAAAGGGGCGGTGCCACCAGGTGACGTAGACAGGTGGCCCCGCCATACCCTATAAAATAAATGTCAAACAGAGGAGCCTGCAATAGACATGGCACCTCCGTGTCAACGAGAGCGTTTTTGTCTTGTGGGCAGTGTGGTTGATGACGGATCTACATCGGGGACACTGTTTGTTATTTTTTATTAAAGCTTTTGTCAAAAACTTGCAAGGGCTTCCAGATTCCGATAAGACCCCCGCCCACAGACCCTGACAACTTTCTATACACGACAACCTTCAACCTTCCAACAACATTCTATACACGGTACAGAAGCGCCACTTTACAGGCAGACTAAGGGGACCCCCAGGCACTATATTTCAAGGAATTTTTCATTTTTATTGTTTCACGTAAAGCGGGAACCCCACTTTACGTGAAACAATAAAACCAAAAGATTCTTTTAACTATAGTGCCTGGGGGGTCCCCTTAGTCTGTCTGCAAAGTGGCGCATCTGTGGCATTTATAACACATGCTGCCGCAAAAATGAAATTTCAAAAGAAAAAAAATCACATTTAAATTGACTCACGGTTACAATTGCCGTCACTCGGCTCTTTAAAAAAAAAATTACATAAGGCCCGCCCCAGTCCATACCAGGCCCTTCGGGTTTTGGTATGGATTTTAAGAGGAACACCACACCACGCCAAAATGTAACAAAGAAATGGCGTGGGGTCCCCCCAAAATCTATACGAGAGAGCGCTCCCCCTGAACCATACCAGACCAAATGCCTTCAACATGGGGGGTGTGTGCTTTGGGCCCCCCACCCCAAAGCACCTTGTCCCTATGTTGATGGGGACAAGGGCCTTATCCCGACAACCCTGGGCAGTGGTTGTCAGGGTCTGCAGGTGGGGCTTATCGGAATCTGGAAGCTTTTCTATTTTCTATTCCCGCTGGCCACAGTGTGGCCCCCTAAAGTCCAAAGGACAGTAAACTGGCCCTTTGTTTAGAAAGTTTGGAGACCCCTGGTCTAAACAATTGCATTTATTATTTTGGAAAGCTGGTATAAAGGAGAAATAGTGGTGGAAAAAAACACTTGTGTGTTCAAAGCTAAAAAAAAAAAACCCTTGCAGTGGGGCTCCCCCTAACTGCACAACTGCTCCTCCAAAGTCCCTTTTCTTTGCTACTCTGCCCATCTCAGGCACTGTGGTGTCAGCACAGACTGGAAGTTCTGCATTATAAATGAGAACAACAAGGGTTCAACCACAACTAGGAGCATCAAAGAGAGAAGAAGAGTGTCAGCTGCCTGGGGTGCGATGTATACGATAAATATAATTGCTTTTTCGGTTCCCATAGACAGGAGCATTTGATCTTTGCAATGCTGGGGGAGCCCTGCTACAAGGGTCATTTTTTTCCCCCAGAGTGAAGTGTATGGATTTCTCATGATATTTAAAAAAGGAGGCATGCCATTTGCTTATGTACTTTATATGTCCCTCTTTTTCAAGTCAAAAAGTTGGGAGGCATACTTCATGAAAAAATAAAATTATTATATACCTCCCAACTTTGAGATGGGAATGAGGAACACCTATTAGCAAAATTATGTAGGCATAGGACACACCCCTGACACGCCCCCTTAAAGGGGAATTATACAAAAAAAGTATTAAACCAACAGGTGTTTTTTTTCCCCCCACTTCTATTCCTTTATAATGGCCTTTTAAATTTACTAAAATCCAGCAATTTAGAAATTGGATGAAAGGTTTAGCACTGGGAAACATGTTTTCAAAGATAAATAGTGCATTTTATATACAACTATATAGATCAGACCAAAATTTGTGACAAATGAGGGACTATTTTCGAAATCAGGGACAGTTGGGAGTTATGCTATAACATATTTCAGTCTTCCACTTAGCCTGCAAATTGTCTCTATTGACACATAGTGAAATAATTTGTTCCCTTGACTTGCTTTTCTTCATTGATAATGTTTTTTTTTTCCCTTCCATTTGCAGTACTAGTGAAAGGCCAGGTCACCACAAAGTACTACAGGCTGCTTTCCAAGCATGGAGGATGGGTGTGGGTGCAGAGCTATGCCACCATTGTCCACAACAGCCGGTCCTCAAGACCTCACTGCATTGTGAGCGTCAACTATGTCCTTACGTAAGTGCAACTACATATGTCTTTATGAATGTACCTATTCTAAATGGGACTGTGCAAATGGCAACAGGGATAAGGGGGTGGCACCACACCACCAAATTAAAAAACTATGGTAGATTATTTATCCTGTTTTTCCCACTTCTGCCCACCACTGGACTTAATTCAGTAAGAGATCTGTGGAGTGAATGAAGTGCAAAGAATGTTGAGGGTTGTCAGAAGGCTGTTTAAAGTTTAAGAAACATGCAACCTTCGCTCTTTCCTTTTTTTGGTGGTCTGCATAAGTGAAAAGTAACTATTCATAGCTGTGTACCCTAGCATCAGTTTCTATGAATCATGTGACATGTTTTGCTTTCAACACAGATGAACCACCCATCCCATATAGCCATAGCTAAAACCGTGTTTCATTGAAAGTAAGACCTAACCCAAAAATAAGACCTAGGGTTATTTTCCAGGAGGGCTGCAATATAAGCTCTACCCCGAAAATAAGCCCTAGTTTAAAATGCTTGTAAACTCCTACAAGCCATTCTATTACAGTAGTATATAATGTGCAATATGTGTGTTACTGTAATATAATTGTGGGGAAGAGAGCTCTGGCGGGTCACAGAAGTGCAGAGCAGCACTATAACGAAGGTATTTGACACAACTATATTACAGAAGCACACACATTGCATATTATATACTACTGTAATAGAGCGGATTATAGAATTTTACAAGCATTTTAACTCAGTTCACACTGGGGAGTCCTGACAGGCAGGGAGAGAGAGGATGAGACAAGACAGCACATTACATGGTAAGACCTACCCCGAAAATAAGCCCTACTGTGTCTTTTGTTGCCAAAATTAAAAGAAGACCCGGGCTTATTTTCAGGGAAACACAGAAGAAAATGTTGCCAAGTTTTTCAAAATTCTAAACCAGCCATTTTTTCCTGTTTTGCCAACTCATTCACTATTTATTCAACAATGCACCCGTCTTTGGCACAGCACATGGTGTTGGTAATATGTTTGGAAGATTTCTTTTAGATCCTAGGTATAGGGCCTAATCACACTTAAAGCAGATCTAAATTGCCCCCTAAGGTGACTGACGTGCATGGGGACACAGGGTCAGGCATTTTTACCTGAAAAAAAGTTTAAAAAAAATTGTCCAATACCTACAGATGATGGAAGGAGGCAGTTTTGCCAACCGTCAGTATTTTTACTGGCAGCCAGTGAAAAAAAAGGCAATATTCTCCTGCCAGTAAATGCCAGTAAAAGTAAAAGGTTGTCATTAAAAAATATGTCTGTGACGCTCAGCTTAGTCCAGAGGTGAGACCATCTGAGTGCCTACTACACTTTGATTGGATGGCTCTGGCAGAGGCCGTGCCTGAGCATGTCACGTGATGTCAGGTGCAATGGAGCCAAGCAGAGCGGCCAGAGCCTCATGTGTAGGTCTGCGGTATGGGAGCAATGCAGGCTGGGACTGGGACCGTCAGTGCTGTTTAGACTGGAGTGGACTGGAGGGCTTGAAAAGAGACTGTCACTGTGATCAAGCATGGGATATGTTGTGTCAGTAAGGTCTCATCATCATCTGTGCTACTGCACACTGTCAATTTTATGTTTGTGTGCCGCCCATTCTAATTTCTTGCCCTACTAAAGCCTGTCCCTGAGCTACTTACTTACTATATCGAAAATAAAATAGAAAATGTTTTTTGCCTTATTATCTACCTTAAATCATATTGCTAATTGCATATTGTATTTGTTTGTAGCCTAAATACTCGAATTTGCATTAAAACTGTCATTTTTGAACTTTTGGAAATGCCAGTAAAAACTTGGCTGTGCCAGTAAATTTTGAGTGTTGTGTCAGTAAATTTCAATCTGGTAGGTTGTCAACACTGGAAGGAGGGGTGGAGTGGAGGGAAGTAGCAGAAGAGGGTGAAGGTCTGCTTTAAGTAATACCACGTGTTATGGCACGCATTACCATGTGTTGTGTTAAGGCAGGAGATCCATTATAAATGGGCTGTCAACACACCACAATGGATGAAAAAAACATCATTTTTTTTTTTTGGAAACGCAGCACATTACAATGCACAGTATATGCTTTGTGGCCCATTGTGTGTTGCACTGTATTGTGCATTGGGGTGCCTTTTTCAATGAATGGCACTGAAACATACTTACCTCCACTGTGCAGCTCGTTTTGCACAGAGTGGCCCCGAACCTGGTCTGCTGGGGTCCTTTGGCGGCTGTCTCGGCTCCCCCCCGCAAGGACTCAACACCTTCATGCGAGCGATCTTGCATGGTGTTGAGCTTTTGCAGGCGCGCTCCTGTGATACAGTCGGTTGCCATAGTCGCCGACTGTATCACTTGGCCCCACCCCCTGGCGCGCCGCGTCATTGGATGTGATTGACAGCAGCACAAGCAAATGGTTGCGCTGCTTTCAATCAACCAATGAATGAGCCGGGAAGACGGCCGAGAAGCCTGCGCGCTCAAGACGTGGGACTTTCGAGGGGTCAGGTAAGTAAAGAATGCATTAAGGTGAAAAAACTTTACAACCCCTTTAACGTGTGTATTTTAGCATGCACTGCTATACCACACGGCTTCTGTCAGACCGGCTGCCAGCCACACTTTGGAAAAATAACTCATCAGAATTAGCAATTGGTGTAACAGTCTGCTGTCCTTTCAAATACGGTGGGCCAGATTCTCGTACATCCGCGTATCTTTGCGCGGGCGTAACGTATCCGATTTACGTTACGCCTCTGCAACTTAGACGGGCAAGTGCAGTATTCTCAAAGCACTTGCTCCGTAAGTTGCAGCGGCGTAGCGTAAACCGGCCGGCGTAAGCCCGCCTAATTCAAATGTGGAACAGGGGGGCGTGTTTTATGTAAAATATCCATGACCCGACGTGATTGATGTTTTTCACGAACGGCGCATTCGCAGTCCGTGGAATTTCCCAGTGTGCATTGCTCCAAAGTACGCCTCAAGGACATATTGTTTTCGACGTGAACGTAAATGACGTCCAGCCCCATTCACGGACGACGTAAAAAATTCAAAATTCGACGCGGGAACGACGTCTATACTTAACATTGGTATGCCGCATGTACGCCACCGTATAGCAGGGGTAACTTTACGCCGGGATAAGCCTAACGTAAATGGCGTATCTGTACTGCTTCGGCCGGGCGTACGTTCGTGAATTTGCGTATCTAGCTGATTTACATATTTCTAGGCGTAAATCAGCGTACACGCCCCTAGCGGCCAGCGTAAATATGCAGTTACGATCCGACGGCGTAAGAGACTTACGCCGGTCGGATCTAATAGAAATCTATGCGTAACTAATTCTAAGAATCAGGCGCATAGATACGACGGCACAACTCAGAGATACGACGGCGTATCTGGAGATACGCCCTCGTATCTGGAGATACGCCGTCGTATCTCCTCTGTGAATCTGGGCCGGTGTCTTTAGAGGAGGCCTTCTTTAACATTCTAAAAGCAACCTAAAAAAAAATAAACACATACTCAAGAGCACTGTGGTGTATCAAATAAACAGTGCAATCAATCCATAATTATGAAATCACAGACAATTACAATGTTATAGAAATGGAGCAATCAGATGACTCACCTGGAAATGACTACACTTACACTAGGGTCTAAGAGCTTAATTTAAAACATACTAACTTTCTGCAAACACTGAAGCTACCAAGATCTAGGCCAACCAAATAAATACCAGCAGGGAAATAAAGGTAGTACAAATCCGCAGTTCATAAGTTTGTCTTGTCTGTCTTTTAATTTAATATATTTTGCTGGTTAACAGACCCGAAAAATCATTGCAAGATTTGCCCTGACTGCAATATAGGGGAAAAGGCACTGCAATTTGACAATGATAAATGCAAAACGGTGCCATTGTCCTAAGTATACGGGCCCAGATTCAAGTAGAATCGCGCAATATTTGCGTGGGCAAAGAGCAAATTTTTTTCTCTGCGCCCACGCAAATATTGCGCTTTGCCCGCGATTCACGGAGCAGTTGCTCCGTAAATTGCGCGGGCAATATGCTAAGCAGCCGGGCGCAAGGCTGCCTAATGTAAATGATCCCGCCGGGGGCGGGAATCATTTAAATTAGGCGCGCTCCCGCGCCGAGCGAACAACGCATGCTCCGTCGGGAAACTTTCCCGACGTGCATTGCGGCAAATGACGTCGCAAGGACGTCATTTGCTTGTAAGTGAACGTGAATGGCGTCCAGCGCCATTCACGGTTCACTTACGTAAATGACGTGAAATTTAAACGTCGCGAGCGGGAGGCGCAGCTATACTTTAGCATTGGCTGCGCCTGCTATTAGCAGGAGCAACCTTATGCTAAAGGCGCCGTACGGAAACTCCGTACCTTGCGTACGCAGGGCCCGCGCAACTTTTGTGAATCGGTGGTAGTATGCAATTTGCATACTACACGCCGATCACAAAGGCCGCGCCCCCTAGCGGCCAACGGAAGAATGCAGCCTGGGATGTGAAGGCATAAGTAGGCTTATGTTTGTCACATCCTAGGCTGCATTCGGTGTAACGAGGTTCCTGAATCAGGAGCACTCGTTACACCGGAGCAAGTAAGCACTTGCGCCGCGCAACTATGGTTGCGCGGGCGCAAGTGCTTCTTGAATCTGGGCCACGGTGTGTGAGAGGCACTGGAGACTGAATTTTGATTGGATAACCCATAATTGTTTGTAGATGAGTGAAATGCCATTTGGCTAGGCAGCTTGTATGCACTCCTAGGAGAGCCTTGGGTGTAGGCGTGCGCACAGGGTGTGCCGGACATGCCTGGGCACACCCTAATCACCCTGTGCATTGCCGATTTCCCCCTCTTTCGTTTCCCTCCTGCAGTGCTGCCAGCTTCCCTCCTCTCAGGAGCAGGGAAGAGGCTGGTAAAAAATTTAATCAACCGGACTTCCTTTTCTGAATGAACACAGTGATCTGTACTGATCGCTCCTGTCTTCATTCTTGACTGAAGCATAGTAAACTATGTTTACTGCAGGCTGCTGAGAAAGGGACTTGGGAATCTCTGTCTTTAGTTTCTTTCTCTGTCTCAAAAGTAAGACATCAGGGGTCTATTTGGATCCTAGATATTTCACCAAAGCCCCATAACGTGGCTCCTAGAAAAAAATTGTAAAAAAAAAAAAAATTATAATAATATTGTAAAAATAAAAAAATAATAATAATATAAAAAACCACTGACACTGTCCACTGCCCTACTGACACCAATCTTTGCTCTACTGATATACACACACATGTATGTTTGTGCTCTGTGGTGCACACCCTAATGTAATAGGCTGCGCACACCCATGTCCCTGGTGTAGACGAAGTAATGCCGCGTACACACCATCACTTTATGTGATGAAAAAAAATGACGTTTTTAAAAACGTCACTTTAATTGACTGTGTGTGGGGGGAAAACTTTGTTTTATGTCTTGTAAAAAACGACAAAAAAAATTTAAGCATGCTTCAATTTTATGTGTCGTTTTTCAAAACGTCATTTTTTACTTCACAGAAATTGACCGTGTGTAGCAAAAAACGTTGTTTAAAACTACGTTTTTTCACCCGCGCATGCCCAGAAGCTAGTTATGAAGCAAGCTTCAATGGAAAAACGTGGTGAACGTAACCTCGCTTTGCTAGAACATTGTGAGAAAAACGATGGTGTGTAGGCAACTTCGTCTTTGAAAATTGAAGTTTCAAAAACGTCATTTTTTACTTCACAGAAAATGTCTTTTTTTTTCATCACATAAAGTGATGGTGTGTACGGGGCAAGACAGAAAATGTATTTTTCCCAAGTATGTTAAAAAGGACAAGTCAACTGTGTCTTTCAGGACTCCTAACAAGATCCCTGCTGGGTGATCCAGGGTTCCTAGCAGGATCCCTGCTGGGTCTTCCAGAATGCCTTCCAGGATCCCTGCTGGGTCTTCCAGAATGCCTTCCAGGATCCCTGCTGGGTCTTCCAGAATGCCTTCCAGGATCCCTGCTTGGATTTTCAGGATTCCTAGGACATCCATTAGCAGAGTTCCCAGTAGCAACGTTGGGCATGTCCTCTGACCAAAAGAGTGTTTAAGCACCAGCCTTTGAAGTGGCTGGCGCTGGGTCTTATCGCCAGCTACCTGAGAGCAATAGCACTGTATTACAAACCTGCCAGTTGCTTGTTTGTTGCTGACGCAGACTGACTTGACTACTCTACCAAGATCCAGCCTGGACCTGACTACTCTCATGCCTGTTGCCTGCCACAACCTCTGCCTGGACCTAACTACTTTCTTGTCTACCACCTGAACAGTGTCCACATTGTAGCATATTCAGGGGGACATGACTTGGTGCCAGTTTGCTCATGGAAAACCAAGAACCTTTAGGGCTTCCAGCCAATCTCCACCATAAGGAGCTCTGGTAAAGACTAACTGGTACTTATACTCTGCTTCTTAGGCCCCGTACACACGACCGAACATGTTTGCTGAAACTGGTCCGCGGACCAGTTTCAGCAGACATGTTCGGTCGTCTGTACAGCCGAGCGGACAGGATTCCAGCGTACATTTGCCCGCCGGGCCTTTTTCGAGCGGGCAAATGTTTCTAAACTTGTTTAGAAACATGCCCGCTGGAATCCTGTCCGTCGGACATGTTCGGTCGTCTGTACAGACTTACCGTACATGTCTGGGCGGGCCGCCATCCCTCGCATGCGTCGAATGACTTTGACACATGCGTGGAAGCATTAAACTGGCAGGGCTGCGCACGTCGCCGTGTCATCTTCGCGGCGACGGCGCGGCCTCATCGCCGTGTATCGTGTACGCGCGGATTTCTGTATTATGGTGTGTACAGCCATCATACAGAAATCTCCGGGCCGACATGTACGCTGAAAACGGTCCGGCGGACCATTTTCATCGTACATGTTTGCCCGTGTGTACAAGGCCTTAGGTGAGCCAATGTCACCTGCCAGGGGGTACCATAACACAAACAGGTATCAGCGCATCCATCAAATGGCCCCCCTTCATCAAGGATTCAGGAATTTGTTTAATTACTGAGTTGCTGGATTCAGTAAAAATAAAAAATCCAATATTAGAATTAACTAATTTGCTTTGCTCAGTTCTGGTTTGGACAAACCCCAGAGGTCCTTTGGTGTCCCTGAACTGTGTTGGATTGTCCTTTTCAACCTACTTGAGGAAATAAAATATTTTCTGTTCTTTACATTTAATATGGCTCTCCTTATCTTCTTAATATCCTATTTTTCCAGTCACATTGAGGTCATCATGTTTTCCGATTACATCAGCAGATGCCTCTGCATAGGCCCTTTCCACGTAGGAATACTAATGATAATCACTAATGATTCTTTAATGTGTAGATTTGTATGCTGTACAAAATGAAGCAAGGCTACTGCATTAAACCGACTTTGATCATTTAGAGACAATCAGGGGTTGAGCATACAAGCCTATGGGAATGCAAAACCCATTTGGAGCTGTACATCAAATGCACCGGTCAATGGATTCTAAATGATCTCAGAGGTGTCTGACATGAGGAGCCAATCAGACACCGAATGCAAACTTATCAGCACAATCCCACAGCCTGCTAACAAATAATGCAAATGAACAAGGCAAAATTTGCTTAGCAGGTGACCCTGTCTGCACGAAATCCCTTGAATAAAAATCAATGTAACCACACGTAAAAAGGTTGTCCGAAGAGCGCTGGCATACAGTCAAATGTAGTCACTCTTCAGGTATTTTGGCAGCTGGTGGAGTTGGCTGTTAGATTACAATAGCTGCAGTGGGAGATTCCTCCATCCACTATATACAGCTGGATGGAAGAACAATTTTTGTTCACCCTACAGGCTGCATGGAAACATCTATATGTGTATAGTCAGCTTCACATTCTCAGTTTCTCCTGGTGACTTTTGTTATTGGGACAAAAAGCGAAGGAATAGAGGAACAGAGGGGAAATCTTCCAATGGGGACACCTGCTGTGCTGACAAGTAAAGCCTCGTATACACGACCGGTTTTCCCGTCGGGAAAACTGCCAAGAGAGCTTTTGGCCGGGAAAACCGGCAGTGTGTATGCTCTATCGCAGTTTTCCCGACAGGAAAACTGCCAGGAAAAAGAAGAGAACCAGCTCTCTTTTTTCCCGGCAGTTTTCCTATGGGAAACGCTACGATGGAGCATACACACGTCCGGGATTCCCGACCAAAGCTCTCATGGCAGTTTTCCTGTCGGAAACCCGGTCGCGTGTAGGGGGAAAAAGTTACCAAGCAGGTTCTCGGTTTTCCCGGCGGTAAAAAGTCCGCCGGGAAACCCGTACATGTGTACGAGGCTTCAGAGGGGCACACTTTGGGGAGATTTCCTATCATTTTCTGTTTTGTCTCTAGGATAGGAAGTAAAAAAAAATTCTACCTTAGGTGAAAACGTTTTTATACAACGTGCGCCACTGTGAAGAAATAACACATGAAAGGTCTGCCTGTCAGTTTTTCAGGCGGCCCTTATCGAACAGTCCATTCACCCCTATGAACCAACAAGCGTAAACGGTCTTGGATCAGAGAGCAGGTAGGTGTAAACAGAAAGGCCATTTACACCTGGCTTCCCATAGAGCAGAGCAGGCTTTGTTCATGTCCGGCCTGCTCTGCATTAATTGAGTGGATACGTACCTGTCATCTGTCTGCTCTGCACTGATCAGCAGGGGGTCAGTGGACAGCTATCCTGCTGATCAAAACGGAGCTGCCCTGTCTTAAAGGGGCCTAAAGGAAGTCAAATTGACCCCTTTACGGTTGACTGGGGTAACAGGTAGCAACTTACTAGCTTTTACTGAAAGTTCACATGACCTTCCCCTATTTTCGCACCACATCTGGCATTGGATGACTTCCTGCACCAACACCATGCTGATGTTATAGAAGCAAGGCCCATTTTTTTGAAGAACCCCCCGATCTTGGTGAATGTGCCAAAACTGGGCAGAGTGGTAGCAGTATAACAGGTTGTCTGGATGTTTTTGGTCCTCTTGATTTAAAAATAATGGGCCAGATTCTGATACATTTACGTTGCTCCACGGCAGCGTAACGTATCCCATTTACATTAGACCGCCGCAGGTTTACAGCATAAGTGCCTGATTCTCAAAGCTCTTACCTGTAAACTTGTGGCGGTGTAATGTAAATCCGATCGGCGCAAGCCCGCCTAATTCAAATGGGGCGGGCACCATTTAAATTAGGCGCGTTCCCGCGCCGAGCGTACTGCGCATGCTCCGTCGGGTAAATTACCCAACGTGCATTGCGCTAAATGACGTCATTGACGTCATTGGTTTCGGCGTTAACGTAAATGGCATCCAGCGCCATTCACGGACGACTTACGCAAACAACGTGTTGTTTTAAATTTCGACGCGGGAACGACGGCCATACTTAACATGGCTTAGAACACCTAGGGCTCAGCCCTAATTTTACGCGGCGTATCTCGACGGAAACGGCGTAAAGTTAGATAGACGGTCAGCGCGGACGTTCGGGAATCGCCGTAACAAGTCATTTGCATATTCTACGCTGACCGCAATGGCCTCGCCACCTAGCGGCCGGCCTAGAATTGCATCCTTAAGATCCGACAGTGTAAGTCAATTACACCTGTCAGATCTTAGGGCTATCTATGCGTTCTATGAATCAGTCGCATAGTTAGGACGGCCAGATCACAGAGATACGATGGCGTATCAGGAGATACGCCGTCGTATCTCTTCTGTGAATCTGGCCCCATATGCCTATTGTGTCTGCCAGGGAGATGGAATGTGTTTGTAAAAACAGAGAAAATTACAAAATTCAAACTGTGTTGCATAAGTGAATCAAGCAAATTGTTAGATTTGCTGTTATTTATTCTTTCAGAAGAGGGGAAAAAAATACTTTTAATTGTAAAGGGCATTCTTGTGATGTTGCTCATAACTTGGTAATAATGGGTTATAACCAGCATCCTGCAGTTCTAAAATGATCATTTCCATACTTTCCTGGAACATCAGTGGCTGGCTGGTGGACTTCAGTTCCACCATTGTGTGAAAATGTAGAATTTTTGTTGACGACACTTAGTAAACATTATTCATTTTTTTCTCTAACACAGAGATATAGAGTACAAGGAGCTGCAGCTCTCTCTGGAGCAAATGACGGTTGCCAAAGCTCCGTTCCCATGCCGGAATTCAGTCACTACCTCGCAGGAGGCAAGGAAGCCAGCCAAGCTGAAAGCTGCAAAAGTCAAACCAAAACAGCCAAGATCAAACCCCTACCCACAGGTACGGAGGACTTTCCTAAATCACTGGGGGCGTAGAAGCACAATTTGATGGTTCATTAGCTGTTGAAATGGTTAATTTGGCATGGATGATCGGCTACTGAACAACTTGTTGGTTTTTCCGGCAGGTTTGGCGCAATCAAATCTTTTAAGGTTATTTATTCCCTCTGCAAAAAGGTTTATGTTGCATAGAGTTTTTGAGAAAGCAAAGCCATAAACCTTAAAAGTCGAATTTAATAACAAGGGAAACAGAAAAGCATACAAGAAGGGGAGGGAGCCCGTCACTCTTCCCTGCCATAGACTCCAGTACTCAGGCGAAGGGGTGAGGGTAGGTAGTATCAATGGGAGGCTGATACATAAAGATGAGCTGAGGTGCACTGGACTGTGTGTTAGGCTTATACTTCCCTACCCCTTTCCATCCATCTCCACCCCTACTCTCTCCACCCCCTACTCCCTCCCCCCCTCACTCCCTCTTCCCCCTACTTTATTCTATCCAGACATTCTATACTGTGCACCAGGATTGTCTTATTATCATCATGGACCCCTGGGCAAAGTAATACACCGGGGCCCCTACTAGTTGAGAGAATTAAACATATAATAAAATCCCAGCCATTCCGGGACAGCTTAGTAAAAAGTGTGACTGTCCCAGCAAATGCGGGACAGTTGGCAAGTATGATGTAATGCAATATTATCTTAGGGCCCCTGGGCAGTGCCCAGGTGTGCCCATGCATTAAGACAGCCCTGCTACCTACCCTTTCCTTCCTTTTCGTTGCACTCTCATCCTACCTATTGGATGGAAACCTTGACTCCTGGATTATCTATGCTGATTGTAACTTTGATATGCTAAACTGTGATTTCTTTTCACCCGTTTTATTTGTTTTCTTGCACTGTTATTTGGACTGCTATACTTTCTGATAATAACCATTCATTGTATTTATATGGCACTGAATCATATCAGTTTGTATTATTTATGCTGTATAATATAATTGTCCTTAATAAAGCACTCCTTTTTTTTGTTAAAGATGAGCTAGAGAGGTGTCAACTGATGCCCCGTACACACCATCACTTTATGTGATGAAAAAAAACGACATTTTCTGTGAAGTAAAAAATGACGTTTTTGAAACTTCAATTTTCAAAGACGAAGTTGCCTACACACCATCGTTTTTCTCACAATGTTCTAGCAAATCGAGGTTACGTTCACCACGTTTTTCCATTGAAGCTCGCTTCATAAGTAGCTTCTGGGCATGCGCGGGTGTAAAAACGTCTTTTTAAACGACGTTTTTTGCTACACACAGTCAATTTCTGTGAAGTAAAAAAACAACGTTTTGAAAAACGACACATAAAATTGAAGCATGCTTCAATTTTTTTTGGTCGTTTTTTAGAAGACAGAAAACAAAGTTTTCCCCCCACACACGGTCAATTAAAGTGACGTTTTTAAAAACGTCATTTTTTTTCATCACATAAAGTGATGGTGTGTACGGGGCATTAGACTCCCATAGAGACCACATATTTTTAATTGATATATTAATGCAACTAGTGTAAGAATCTGATTTGGTTGGTCATAGGTGAATAGTATTTTGAAAGAAAAATTCTTAGAAATAAATATTTGTTTTTGGAATAATAAAAAATAAAATTGTAAATAAATAAAATAAAGTGGTAAAAAATGTAAAAAATGAATCAACAAAAATAAGAAAACTTCTGACACCAGTGTCAGAACTACCAGGGTCCCAAAGGTCACATTTGCAACTGGGCCCTGGTGCTCTGCCACCCTGGCTTCTTGCAATGGAGCCCTGAAGGTTCTAGTTATGCCTCGGCCTGCACTCATACATTAAGTACCCCTCCCAAGGCGCAAGGATTATTGCTCCTCATACACGATGAGTTCAATATTCTAACCACACAACCAGACAACCTTCACAGATCTGCTGTCATGGAGTAAATAGGGTGTCACCTAGTGCAGGAATTGGTAATCTACAAAAATAATCTGAAGAAAGCTGATTGCTAGTTTTTGGCTTGTCTCTGGTATAAATTCCTTCTGATTCACAGAAATGAAAAAAAAAAAAACTGCAACCAATGAAGCAAAGGCCAGAAATAAATCTGAATACTTGCTGCAGGATAGTCACTAAATATACTAAAACCAATGGATTAGCATGACAACAGCTAGCAATTGTTTTTTCTTATTTGCTAAGAGCTTCATGTCATAGCAATAATTTCAGCCAATCAGGAAAGAAGGTACAATGTCATTGTATCCAGGCAAATTTACAGCACTATGCTTGAGCCTGATACTTGTCCTGATCTTGCTCTGTAGCTCTGTACAACTGGCTTTTGTAAATACATTTGATTTGTACACAGAGTTTCACAGCTGCTGTCTAGGGATTTCTAGAAGGCTGTAATGAGGGATGGAGCCATGAAGTGCTGGCAACAGCCTTTATGCACTTGTGTGATAGCAAAATGAATGGCATGGGTCACTTTAAGTTTCTGTACAAAAAAGTATTTATTACTAGATTTTGTTCTTTGCTTGTAACTCTGTTTTACATTATACAGGCTCCCTCTATTTTCGGTTATAATTTGGAATTTTTAGGATACTTTCGGGTTTCTTAGCTGTCAGACTATATTTAGAAACTACCTTGTATTTGCTGCGCTCAGAGACAGATTAAATTACAGGCCCAGTTAGTATGGGTTGCTCCGCGAGCTGAATTACAGGCAGCATTTCCTGGTCACTGGCTGCTAACCTTACAGCCCACCATAAATTACCAATAGGAGAAAAGTCCCAGACATTCAATATGAGCAGTTTTATAGAGCGTAGAACATAACTTTCTTGTATATAATGAGATATGAGGCATTTTATTGCTGTATTATTTACTTCTCACAATAAACGAAAAGCTTAGAACTGTTTAGAGAACATTCTATGATTTGGTGACTTGGTTATGTGTTTGGATTTTATCACTTTTTATCCATGTTCTTACAGCATTATGCTTGTTTTACACTTTTGCTTTCGAGCCTTTATTTTAGAGTGCATTCTTGTTGTATCCATTGCACTTAAAGTATAGACAAAGCATTTTTCTCTTATCGTCCATGGATGGACACAGCCTTCACAAGTCTTGACATACAAGTTATGTTCCTGTTCATAGGAGAGGTCTCTCCTATGAACAGGAACCTAACCCATTTGTAAAGATTTAAGGAGCTGTGTCCGTCCATGGACAACAGAGTAAAGGAATTTACGGTGAGTTAAAAAAAATCCTATTTTATCTTATCGTCCATGGACGGACACAGCTCCTTAAATCTTTACAAATAGGTTAGGTTCCTGTTCATAGGAGAGGCCTCTCCTATGAACAGGAACATAACTCATATGTCGAAACTTGTGAAGGCTGTGTCCGTCCATGGACGATAAGAGAAAAATGCTTTGTCTATACTTTAAGTGCAATGGATACAACAAGAATGCACTCTAAAATAATGCTGTAAGAACATGGATAAAAAGTGAAAAGTAAAAGGTGAAGGCTGTGTCCGTCCATGGACAACAGAGAAAAGGATTTTACGGTGAGTACAAAAAATCTTATTTTTTTCCCATTTCAGATAGAGTAAGGCCCCATACACACTATTAGATTTTCTGTGGGTTTTTGTCTTCAGATTTACCAAAACCATGTAGTGCTATAAAGGTGTTATACCTCAAAAGGGTTAAGATGGAATTCTACTGCTGTTCTGAATCATAAAGTGTAGGTAAAATGTGTGCATGCTGAAAGTGAGGCTCTGATACATGTGTTCAGTTCAACAGCTTTCTTATCTAATCTTTATTACAAGCCGGATCAAGCTCTTTTCACACACATCATGATACGTCACTATTATGTTAATATGAATCTAAAAAGCACATCTGATTGGCTGAAATACAAAAACATGATGATTAAGCTTGGTTGTCCTCTGGTCTGTCTTCACTTCCGCATTTTTCAGGATGCGTGGGAGAAGGGGGTATCCGCCATTTCTGTCTTCTCCAGTCTTTTCAATGGGAGGGGGTGTTATTAGAGGGCATATTAAGTCAGGAAAAGTTACAGCAGTTGTGTACATATGAAATCAATTTAGGGCCAGATTCAGGTAGATCAGCGTAACTTTGCCCGGGCGTAACGTATCCGATTTACGTTACGTCTCCGCAACTTAGACGGGCAAGTGCTGTATTCTCAAAGCACTTGCTCTGTAAGTTGCGGCGGCGTAGCGTAAATCGGCCGGCGTAAGCCCGCCTAATTCAAATTTGGATCAGGGGGGCGTGTTTTATGTAAATGTACTGTGACCCGACGTGATTGACATTTTTCCCGAATGGCGCATGCGCCGTCCGTGGAATTTCCCAGTGTGCATTGCTCCAAAGTACGCCGCAAGGACGTCATTGGTTTCGACGTGAACTTAAATGACGTCCAGCCCCATTCACGGACGACTTACGCAAACAACTTAACTTTTTCGAATTTCGACGCGGGAACGACGGCCATACTTAACATTGGTACGCCGCACTTATGCCACCATATAGCAGGGGTAACTATACGCCGGGAAAAGCAGAGCGTAAACAGAGTAACTTTACTGCGTCGGCCGGGCGTACGTTCGTGAATTTGCGTATCTAGCTGATTTACATATTTTGACGCGTAAATCAGCGTAAACGCCCCTAGCGGCCAGCAAAAAATAGCAGTTACGATCCGATGGCGTAAGAGACTTACGCCTGTCGGATCTAATTGATATCTATGTGTAACTGATTCTAAGAATCAGGCGCATAGATACGACGGCGTATCTGGAGATACGCCGTCGTATCTCCACTGAGAATCTGGCCCATAGACTTTATAGTATAGAAAATATGCATAGAAAAGAGGCATTTTCTGGTTATCATTATGCTCATCACATTCCTTCACAGTGCAAGGGCCAGCCTGGTTGCATACAGATTGAAACTCTTAAGGTTTGACCTCATATTATATGGTTTTGGTAAATCTGAAGACAAAAATCTGCAGAAAATCTAATAATGTGTATGGGGCTTTAGGGAGGGTTTTAACCCCTATCAGATTTTTTCTTGGGAGGAGATTTACCTTCACTTCCTGCCCTATAGACAAAACAGTAAGTGAGAAGAAAAGTGAATTCCTTGGGGCCCTTCAGGTCACCAGAACTAGTGTCTCCATTGGAAGATTTCCCCTCTATTACTTTTCTCAGGACAATCCAAAATGTGACATTTTCTTTTACTTTCACTTTCAATGATAATGGTAAGGAAAAAAGGGGGGGTTAAGCTGCGCTAATGAAACCCAGACTGGGTGAACCAGTCCACACAAAATATGGGTATTGCTCCAACCCTAGAGGGGTGAGCAATGGTATAGGACAGTCCACACTTAGTGATTAAAGACGGAAAAAAACTTTTAATCACTAAGTGTGGACTGTCCTATACCATTGCTCACCCCCCTAGGGTTGGAGCAATACCCATATTTTGTGTGGACTGGTTCACCCAGTCTGGGTTTCATTAGCGCAGCTTAACCCCCCCTTTTTTCCCTATACATATTTTTGTGCATCTGCACATGAGCTGCTGCTTCCCTATTTATTGTGTTAATTTCCACTTGTATCGATAAGCGCAATTTTTTCTTTTCGTGTAATGATAATGGTAAACAGGACAAATGGAGAGGGTGAATCTTCCTAGTGGGGAAACAGATAGCAATAAAAATCTAATAGGTATTTTAATTAGATTGACTAATACACTTTGGTTTCTGCAGTTCTTTATTTCAAAATGGAAATCCCATTTCTGAAGTGTTTCTATGCTCGTTGCACTCCTGTGGCCCATTTTCAGCAGACAGCGGGCAGAAGCCCGCTGTCAGCTGACGTCACAGAGCCGGTCCAGGCTTGGGAAAGATCGTAACCATATGGTCAAGATCCACCCAGATGCCTGGCCTGGCAGCGGGCTCAGCCTCTCAGCAAGCCAGGGCCAACTACTCCTGCCCCCTCCACAATCAAGTGCTTCATTGAGCATGGGGGGGGGGGGTGCAGAACAGAGAGCCAGGGACTGACAGGCACCAGCAGTCTGCTCCTGAAGCACTGAGAACTGAGCAGTGTTTGATCGCTTAGTTCTCAGCATTAGAGCTGGCGGGGGACAGATGCAGCATCAGTTCGATGCTACATACACCTAGGTAAGTATGATTTCTAAAAAAACAAAACAAAAACAAAACTTCTCTTTTAATATGTGTCTGAAGTTCTACAAAAAAAAAAAAAAAATGTGAGCGTACTTTGACAGTACTACATTGGAGAGAAGAAAGATATCATCATTTTTAATAAAAACAATGTTAAAAACAAATTGGGCCGAGTGGTCTCAAAATCTGCCTGAAGTTCACACTTTACTGGAACCATATTACAAAATGATTTGATTTTGAGATAAAAATCTGTGGCTTTCACAACTTCCAAGGTCATTTGTACATTAGTTCTGAACTCTATTCATCTTTAAATAAAAAACTACTATGTGGATTTTTCATGTACTGTGTATTACATTGGTGCAAATGCAGTAGGAGGAGTAAGCCTCCATGTTAGAGTCAAAAACTCCAGCATGGAAATTTCCCCTAGAGACAGGCATGACTGGCCATCGGGACTACCGGGAGTTTCCCGGTGGGCCGATGGCTCAGTGGGCCGGTTTGAGCGACAGCCTGTCAAAGTAGAGGCTGCATGGCCCACGCAGTCATTACTTTGAGCACTGTTATACTGCAAGGGTGGACTGACCTATTGGCACTGTGGGGCCCCATGACAGCTGCAACACTAGCACTTGAAGCAGCTGCAATAGGACCTCTCACAGTGTGCCTTTCCCCGCCGGCCCCTCCTCCTTCACTTCCGTCCACCCCAGGTGCTTGTAAATGACATCATCCGAGATGGATGAGAAGAGCGGAGGGGCTGGCAGAGAGTAGCGCGCCATGAGGTCTTATTGCAGGCATCGGGTTAGGCTCCATGATACTCTCCTGTTCCCCCACTGTGTCCTTCAGTCCCCACGCTGTCCTCCACCCCCACTGTATCCTCCAGCCCCCATGCTGTCCCCCCTGTCCTCCAGCCCCCACACTGTCCCCCTCTATCCTCCACCCCCCACGCTGTCCCACTGTGTCCTCCACCCCCACTGTATCCTCCAGCCCCCATGCTGTCCCCCCTGTCCTCCAGCCCCCACACTGTCCCCCACTATCCTCCACCCCCCAACGCTGTCCCACTGTGTCCTCCACCCCCACACTGTCCCCCTCTATCCTCTACCCCCCACGCTGTCCCCCTCTGTCCTCCACCCCCCACGCAGTCCCCCTCTGTCTTCCACCCCCCTGTGTCCTCCATCCACCACAGTGTCCCCCTGTATATATATATATATATATATATATATATATATATAGTGTTTTTGTGCGTTTTTCAAAATTAAAGTGGGCTGGTCTGGATGATGTCCAGGGCCAAATTTTTGTCCCAGTCCAGCCCTGCCTAGAGATACTATTTGATTAATCAATGCATCGTCTTTCTTCCAGCAGCAGTACAATTCCTTCCATGGAGATAAGCTGGACATTGCACAGTTTGGAAACTGGAAAGGAGGTCCAACAACAAACGCCGCCACTAACCAAGAACCAAGCAACCACACGGAAAACAGTGAACTTTTATACCCTGCCCCCTACAGCATACCATTCCCTTACCACTACGGACACTTTCCAATGGACTCCCACGTGTTAAGTGGCAAAAAACGAGAAGTGATGCCTTCTAGGTTTGGACAGAGTCAAGGGTCGCCATGTGAGGTGGCGAGATTTTTCTTTGGCGCGATACAAACGGGGGGAGAGTGTCACTGGCATTACTCTAATCCCATAGTGCCAAATTCACCACCAAAAACTGTTCATGATCAGCCTGCAAGTCAGACGTGTCACAACCTCCCTCAAAATTATGATGGTAAGTTATTTTCTACATCCAGATATCTGTTCTGAATGACTAAATACAATAAATACCTTGTGTGTGTTCATTGATAAGGTCCACACTTTATTTCTAATGATTGATGGAACTCTTGTCTGTAATGGTTAGAGCCAGACGAAACGTATTGAAAATTAAATATACATATGAATTGGTACTTGATGCAAATCGAGTACCAATAGTGATATAAAGCAGCGCTGCTTTATATCACTATTGGTACTCGATTTGCATCAAGTACCAATTCATATGTATATTTAATTTTCACTTCATCTATTTAATAGCTGCAGTTCTTTTTAAGAGCATTTTCTTTTATTATTCACTTACCTCCAGTTGAGCGCAGTGGTGGTGGTTCAGCCAGACGGCCCCCTATATATATATATTTCTTCCACCTTTTTTCTCAGACGAAAGGTATTGCCTATATTTTCACTTTCGTATACTATCCATGGCTAACACGGTGAAACACTTTACATTTAAAGAGCATAAAAGATTGTGAACGCCAAAGTGAGCCTTATTTTTGCAGAACCATTAATGGCTGTGGACCACCGAGCTGTCATACGGTCCGTGTTCATCCGATCCCCCCATAGGGGAGAGCGGAGAAAAGACAGGGCGGTCCCTGCACAGTGTGCGGGGACCGCCCTGTCATCCGCCGGCTCAGCGGGGATCCACGGAGCGATCCCCGCTGAGCAAGCGGAGGTGCACGGGGCGGATCATTACTGATCCGCCCAGTGTGAAAGAGGCCCAAGGCGTTAAAGTTAAACCACCAAAAAGCTGGTCTAAGTCATGTTAGGGTATGGACGTCGGAAGTGCCGTCGGATTTTACGTAGTTTACGCAAGACGTACGTGAATGGAGCTGGGCGTAAGTGAGGTTTCACGTCGTACGCATTGAGCCGTCGTATCGTAGGGAGTATTTGCGACGTGATTCTGAGCATGCACGCGCATGCGCCGTTCGTTCGGCCATGCATTCACATGGGGTCACGATTCATTTGAATACAAAACGCCCACTGCCTTGCTGCTTTGAATTAGGCGGGTTTACGCTGGCCCATTTACGTTACGCCGGCGTACATATGGGAGCAAGTGCTTTGTGAATACAGTACTTGCCTCTCAATGTTACGTCGGCGTAGCGCATATGAGATGCGCTACGCCTAACTAAAGATGCGCCCGTCTCTGAATCTGGCTATTTATGTTTACATATGTCATTAGTACAGCGACCGTGTATATATTTTTTTAGCACTGATCACTGTATTAGTGTTATTGGTCCCCACAAAATGTCAAGTGTCAGTGGCAATATCACAGTCCCACTATAAGTCTCTGATCGCTGCCATTACTCTAAAAAAATAAATAAAAAATCCCATTGTTTGTAGACACTATGGGCCAGATTCACAGTGAGATTACGCCATCGTATCTACTGATACGCCGGCGTACTTTCAAATTTGCCGCGTCGTATCTTTATTTTGAATTCTCAAACAAAGATACAACGGCATTTGGCTAAGATCCGACAGGCGTATGGCTTCGTACGCCTTCGGATCTTAGGATGCAATACTTTGGCGCCCGCTGGGTGGAGTTCACGTCGTTTTCCGCGTCGGGTATGCCAATTAGCTGTTTACGGTGATCCACGAAGGTACGCGCGGTCGTCGCATTCTCTTACGTCGTCGCTAGTCGGCTTTTCCCATCGTAAAGTTGCGAGTGCTATTTCAATGGCTTATATTTAGACTAGCCATGTTAAAGTATGGCCGTCGTTCCCGCGGCGAATTTGAATTTTTTTATTTTTTTGAACGCACGTCGCCGTTCAAAAAATTACGTCGGTGCGACGTCATTTCGCGCAAAGCACGGTGGGAAATTTCAAAACGGAGCATGCGCAGTACGTTCTGTGCGGGAACGCGCCTAATTTAAATAATACACGCCTCATTTGAATTAGACGGGCTTGCGCCGGACGGCTTTACGCTACGCCGCCGCAAGTTTACAGGCAAGTGCTTTGTAAATCAAGCACTTGCGCGGAAAACTTGCGGCGGTGTAACTTAAATGTAATGCGTTACGCCAACGCAGATATACCTGAATCTGGCCCTATAACTTTTTTCACCAAAAATATGTAGCAGAATACATATTGGCCTACATTTATGAAGAAATTAGTTTTCTTTTTTCAATTTAAAAAACTTGATTTTTTTTTTTTAACCACTTCAGCCCGGACCATTTGGCTTCCCAAAGACCAGAGCACTTTTTGCGATTCGGCACTGCATCGCTTTAACTGACAATTGCGACGTTGTACCCAAACAAAATGTATGTTTTTTTTCCCACAAATAGAGCTTTCTTTTGGTGGTATTTGATCACCCGTGTGCTTTTTATTTTTTGCGCTATAAACAAAAGAAAGGGGTTTTTGGGACTTTAAATGAGATGCGTTTTTAAACAAATAGTAGTATAAGTAAAATAGTAAACGTTTATAACCAGGCTCATACATACCACCCAAACAGCAAGACTGACACCCCGCATCACCGATCGCCGGGCGCCCGCCGGCATGAAATCCTGCAGGACGTCAATAGACGTCCAGTCAGGATTTCACAACCACTTCCCGGACGTCAATTGACTATTGACCAGGCGGGAAGAGGTTAAAGGGGACGTATATATACGTCCATATGCCCAGGTGAGCCATTCTGCCCACGTATATAGTCGTGCAGTGGTCGCCAAGTGGTTAAAGACCGCAGAGGTGATTAAAAAAAAAAAAAACGCAAAAGAAAGTGCTATTTGTGGTAAAATTACATCAATTTTGTTTGGGTACAGCGTTGCACGATCGAGCAATTGTCAGTTAAAGTATCGCCAAAAATGGCCTGGTCATGAAGGGGGGGATGCCAATGTCAATCCACTCCGCACGTCAAATAATATCTACATGTTAATCTTTCAAGTAATTGTTCCACATCACCGAATTTGCAGAATTGTTGTTGTAGCGATTACTCACTGTCATATTTCCGTGGTGGAAAGTGTCAGATTCCTGGACACGATTCATTAGCCAGCAAAGCCGTGGTTTTGTGACTCGAAGGTTAATATTTGATCAGTGTTACCTCTCGGCTTCCTCCAAACAAACACAGCAGATAAAGCATCCTCCAGCTAATTTTATAAATGGGAAAACTGCTGGGCATCCATCAAACTCTCACGGCGCTGCGACTTGACCAAACACTCCATGATGTAATTATTGATGTGGAGTGTAGATCAGAGCGTGAGGAATGTAATGCAGAGCAGGCCTGTGTGATGATGACGACGGGGTTATCACAGATTGCTGTATCACGAGAGCCTAGAAAACTGCTACAGTGTGAAACTTAAACAAACAGACAAGTGCTGAATGTAATGTTCCAATTAGTCCTGGATTTGCAAGGAGGTCCCTTTAGGCCCCTGCTGAGTGCGGCAAAGATTTAGAGGGAACATCAGGCTGTTCCTTTTTTAATATTTTTTTAAAGCATGTTTAACCACTTAAGACCCGGACAAATATGCAGGTAAAAGGACCAGGCCCCTTTTTGCGATTCGGCACTGCGTCGCTTTAACTGACAATTGCGCGGTTGTGCGACGTGGCTCCCGAACAAAATTGGCATCCTTTTTTTCCCACAAATAGAGCTTTCTTTTGGTGGTATTTGATCACCTCTGCGGTTTTTATTCTTTGCGCTATAAACAAAAATAGAGCGACAATTTTGAAAAAAATTCAATGGGCCAGATTCTCGTAGAATCCACGGCGGCGTAGCGTAAGCCATTTACACTACGCCGCCGCAAATTACTGGAGCAAGTGGCGTATTCTCCAAGCACTTGCTCCGTATTTTGCGGCTGCGTAGTGTAAATGGCCCGGCGTAAGGCCGCGTAATTCAAAGGGGGCGGCTTGTATTTAAATTAAGCGTGCCCCCACGCCGATCGAACTGTGCATGCACCGGGCGTAAAAATAGCCCAGTGCGCATTCTCCAGCTCACAACGGAAAACGTCAATGACGCCGACGTGAGCGTCATTGACGTAAAGTCCTATTCGCAAACGACTTAGGAAAACGACGTAAACAACGGAAAAAGTCGACGCTGACCCGACGCCATACTTAACATGGCATACGACGGACGTTCGTAAACTTGCCCCTCCTATAGCAGGGGCAAGTTTACGCTTACGGAAACGTCGTAAATTCACTGCGTCGTCCGCACGTACGTTCGGGAATCTCGCGTAAATAGCTAATTGGGGAAAACGACGAGGCGACACCTAGCGGCGGGAAAAAAAATTGCATTCAAGATCTAACAGCGTAAGAGCCTTACGCCTGTCAGATCTAATGGATATCTATGCGTAACTGATTCTAATAATCAGTCGCATAGATACGACGGCCCAAATTAGGACTTACGACGGCGCAAATGGCGTTGCGCCGTCGTAAGCCCTTTGAGAATCTGGGCCAATATTTTTTACTTTTTGCTATAATAAATATTCCCCCAAAATTATATAACATTTTTTTTTCCCTCAGTTTAGGCTGAAACGTATTCTTCTACCTATTTTTGGTAAAAAAAAATTGCAGTCAGCGTTTATCGATTGGTTTGCGCAAAATTTATAGCGTTTACAAAATAGGGGATAGTTTTATTGCATTTTTATTAATACTTATTTTTTTAATACTAATGGCGGCGATCAGCGTTTTTTTTTTCATGACTGCGACATTATGGCGGACACTTCGGACAATTTTGACACATTTTTGGGACCATTGTCATTTTCACAGCAAACAGTGTTATAAAAATGCATTGTTTACTGTGAAAATTACAATTGCAATTTAGGAGTTAACCACTAGGGGGCACTGTAGGGGTTAAGTGTGACCTCATATGTGTTTCTAACTGTAGGGGGGCGGGGCTGGACGCGTGACGTCATTGATAATCGTTCCCTATATCAGGGAACAGACGATCAAAGACACTGCCACAACGCGCTCACGACCCCACGGCTGGGCTTAAGGAATCACGTACGGGTACGTGATTGTGCCCAGCCGTGCCATTCTGCCGATGTATATCGGCGTGAAGTGGTCCTTAAGTGGTTAAATCTAAGAAACATGAAGATAATATATTTTGCAGATATCGGTCTACAAATGTGGTGGCTGTATTCGTTTCTTTTTAAGGCCCCTTTCAGCAGGGAAATCTGTCTGCTGATCCGCGCTTAGCAGTAGGGTTGCCACCTTTTCTTCAAGTCCAACTGGAACACTTTAGTGGCGCACAGCAATTTTTTTTTATAGTATAAACTATACATATATTTACATATATATACATAACTATACATATAACTATACATATATTTTTCTATTAAATAACATTTCTAATCATATGAAGTCGCTCCATAGAGGGTAATGTATGGTTCTATTGGGTCCACCTAAAAATTCGACAGGCTAACTCGGTTGGTCTTCTAATCTCTTCACCAAGTGAACACGCCGCCACCACAATAGGTTGGACTCTTACCAAAGAGCCTGGACCCTTTATTATGAAGGGTCAAACAGGCTTGATGAATATGTCCCAGTAGGGGTCATCAGCATGGGATGTACAAAGGAACCACGTAAGGAACAGTTTCAGAGCATCCAGGGGACTCCACCCAAATGACGATCGTGTAGTCAGATCCAAATGAAACATAAAACGCTGGATAATGTAAAACCTCTTAAGGGTTTGCATGTAATATAAAATATTGCACTTACACGTATCCATAGTAAAAACGGCATTGCATGGTAAAAAAGGAAGGCGGCCGCCACAGAACATCCAAACATGTAAAATGCGCGATAACAGGAACATACAACTCCGCTCGACCGGTTTCATCAACAAAAGGACTTTTTCAGGGGCATCAAGGCCTTTTGTCGATGAAACCAGTCGGGCTGAGCTGTATGTTCCTGTTATCGTGCATTTTACATGCTTGGATGTTCCTTTTTCACCATCCAATGCGGTTTTCATTTTGGATAGGTGTAAGTGCAATACTTTGTATTAAATGCAACCCTTAAGAGGTTTTACACTATCCAGCGTTTTATGTTTTATTTGGATCTGACTACACGATCGTCGTTTGGGATGCTCTGGAGCTGTTCCTGACCTGGTTCCTTTGTACATCCCCTGCTGATGACCCCTACGGGACATATTCATCAAGCCTATTTGACCCTTTGTAATAAAGGATCCACGCTCTTTGGTAAGAGTCCAACCTATTGTGGTGGTGGCGTGTTCACTTGGTGAAGGGATTGGATAATCTTATCCACAGTTCAATAATGGCGTTTGCCATTTGACCATATGGTCTATTTGAGAAACTGATTTTTCTGGACTGCTTATTTATTTATCATTTTGTTTTTAGTATTTTTAATATCAATCACTGAAGCGCAACACACCTTTATTTTGTTTCTTGTTTTTTTGTGGTAATATTTCACATTTGTGATGTTGTTGTTTTTTCGCACTGCATTATCTTCTCACATGCACAGTATTATTTTTGTATTTATTGACCCGTTTGGTCTGTCTGTGTGAAAGGGGCCTTTTTTGCCTTATTTTCACCTGTTTTGTAATATGGAGTACAACTGCTCTTTAATCCATTACTGCTTGGATATTGGTTTAGTGACCTCAAATGAACAGCATACAATTCACACTGGGCCCCCAGGGTTGCTAGAAAAGCCTTCTTGGAGGCACGCCCATCCTGGCATAGCCAATACCTGCTGACAGTCCTCTGTACACCTTCTTTAAGATTTACCCCAACAACCCCACTCTACCCCCTTTGAATATAAGTTTTGTTTCCTTTTATATAGGTTAGACTTAGGAGAGGACCACTAGAGGGCTAATAAAAGCCATCTCTTTAAGGTGGTGGTACAAAGCTTGAAGTTACAAACACTTCAGCTTAGTTTAGAGATGTGTGGATTGAGAGGGGGGCTTTACCTACAGGAGGGGTGTCCCATCGTCAAGCAACCCAATGACAGGGGATGTGAATAGACCCAAAAATTCATAAAATCATTAAACTACTACAGGTTTTCCCCTAAGGGAAATCTAAAAAAAATAAGGCCCAACTGACTACATGTTGATCCAGCCTGGTCCACCAGCAGAGAAAAGTAGGAAAGACTCTCTCAGTGATAAAACTGTTTCTGGGCTTCCCACCAACACATTATATTTGCCAAAGTTTCCATGGTGCTCCTCAACTGGCAGAAGCAGGCTGTTATTTACCTAGGGCCATCTTAATAGCATTATGGGCCCCTAGGCAAAATGATGCACTGGGGCCCCACCAGCTTGCCCCAATTTACGCGCGTACCTTCAAAAAATAAAGTATAAACAGTTTAATTGAATTAAACATATATTCATTAGTACTTTCAATAAAATCAATTTTACAAAAGGAAAACATTCCATAAATCAAAGACTAGTCAAGACAAAGGGCACAGTACAGAGGGGAATGCAGAAGGGCACAGTACAAGGGGTCAGGAGGTCATAGTATAGGTTCTGGGATGTTTCCCGGGACACTACCATATCGGGACAGTTTAGTAAAAAGCATGACTGTCCAAGCAAATCCAGGACAGTTGGCAAGTATGATGTAATGCAAGATTATTGTGGGGGCCCCTCATGTACCTGGTGCCCCTGGGCAGTGCCCAGGAGTTCCCTTGCATTAAGATGGCCCTGTATTTACCCCCAAAGTCTCATAAGCCTCCCCGGCTCACAGCTATGGGGAGATCTAATGGCCTAAGTGCAAGTTACAACGGGCCGGCCACCTATGCACCCTATCCTACACATCTTTTGACCCTGCCAGTAATATACCTCCTGTACTATGTTGCCAATGCTCACTCACTGTCCAAGGAAGAGGAAAGCTGTCACACTAGAACAGGAATACAACATATGGGGAGATGTTCTGTAGCACAAAGAATAGCCAAGAACAATGCAAACTCGTTACAGTAAGCACCTGCAGTGGGCACACATAGTTATCAGATCACAAGATTTCTATCACAATCAATAGGTATTTTTTACACTTTTCAAACAGATATAGCAAAATGCCTTTGGTAGTATAGTTAACAGACCAAAAGGGAGACTATAAGACAAGTTCCTTGTTAAAGTTTATATACACTTCACATTGTATTTCTTTTTTGGTAAAGCATGTTGCGTTAACCTAACTAATAAAATGTGTTTGTCTAAACCCTAGCAACAGCCAAGCGGTACAGCTCTGGAGAAAGCTCATCCGATGGATTCACAGGCTGTTCTTCATCCTCATCCTCGAGAGCCAACCTCCGTTATAAAGATGAACTCTACTGCTCCACAAATATGAAGAACAGCAAGCTGGAGAACAGAGGCACCACCAACTATCACACAGTGAAGGAGGAAAACAAGTTGGACTTTAGTAGGTACCAGCAGGAAAAAACGATCGTCAGCGAAAAGCACTTTTCAAACTCCTTGAACAATTCTCTGCTGCCAAAATCCGAATGCCTTCACGCAAAGACTGTAGGACAATTGAGCCACCTGCTCCCTAGGCCGGTGGTCTACGAGCAGACAAGAAGGGTCTGTATGAAGGAGCCTAGATATGGGCCTGTCGGTCTGCATCAGACCGGCTATCATGAACTGGAAAATGACAGAACAACGCAAAAATATCCCCACCACAACTCCGAACACGAGCACTTCAAATCCCGTAGCCAAGTCCCTTATGTACCTCTTAATTACCACCATGTGTTATCCAAACATGGAACTTGTCAGGCTTCATCGTGCACAGAGCCTGAACACGGCACAGAAAACTATGGCTATTCCTCAGAGGAAATTAACTCGTTTATTTACAAAAACCAAAGTCCTTCGTCCATGTCTTCTCCAGAAACCCACCGTGAAACTGCACTTCCCCACTATATTGGGACTTCTGTCATTATAACCAATGGAAGGTGACAGCGGTCCCTAGGGTTTTTCTTTTTTCTATTTGTTGATTGGAACGGGAAAAAATATGGAAAAACAATCTAACTGGAATTATTTACTCGGAAGCATGAGTGAGACCAGTGACCAATCCTTACTAAGCGTAGCCGAAGGTCGTCAAAGGACAGACGTGCATGTTTTCTTGCCAAGCCATGTGTAATAGAACCTGAAAGGTCAGGAATACACAACTAGCCTGAGAGCGGCATTGTTACAGATTAATCTCTGGTGTAGGCCATGCCATTTAAGAAGTCATGTGCCAGATCATATTTTCCCCTACTCCACTGCTGGATGAATAGAAAGGCAGGATTCTTAGATGTACACCTTCATACTTCATTACATAGAGGAAAAGTTTCCTCTCTCTCCTCAAACAACCCATATTATTTAATCCCCTATTACCCCAGAGAAAATTTAATTTTCAAAGAGTAAATCCAGACGAATGTGAAAAGCTAAAATTAGGCTACCCACAGACATAATATAACAGACTTAAAGGAGAAGTAGTGTATTTTACGTTATTACAACAACATCAACCTGGAGGTAACTTTGAACACGACTCCCCTTTTTTTTTTTCCCCTTGCTCTTCCTAAAATTTTACATGTCTCTATTTCTTAAACAGATATACGGAAAGGCAGAACTAGCAGTGAAGGGAAGCTATATATTGTATTTTAGTACGTATCACTCAAGAGCAGTCTGGAGCCATCCCAGAGGCCTGCCTACAGCCTCATAATGCAGAAGAGCATGCCCCCCACCTGCATAATGCGGTGCCTGCTGGCAACCATGTAACCCATCAGGCCTGTACATGGCCAATTATAGGGCCTATGCAAATATAGATTTTGAAAACTTCCATTAGAGTTTTAAGAGGGCTCTGAGCTGTGCTAGCAGATATAAAAATTATAGGTATATCTTGAAAGCGAATGCAGCCTGATTTCTAATAAAGCCATTTTTTTTCTGGGAACCCTGAAATAAGATCATCATTTCAGCTTCAAAGATATAAATAAAAAAAAGAAAGCATTTACTTGTTTGCAAAAATATATATCTTATACCAGGGCCTTTTTTCTCAGAAAATAGGTACAGGAAATCTAACACATACCCATCATAAGACCCCACCCCCACACCCTCCACACTGCATTAAATAGTAGGTGTGGTCAAATGTCACTAACGGTGGGAGGGCCTTAAAGAAGTGCATTACATACAGAGTGCAGAGTTCGGGATGGGGGGTTACAAACAGAGTGCAGTGTTCGGGGGTGCACTGCATACAGTGTACAGAGTTCAGCCTTTTTTTTAACAGTTGCTCACCTCTGCATCCCCCATTCACCTCTGACCTCTGCATACACTTGTAAATACAGAAGCCGGACTTCTGTGTTTACAAGTGACAGTGGTAAGCAAGGAGCAGAGGGCCTGAGCCAGAGGTGGTGGAACTGAGCTCCACCAAGTTCCAGCTGGAAAAAAAAAAGCTTAGTTTAGTCTTATAAACGATATTGTCAAATGTATTGGGAAGCCTGCCTTTACACGCACATGAACTTTAATGGCATCCCAGCTGTAGGGTTCAATATTGAGTTGGCGCACCCTTTGCATCTATAACAGTTTCAACTCTTCTGGGAAGGCTGTCCACAAGGTTTAGGAGTGTGTCTATGGGAATGTTTGACCATGTTTCCAGAAGTACATATGTGAGGTCAGGCACTGATGTTGGACCAGAAGGCCTGGCTTGCAGTCTCCAGTCTAATTAATCTGTGCAGGCCAGTCAAGTTCCTCCACCCCAAACTCACTCATCCATGTCTTTATGGACCTTGCTTTGTGCACTGGTCCATATCATTTGGTGGAGGGGGGATTATGATGTGGGGTTGTTTATCAGGGGTTGGGTTTGGTCCCTTAGTTACATTGAAAATAACTAGTAAGGCGTCAGCATACCAAGACATTTTGGACAATTGTATGCTCCCAACTTTGTGGGAACAGTTTGGGGATGGAGCCTTCCTGTTCCAACATGTGTACCAGTGCACAAGCAAGGTCCATTAAGACATGGATGAGCGAGCGTCCTGACATCAGCCCAATAGAACACTGTTGGGATGAATTAGAACGGAGACTGCGAACCAGGGCTTTTCTTTCACATCAGTGGCTGACCTCACAAATGTGCTTCTGGAAGAATGGTCAAATATTCCTATAGACACACTCCTAAACCTTGTGGACAGCCTTCCCAGAAGAGTTGAAGGTGTTATAGCGGAAAAGGGTGGGCCAACTCAATATTGAACCCTGCGGACTAACCCTGGGATGCGATTTACTTGTTTACAGAAATATATATCCTATAGGTCCTTCTGTCTGAAACTGGAATGGCGCAAGAGCTGTCACAGGCCAGAGAAACACAGCAGAGCCCTAAATATAGCAGAGTCTACTATTTAGACAAGAGGCCACCGATGAAGTGTCTATACATGAATCCAGTTGGGTTATTGTAGTCTGCCCTGCACATAGCTTGCTTCTCATTTTTATTATTAAATGTCCCATTGTATATTTCAGTGATCCTAGTGATCTTGGCATCCTTGCAAAAGCATTGATCTTAATGGCAGTTCTCATCTATGAATAAGGATTGGCATTAAAGGAAGTCTTTTGCTTTTCCACATTTATGAGAGCGTGGAGTAGGAAGCAGAGCCTGCTTTTGTAATGAGTGAATATGACCCCCCATGTTAACATATATTTCCATATACATATAAGATTACAATAATAAAAAATTATTAAAACATTTTTTTTTAAATTAAGCCGACCACATTCAGTTTATTTGGCTCCATGAGATTTTCATTGGACAGAGAGAAAAAGAGCAGTCGGTGGTGTTTAGCACTAAAGTCGGTGAGAAAAGTCCCTAGTAAAGTAAATTTTATTTCAGTGAGGCACGCAGAGGACAGTTTTCTTACAAAGGTATTGCTGCTTTGGGACTCTGAAATAGCTGACTGGTAAACTTTAAATCACATGATGCATCAGTACATTTTAAGTATTGCACGCCCTTACTGTCAGTTAAGAAGCGATCCAATACCAGAGAAGAGGAAGGTGAAGTATTGTGGTAAGGTTTACACAGTACAAGTAAAAACTATTGTAGGAAACTTATCTGAAATTTACTTTAAGACAGAGGTCCAAAAGTTCAAAAAGGTTAAGTGGATTATTAAAGGTAGAGAAAAAAGAACATAAATAATATAACAAAAATGTAATTGGTCAAAAGGAATATATAAAACTCAGAACTGGAGTTACACTTTTATGTTTGGTATTTTAAATTGACCATATCACATTGACAGTCCTAGTTACAGTAAGGGAAAAAAGTATTTAAACCCCTGCTGATTTTGTACGTTTGCCCACTGACAAAGAAATGATCAGTCTATAATTTTAATGGTAGGTTGAGAGACAGAATAACAACAAAAATATCCAGAAAAATTAATTTCAAAAAAGTTATAAATTGATTTGCAATTTAATGAGTGAAATAAGTATTTGACCTCTTCGCGAAACATGACTTGGTACTTGGTGGCAAAACCCTTGTTGGCAATCAGAGGTCAGACGTTTCTTGTAGTTTGCCACAAGGTTTGCACACATCTCAGAAGGGATTTTGTCCCACTCCTCTTTGGAGATCCTCTCCAAGTCATTAAGGTTTCGAGGCTGATGTTTGGTAACTCAAACCTTCAGCTCCCTCCACATATTTTCTCTGGGATTAAGGTCTGGAGACTGGCTAAGCCACTCCAGGAACTTAATGTTCTTCTTCTTGAGCCACTGTTTTGTTGCCTAGGCTGTGTGTTTTGGGTCATTGTCATGCTGGAATACCCATCCATTACCCATTTGCAATGCCCTGGCTGAGGGAAGGAGGTTTTAACTTAAGATTTGACGGTACATGGTCCCGTCCATCGTCCCTTTGATGCAGTTAAGTTGTCCTGTCCCCTTAGCAGAAAAACACCCCCAAAACATAATGTTTCCACCTCCATGTTTGATGTTGGGGGTGGTGTTCTTGGGGGTCATAGGCAGCATTCCTCCTCCTCCAAACATGGTGAGTTGAGTTGATGCCAAAGAGCTTAATTTTGGTCTCATCTGACCACAACACTTTTACCCAGTTCTCCTCTGAATCATTCATATGTTCATTAGCGAACTTCAGATGGGTCTGTACATTTGCTTTTCTTAGCAGGGGGACCTTGCGGGCGCTGAAGGATTTCAGTCCTTCACAGCATAGTGTGTTACAAATTGTTTTCTTGGTGACGATGGTCCCAGCTGCCTTGAGATCAATGACAAGATTCTCCCGTGTAGTTCTGGGCTGATTCCTCACCGTTCTCATGATCATTGAAACTCCACAAGGTCTTGCATGGAGCCCCTGACCGAGGGAGATTGACAGTTATTTTGTGTTTCTTCCATTTGCGGAAAAAATCGCACCAACTGTTGTCACCCTCTCACCAAGCTGCTTGGCAATGATCTTGTAGCCCCATTCCAGCCTTGTGTAGGTCTACAATCTTGTCCCTGACATCCTTGGACAGCTTTTTGGTCTTGACCATGGTGGAGAGATTGGAATCTGATTGCTTCTGTGGACAGGTTTCTTTTATACAGGCAGCAAGCTGAGAATAGGAGCACTCCCTTTAATAGAGTGCTCCTAATCTCAGCTCATTACCTGTATAGAAGATACCTGGGAGGCAGAAATCATGCTGAATGATCGGGGATCAAATACTTATTTCACTCATTAAAATGCAAATCAATTTATAACTTTTTTGAAATGCATTTTTCTGCACATTTGTGTTGTTTTTCGGTCACTGACTGTTAAAATAAACCTACCGTTAAAATTATAGACTGATCATTTCTTTGTCAGTGGGCAAACTTACAAAATAAGCAGGGGATCAAATATTTTTTCCCTCACTGTAACTAAAACTTGGGCAAGTTTTTGGAGATGGAGGAAAGTGCTGTTTGCCAAAGCAGCCGCCTACTAGTTGCTAGTCATGTTGTCAGACGGCCTAGGGGGAAAGATGGGTCTGACCTCACAGCCATCTTTAGGACTCATACACACTGGGCGTTTTTATCGCTGCTCTTTTTTTTCTGCCTCTAAACACCCCAGCATGTTAGCCCATGTGTCCGTGTACACACAGACGTTGAGGCAGAAAAAAACCCCACTGCCAGCATGCCCAGGAGCAGCAAAAGCAGTGTTCTGGCAGCAAAAACACTTGACTCTTGTAAACCTGCATTAACGTTCGTTGCGTCAAGCGCTTGAGCATTATTCATTTCAATGCAATGACTTAATGCCCAAGCGCTTGGTGCACCTAAACACATCTTGACAAGTTTACAAGTGTCAAGCATTTTTTCTGCCAAAATACTGCTGCCAGGAGGAGTGATGGGCAAACGCTCTGTGTGCATGAGGTCTTATGCAGGCCATACATGGGTCAAATTCCAAAAAAATATATATTTTGAAAATCTGAAATTGTGTGTGTTTTATAATCACCACCACCACCATTGATTTTGAAATTTGACCAACCAAGTCTTCAATTTCACCTCACGTTGCTACAAAAAAATAATTCTTGGCTTCTACTCTGTCCAGGAATTTTATTTTCTTGCACATCTCTTTTTCAACTATATTTCTCATACGATTCTCCCATCATTGATTAGAAAATCGTAAATTTTTCAAAAAATTTCCAACATGCTGATCACTCAAATTCAATGGCAGCATGAAAATCGGCCATTGCTACAGCCCACTAATGGTGCGAAATTTGAACGCAAAATTCTTAGATAAGCTTTTAGAAAGAAAATTCTGAATGAATTCGATCCATGTATGGCTGGCCTTAGCCCACACCTAGGAAGATGGGACAAAGTACTTCATGTATTTGGCCCCCAGGGAACAGAATACATTAATAAAAATTTGTGATACACCGAAATTTCGACCACTGAAAATTATTGGCCGAAAATAGGGTTTTCAGAGTTATGCCGAAAGAAAAAAAGTGCCGATAATGGCTGCCAAAAACGCCCGCAATTTTGACGCGATTTTACCATGATTTTGCTGTTTTTACCGTGATTTGGCTGCAAGTTTACCGTGCTTATGGTGCATTTTTCATAGGTCATGTGACTCAAAATTTCTATGGGGAGGTGCGTTGTTGGTGCGGTTTGCCAAATATGCACCAAAAATGCAGCAATAAGGATTTTTAACACCGCTTCAAAAGGTGCAGATAATGGCCAAAATGTAATTGATATTAAAGGGGTTGTAAACCCTTGTTTAAAAAACAAAACAAAAAAACAACAAACATATCTATACTTACCTGCTCTGTGCAATCAGTTTGCACAGAGCAGCCCCAATCCTCTTCTTCTGGGGTGCCCCGCTGGTGTTCCAGGCCCCTCCTCTTCATCAGGTGCCCCCACAGAAAGCCTGGGGGCACCGGTGTGGGCGTGCGCCCTAGTCTCGCTGCTGCGCACATTGACACAGATGGAGGGAGAA
Source organism: Rana temporaria (assembly GCF_905171775.1). Lineage (NCBI taxonomy): Eukaryota > Metazoa > Chordata > Amphibia > Anura > Ranidae > Rana > Rana temporaria. The sequence continues at coordinate 509,204,576 of NC_053490.1, forward strand.
AGACAGGGGACGGTAGCCGCACATCGTTAGATCGCATCGGACTCAGGTAAGAAAAAGGGGGGCTGTATAGAATGCATTAAGGTGGAAAACATTAAGGCTTTACAACCACTTAATATTAAATTCATGATAATAATTTTTTAGTCGAATTTAATACAATTATTTATAAAACATAATTTAAAAAAAAAAAATTATAATTTTGGTTTTGTTTTCGGCCAAGTGCATCCTGAATTTTCGGCACTTACATTTTCATTTCGGTGCACCACCAATAAAAATTAAACTGAGACCTCTTTAAATATATCAACTGTAAAAAAATAAAAAATTTAGAGATTCCAGTGACTTATCTCTCCAGTGAATGGAAGGGAGGAGAATTTACACAGAAGGGACCCAAATGGTAATAAATTCTGAAAGAGTTTCTAACCAATCCCCTTGGTGAAAAACCCCCCAAAATGGCTAGAATTGGGCTTTATGTGAACTCTCAATGGCATTATGAGATTTTGGGCTGCTGTACAAGGGCACTTGAGATGCGTTTACCATAAGTTCATAATAAAAAAAAATAAGAAAAGCACAAACTGACCCCAATTGGTCCCAGTAACCCATGTGTGTACACGACCGTATATTGCTAAGTAATTTTTCGCGCTATATGTGACGAAGCATCAGCTTAGCAGAAGAGTCCCTTGCAATTACTTTCACAAACTGGCAACTCTGTTTATTTATGAATTTTGCCCACACTTCACTTTTAGAGATTAAGTAGAATACAGGCAAGCGTGCGCCTTATTTTCCTAGATATATTGGGCAATCATTTAAATTAAAAAATAGTAATGGAAAGGCCTGTGTGCTAAGAACGCCCATTTACTCGGAGTGGGAGAAGTTAAGGTCGTGAATAATCTTAATGACCTCACCAAGCCGCTCAGCTTTTACCAGACAGTGGGGATTTGTCTCTTCATCCTATAATAACACAATATTTTGGCAGGACAGGAAACGCAAGTACCAAAGACATTTTTCCAAGGACAGATCTCGTCTGTAGAATGAGACTGCAGCTGCTCCCCGTTCAGCAATGAACAATTAGATTCTTCTGAACAAGGTAGACATGACCTAAAGCAGTAAGAATATGTATTTATACCAGCAAGGGCTGACTATGCAGCTATTAATGTGCAACAAATTCATTCAGACATTAGTCTTTACATATATCAATAAACCAAAGTGACAGAACGTTGTCTTGGGTTCCTTTATTGTGTGTATTTTTATGTGTCTAATATGTAAAAATTTCACTGATGGTAAAGAGAGCCTGTTGCCAGACCATATACTGTATATACTTGAGTATAAGCCGACCCAAGTATAAGCCGAGGCACCTAATTTTACCACAAAAAAATGTGAAAACGTATTGACTCGAGTATAAACCTAGGGTGAGAATGCAGCAGCTACTGTAAGCGGAAAAGAGGGCCAACAATGCCCATTTGCAGCTTCACTGTGCCCATTTGCACGCCTCACTGTGCCCATTGCAACCTCACTGTGCCAGAGTCCATGTACCTGAAATTCTTGACAGGCTGCCTCGGACAAGAGGACGTCTGTGATTGGCGGAACACTGAACACAGTGTCTGCTGGTAAACTGAGTCCAAGGATGAGAGAACGTCCGTGATAGGCGGAACTGTCTCTGCTGCGAAACGCCTATCCCGGAAGGGACCAGGAGGAGGCCGCGACTTTTAAACAATGTACGCCCGCTGCCTGTCAAGAATTTTAGATACACTGACTCGAGTATAAGCCGAGGGGGGTATTTTCAGCCTTAAAAAAAGGGCTGAAAAACTCGGCTTATACTCAAGTATATACGGTACATTATATTCTCAACCTTTTTTTTCAGTCACAACACCCTTCAAACGTTTGTATAATCTCCAAGCACCCCTAGTGAATTATACCTAGTTGGGCCTTCATTTGGACATCTCCTTCATTTGTTATCATAGAAAACCTAACCCAAAATAGTGGGGAAGAAAATGTCTTCAGCGGCTTCTGGCAAGGCCACTGTACATATACAGCCGGGCAGGAAAAGCATTGTTCCCTGAGGATGAAGGTGTATGTCCTCCCACAAGTGAACCCCGTGAACTTCCCCCCTGGGAGTGCAAAATCGCAGTATCGTGCTGCTGCGATCCACCTTGGTACCATGTGATTGCTATCACCAATCACAGCGATCACATGTCTAGTAGTAAACAATAACTGTCATGTACCATTGCTTACAACTGTGATCTCTGCGATTAGTCACAGTGATCACATGGTAGAGGGCCAATAACATCAGTCCTGTACCATGTGATAACTGTGGCCAATCACAGCTATCAAAATAGTAAAGAATGGCATCATGAATAGATGCCAAACACGCATAGAGAATTGATTGCTTATACAGTGATCATCACTGTAATACGCAATCATAGTGAAAAAAAAATCCAGATCACGCCCCCACCTCCAGAATTGTACAGTGTCACTATGGTAAACCTGCAATGCTCTGGTCATAGTATGTAAAAAAATGTTTTTAAATACTGTCACCAGAGCAAGTGCAGCGTATGGTGAAATTGTACTGCTGTGGCAGTGATCATGTACAATGGCTGGCTGCTCTGATATTACTGTATATCAGTGACGCAAGCCATTGTTTTTGATCATGGCCACAGCAATACAAAGTCACCAGACCACCGCCATCCACTCACAGTGTTGTTAATCTCCGCCACACAAGTCATTTTGTCCCTGTTCACCAACACACCAGTCATATTGTTCCAGACCACTGCCACACCAGCCGTATTGTCCCTGATCACCGCCACACCAGTCACAGTGTCCCTGATCACCGCCACACCAATCATATTGTCCCTATTCATGGCCACACCAGTTACAGTGATCCAGAGCACTGCCACACCAGTCATTGTCCTTAATCACCACCACACCAGTTACAGTTTTCCTGATCACTGTCACACAAATCCCAGTGTCACCAGACCAGTGTAAGGCAGAAACAGTGTTTCTGTTAACTGGCCCTGTCACATAAGTGCAGTGTTGCCTCTACTTGCCTACTGTACTAACCCTGGCCTGTTTATTTATCACATTCCTGCCTGTTGCCTGGACCTATAATTTGCCTGTTTGCTGATCATGTCTCTGACTTATCTGCATGTCCAACTATGTTCCTGCGAGACTCCAGTCCCAGCCATCCCCCGTGGACAACTGCACTCCTGGAACCACAGGAAACCTTTTTTTCAGCCTCATGTACTTTCTGGCCACTGAACAGGCCATTCCTGGGAGAATCTATGTACCAGTACATCAAGCTATATTCCCTGACCACTTGTACAGAGGCGACTGTTACAGTACATTGGTTTTGATACAAAGTCTAGTATATAATCATTACAAAAAATGAAAAATTCTCACACATGTGGCAACGCCATAGCAGAATGTGTTTTGCAGTGAAATTCTAAGTATGCCATGCTGTGTGAGAAATATCTTATTAATTAACTTTGTGTAAAAAAATAAAAAATAAAATAATAATTCCATTTTCATTCTGCATTTTCCAAAAACTTTTGGCAAAACAATGAAGCCTTCAGAAGACTCACCATGCCTCTTACAAAATACCTTGGCGTGTTTGTTTTCCAAAATGGGATGATTTTGTGGGTGTGTCCCCTGTGCTGGTGTGCCAGGGTCTCCAAAAATGTGATATGTAGTCAAGTTTTAATTGCATAGTTAATACATAATTGATGATTCTTGAAAGCCCAAAGGTGCTCCTTTGATTTTTGGCCCCTCTATGCATCTACACTGTGAACAACTCCCACACAGGAGGCATAGCAGAATGGGTTTTGGGTAGTAATTATAAGTATACCTTTACTGTGTGTGAGAAAAAACTTTTTAAATTAATACCTTTAATTTACCTGAAAAATTCTGAGAAAAAAAATTACAACTTCAAAAAACTCATCGTGCCTTTTACTAAATACCCTGGACTGTCTACTTTCCAAAAAGGGTTAATTTGGCAGGGTATTTGCACTATCTTGGCCTTTTACAGCCTCAAGAAATATTATATATATACATATACATATATATATATATATATATATATATATATATATATATATACACACACTGTGTATATATATATATATATATATATATATATATATACACACACACATATATACCATAGTTTGTAGATTCCATAACTTTCACACAGAATAAATAATATACACTGATTTGTTTGATTTATTTTCACCAAAGAAAAAAAGAGTACATTTTGGCCTAAATTTATAAGGAAAGATTATTTTTTTGCAAAGTTTTATAACAATTTTTTTTAAATTTTTGGTATTTATTTGCTTATATAGCGAATCACAAATGCTCTTCTGGAAGAATGGTCAAACATTCCCATAGACACTCCTAAACCTTGTGGACAGCCTTCCCAGAAGAGTTGAAGCTGTTAGGCCTCGTACACACGATAGGTTAACCAGAGTCAAAACCGATCGTGTGTGGGCTCCATAGGTTATTTAACCATAGGTTAAAAAAAAGTCAACTTGCTTTAAAATTAACCTATGGATTGGTAACCGATAGGTCAAAACCGATCGTCAGTAAGCACGACCATCGGTTAAAAATCCACGCATGCTCAGAATCAAGTCGACGCATGCTTGGAAGCATTGAACTTCTTTTTTTTTCAGCACGTCGTCGTGTTTTACGTCACCGTGTTCTGACATGATCGGTTATTTAACCTATGGTGTGTAGGCGTGACGGACCATCGGTCAGCTTCATAGGTTAACCTATGACAACGGTCCTTCAGACCGTTGTCCTCTGGTTAACCTATCTTGTGTACGAGGCTTAATAGCTGCAAAGGGTGGGCAAACTCAATATTGAACCCTATGGACTAAGACTGGGATGCTATTTAAAGTTCATGTGCGTGTAAAGGCAGACGTCCCAATACTTTTGGTAATATAGTGTAGGTAGTGCAACAGAAGAAGTCCACTTTGTGACACCACATATATGTGTTTTGTCGTCGTCAGCAGTGCTTTAGTTTAAGAGCAACCCTGAAGAACCCAGACGGCACCCCAAGGTGAGAAAGGCTGCAGTAGGCTCCATGGACCTGGACCTGGAGGAGACTGCTGAGCCAGATGCATTCATGGCAGTTGCAATGCTCCAATGCAAAAACAAAATAAATTTACTTTTTTTTCTATTTAGGTAAAAAAAATAAAAAAATCCCCAAAAGGTGAAATGTGCATTTATTGTACACAAAAAAACAATGCTTTTTTGGAGACCTGTCGGGTTGCACTTCCTATATTTACGAAGTTAACCACTACTGATAAACTAAAATGTTTGTATGATTTTATAAAGAAGTAATCTGCCTAACTGTTCTTTTCACAAAGGATTTCATTCCAGCTATCAAACATAAATTAAGTAAGCAAGTAGTTCTTTAATATATGCACCACTAAAGCCAAGAATTACAACCCAAGGATGTTTCCACGGCAGTGCCCATCCTTATCTGAAACTCCTGTGAATGTATTTCATGCTTCCATGCTTTATACAAACAGCTTAATCTAATCTAAATCAGCGCGCAGCATTTCAAGAACGCATGCACCTTCACAATGCTGCAGGGCATTTATTGGCATTCAGCAAAACCTGATCGTTATAAATCTCCTGATACTTTTATCATGCAGTTCCTTCACTTTACTTTATACAAGTATAAAAATGTGATGAAAATATTACATTATCGTCATGCAGAGTGCATTGCATTCTTTTCGTTTTTTCCACAATTTAGTAATTGCTTGGTGTCCAAGTTTTGTTCACTACACAGAGGTATATATATATATATATATATATATATATATATATATATATATATATTAGTGCTGTCAGTTAAACGCGTTATTAACGGCGTTAACACAAACCCATGTTAACGCCGTCAATTTTTTTATCGCGCGATTAACGAGGCGGCGTTCGGGGGTTATACCGGGATGATGCCTGCAGCCGCAGGCATCATCCCGGTACCGTTGTTTAGAGCGGGCGATCGGCTATCCAAACATAACAACCGCTCGGTTGTTATGCCGGAGGAGCGGGAGGGGACACCCCCCCCTCCCGCCGCCTTTGGCCGCTCTGACCGGGCCTCCCGTCCCACCGGGAGACCCGATTCTCCATCCGCCGCGTTCTGTGTCCAGGCGGAGACTGACACTAAGCCGTAAACGGCTTTGATTCAGTCTCTGCATTGAAACCACGGAAGCGGCGTCATGACGTCACTTCCGGGTTTCTCGGCTGCCAATGGCGCCGGATTTAAAAAAGTACACAGTATTCAGAATCGCCGTTTTCGGCGATCTGAATACTTTGAAGTGCAAAGGAGGGCTCGGAGGTCTTTTAGACCCCGATCCCTCCATAAAGAGTACCTGTCACCACCTATTGCTGTCACAAGGGATGTTTACATTCCTTGTGACAGCAATAAAAGTGATCAAAATGTAAAAAAATAAAAAAACACAATTTAATATTATAAAAAAAATATAAATAAATAAGAAAACAAAAAAAAAAATGTTTTAAAGGGTGAACCTCCTTAATCGCGCGATTAATCGTGAGTTAACTATAACATTAATGCGATTAATCGCGATTAGAAATTTTAATCGCTTGACAGCACTAATATATATATATATATATATATATAAATACACACACACACACACACACAGTATACACAGTTGTGCTCAAAAGTTTGCATACCCTGGCAGAAATTGTGAAATTTTGGCATTTATATTGAAAATATGACTAATAATGCCAAAGAAAAATTATTCAAAAGATAGTGATCACATGAAGCCATTTATTATCACATGTAGCTGGATTCAGAGAAACGCCGCCGTAAGTCAGAGAGGCAAGTGCTGTATTCACAAAGCACTTGCCTCCTATGTTACAGCGGCGTCGTGTTAATGGGTTGGCCTAAGCGCGCCTAATTCAAATGTGGAACGGGGGGCGTGTTTTATGTTAATTATTGGTGACCCGACGTTTTTAACGCCGTCCGTGGACATATCCCAGTGTGCATTGCTCCAAAGTACGCCGTTTCGACGTGAACGTAAATTACGTCCAGCCCGGTTCGCGTATGACTTACGCAAACAATGTAAAAAGATAGGCCTGTTCCGACGTCCATACCTTGCATGGGCTGCGCCACCTAGGGAGCAGCTTTATGTTTACGCCGGCGTATCTCTAACGTAAACGGCGTAACTAATTGCGACGGGCGCACATACGTTCGTGAATCGGCGTATCTAGTCATTTGCATATTCTACGCCGAACTCAACGGAAGCGCCACCTAGCGGCCAGCGTAAATATGCACCCTAAGATACAACGGCGTAGGAGACTCCTACGCCGCTCGTATCTTAGCCTAATTTAAGCGTATCTGGTTTCCCGAATACGCTTAAATTTACGACGGCGTAGATTCAGAGTTACAACGGCGTACTGATACCCCGGCTTAACTGTATCTGAATCTAGCTAATAGTTTTTTGGCTCCTGTTAAAATCATAATGATAACAGAAATCATCCAAATGGCCCTTTACATACCCTGGAATGTTTGGCCTTGGTACAGACACAGAAGGTGGCACATACGGGTTAAAATGGCATTGAAGGTTAATCTCCCACATTTGTGTCTTTTAAAATCGCAATTAGTGTCTGCGTATAAATAGTCAATGAGTTTGTTAGCTCTCACTTGGATGCCCAGTCCTCCTGTGACTTGGCAGATCTTTCTGCAAGCTGGAGGGTATCTTCCCTCAAACAAGACGGACTCCAACAGAACCTGATTGAAGGCCTCCTTACATTTATGTCCAATTCTTATGTTTTTTTTTATTTTTATTGGGTATTGGTTGTGCTTATTACGATTAATACTGATTGCATGTTTTTTTCGAAGTTGTCTTTTTATTGTATCTGTGGCACATCTTTAAATAAAAAAACTTAAAAATAAAATAAATAGAAGAGGCGCTACTGGGAGGTTGGTAGGGGGTGGAACAAAGAAACGGTGCTCAGAGGTGGGTAGAGGGTGGAACCAAAGAACGGTGCTTAGAGGTGGGTAGGGGGTGGAACCAAGGAACAGTGCTCCGAGGTGGGTAGGGGGCGGAACCAAAGAATGGTACTCAGAGGTGGGTAGGGGGTGGAACCAAGGAACAGTGCTCCAAGGTGGGTAGGGGGCGGAACTAAAGAATGGTGCTCAGAGGTGGGTAGGGGGCGGAATCAAAGAACGGCGCTCAGAGGTGAGTAGGGGGTGGAACCAGGATAGGTCTTTAGAGATGGGTAGGGGGTGGAACCAAGGAACAGAGCTCAGAGGTGGATAGGGGGTGGAACCAAAGAACAGTGCTCAGAGGTGGGTAGGGGGTGGAACCAGGGAACAGTCTTTAGAGGTGGGTAGGGGTTTGAACTTAGGAACAGTGCTCAGAGGTGGGTAGGGGGTGGAACCGAGGAATGGTGCTCAGAAGTGGTTGGGGAAGTGGAACCAAGGAATGGAGCTCAGAGGTGGGTAGGGAGCAGAGACAAGGGGTTTCTGCACCTAATCGTTGAAAAAAAAAAAAGCCCTGCATATAAGGGAGCTGTTTTACCTGTCTATGGGTTTGTATTTCTGTCTATCCAATTCTGAGATGTACACAAGCCAAACCATTGCACAGAGCAGGTAAGACATGTTTGTTATTTTAGAAAAAAGAAATCAACCTTTGGAATCACTTTAAAATAAGAGGAATACACCACTATTTAGAAAGAGCTCTCTCAGTATCTTAAAGGATGATGTGGGCATGACACAGTTTCCGTCTCTCATCTTTTTACACACGAAGCTCTGTGTTACATTTTGGGAAAGGCGGGTTTAGGTTTCGCTTCCCTGAATTCTATTTTAGGCTTACCAGGAGCATTAGAATAGCTTTCAGCTTTCCAAACAACTTAAGGCATGATTTATCAAAGCCTGATAGGAGGAATGTTGGCTTTGACAGCATGCAAATCAGCAAGGACTCTGCATTAATAACGAAACTGTAATCATCTGACAGCGTACCCACAATGCACTGTGAATAAACACACAGGCCCCGCCCTGCATTTGTCACTCTTGCTTCCAAACTGGAGTCAGCTGAGGACAGCGCCTTCATATAAAAAGCTTATTACAGGGCTTGTTCAAATATCAGAAGACAAACACAAGGCCAGATCACCGGTGTGCAATACTGGGCAGTTTAACATGTTCTGTCCAATGCAATTAAAAGTGTATATTACATTATAGTCTGTAGGAAAGTTATAAAGTCCACAAACTATGGGATATATAAATATATATTATACTGTATCTGAAAATTGATCAATCCTGATGTACAGACCTAATTTCTTGAGGCCTGAAACTGCCAGGATAGTACAAATACCCTCCAAATGACTCCCATTTGGAAAGCATACAGTCCAAGGTATTTAGTAAGAGGCATGGCAAGTTTTTTGAATTTGTAATTTTTTGTCACAATTTTTTGGAACTTGAAGAAATAAAAAAATAAAAAATACATACTGTCCCCTGGGCAGTACAGCGCCATCTGGTGACAGTTTGTAAAAAAAATATAATATTTTTTCAGTTTTTTTTTATGATATATATCTTTTTTTACATACAGTACTGTGACTAGAGCAATACATTGTTACTATAGTAACACTGTACTACTCTAGAGAGGTGATCATTATTTTGTTTTTTTAAACTATGATTGCATGTAACAGTGAGTCCCACTGTTGTAAGCAATCATTTGTTCAGAATGAAATGCATTCATTCAGTGTTTACTATTGTGATTAGCAGTGATTGGCCACAGCTAATCACATGGTACAGATGGGCTGTGATTGGCCTTGTCTGTACCATCTGATCACTGTGACAAGTCCCAGTGAGCAACACAAATGTACACAATGAATGACATAAATGAAAGCAATTTATTGTGTACAATTGTTATGTGATCTGCTGTAAGTGGTCACAACGATCACATGGTACTGGCAGCGGACCAGTACAGTGATCAGTCATTGGCTGTGTCCGGTAGACACAGGGGGTGGTAGATCGTGCCACAGCGTGGCTGGTGCGAGGTGCATTCTGGGGAGGATATCATATGGATGTCCACCCAGAAAGAGAGAGCTCCTGTCTGGCCATCATTTGTCTATAGGCCGGGTAGGAAGAAGTTAAGGATGACTTATAGGAAGTGATAATTTTATTCAAAATCATAGCAATATGCAGGGCCCTACAAAGAAATGGGTGGGCCATGTGCTCCATGCTGGGTGTCACTTCTTAACGTGTCTCTGGATAACCATGTGCATGTGGGCGCACCTGGGCCATGTTGCCGTTGAGATAGTGGACCATTCACCAAACTTATTAGACACACCGGCCCAGATTCTCAAAGGCGTTACGACGGCGCCGTCGTAAGTCCTAATCTGGCCCCGGGTATCTATGCGACTGATTCTTAGAATCAGTTACGCATAGATACCCATTAGATCTGACAGGCGTAAGGCTCTTACGCTGTCAGATCTTAAATGCAATTTTTTTTTCCCGCCGCTAGGTGTCGCCGACTTCGTTTTCCCTGTCGCTTATGTAAATTAGCAAATTACGACGATTCCCGAACGTACGCGCGCTCGACGCAGAGAATTTACGCCGTTTCCGTAGCCTTTGCGACGCGTAAAGTTGCCCCTGGGTCTATGGAGGCGCAGCCAATGTTAAGTAAGGCCGTCGTTCCCGCGTCGAAATTAAAAAAATCTACGTTGTTTGCGTAAGACGTCCGTGAATGGCGCTGGACGCCATTTACGTTAATGTCTAAGCAAATGACGTTGGTGCAACGTCAATTAGCGCAATGCGCGTCGGGTAATTTACCCGACGGAGCATGCGCAGTACGCTTGGCGCGGGAACGCGCCTAATTTAAATGGTGCCCGCCCCATTTGAATTGGGCGGGCTTGCGCCAAGCGCTTTTACGATAAGTTTACAGGTAAGTGTTCTGAGAATCAGGCACGAACGCTGTAAACCTGCGGCAGTGTAACGTAAAACACATACGTTACGCTGCCCAGGAGCAACGTAATTCTATGAGAATCTGGGCCACCATGTGTACACTACGTATAATTTATTTTTCTGTAAAAAAATAAACAGCTGGTAAAAGTACCTAAGATGTATCTTTATTACATTCTTATATCTACCTGTGCACCAACACTTAGACCAAGAGAGGGCGGGACAGCAAGGTAATCTTAGCGCGATTTAAAAAAAAAAATAACAGCACCCAAACCAAGGGCAGATCCAGAGTCTAGTTTAGGAGGGGCACTGCCAGAAAATAAGGTGTTGCTTACAGAAATAATCCCTGGATAATGAATCGTGTCAGACAGTGTCGTTATTCTTCCCTCCTATGCGGCTGGGAGAGGGTGACCTATTAAAATGATGTCACTTCCTCTCAGTGCAAAGGAGGTAGGGAAGAATAGTGAGACTTGCCAACCACAGCGATGAAATTTGACCTAGGCACATATATCTGCAGTGTTTTCTTATCTCTCTTCAAAGCCCTAAGTCCCTTGTCTTTCTGCTGTTTCCTTGCTCTGTTATCAGCATGATAACTTCTGACAAGTTCTCCCAATAATAATAATAAAAAGATAAACAGAGTAAGTGTGGTCAAAACATAGCCAGAGTTCAGGAACCGGATCGTATACTCAGACAAGCCAAAGGTCAGGGAGCCAGAGATGAACAGCAAGCAGGATCAGGAGCCAGAAGGGATGTCAGCTAAGCAATGTCTTCAACAGGAACGCAGGAGAAAGTCTCTGTGATGTTGATCAAGGCAAAGGCAGAGATCATCTGAACTGGAAGGCTTAAATAGGCAGGACTGACGAGCAGGATCATCAACAGGTGAGTCAATGTGGAGAGATAGGAGCTGGCAATTAGCCGCCAGCTCAGAGAAGGAAGGGCTGAGCCCAGCCCTGACAGTGCCTTTCCTCCAATCAGCTGTCTTGGCTGTATGCCAAGAATCCATTCCCAGTGCTGAACAGGAAGAGAAACAGCTCTAACACAATATGCACTTTTTAAAGAATATATAAAGCTGAAGACCGCAGTTATACATAATTTATGTAGGAGGATTTGTTTCATCCCTGTGTATCATCTTAGGCTGTACACTTCACTGGGTGTATGGAGGGTTTACATACACTTTAAGGCCAGTCGTAACAGTAGCGGTGGTCTAAACACTTATCAACTTCACAAGAGATCTTTGTGAGCTCCCTGTGGGTCTCCTGATGCACAACAGCAGCGGTCCTCAAGCTTTTTGGCACCGGGGACTGGCTGTGTGGAAGTAAATTATAACAAGGCATGTGGGGGGATTGGGGGATGCGGTTTGGCACTTCACTCATCATGGCACCATGGTTGATATGGTGTCAGGATGATTGAAGCTAATTATTTGAATTATTACATTGAGATATAAAATGAAATAGTTCAACTCACCATAATGCAGAATCAGTGGGAGCCCTGAGTGTGTCACTTGCCAGCGTAACCTGCCACCAGATACAACTTGTCACTTGCCACGATACTTTCTACCAGATGCGGATTGTCACTTGCCATGTCGCCTGCCACCAGATGCAGCTTGTCATTTGCCACATTGTCTGCCACCAGATGTGGATTGTCACTTGTCACGTCACCTGCCTTCAGATGCAGCTTGTCAATTGTCATGTCACCTGCCACCAGATGCGGATTGTCACTTGCCACGTCACTTGCCACAAGATGCGGATTGTCACTTGCCACAAGATGCAGATTGTCACTTGCCATGTCTCCTGCCACCAGATGCGGATTGTCACTTGCCACAAAATGCGGATTGTTACTTGCTACAAGATGCGGATTGTCACTTGCCATGTCACCTGCCACCAGATGCAGATTGTCACTTGCTACAAGATACAGATTGTCACTTGCCATGTCACCTGCCACCAGATGCAGATTGTTACTTGCCAGTGGCTGTGTCCCAGAGTGAGGGCAGGCAGTGAGACATGATGTAATCTTTCTGCTCGCCCGCTGGCCTGCCCGCCCGCTCGCTGGCCTGTTTACTGGCCTGCCTGCCCGCCCAATCATCGGTCGGTCTGCTCACTGGCCTGCACGCCTGCTCCCCCGCCGGCCTACTCATGGCCTAGCTGCATAGAGGCCACAGTTCAGGACCAGGCCACAGCCCGTGTTTGGGGAACCCTGCGCTACAGTAGAGCGCACCTCTCCATCCGGGACTCTTTCCCTCCGACCATCCACACACCATGGTGGAACAAAGGGGGAAGGCTACTAAAGCTCTCCTCTCTATCCGGGGCTTATTCCCCTACAGCCTTCTCTCTTAGATTTGCCATGGTGAGGTGGCGGAGGGAGGGAACCTCATAGTCGGTAATAATTTCTGGGGGGGGGGCAATTGCCCCATTGCCCCCCTCCCCAGGATCCGCCCCGACCCAAACACGTGTTGCATGTTTTTTATCAGGGATTTGGTATCTCGGGCAGAAGCGCGTTGATTCTGCCTGCAATTTCAAATCACCTAATGTGAACAGAGCCTAAATTTGCTTTCTTCTTGGTCAACTGTGGTTTTCGGTTTGTTTGTTTTTTATTTATTGGCTCAACTAGATGGACTTGTGTCTTTTTTCAACCTGACAATGTAACTGTGTAAATTGTATATGCTATACGACTTTTTTTTATTTGCTATATATTTTTTTCCCACGAAAGTGGAGTCACACTTTAAGACACTGCAGCTTGGATATGTAGAAGGCACAGCCAGCTTGTAACTTGTGAACTGGAATAAAGCTGCTGCCATTAATTATCATGAGATGAGGCAGCAGATTGAACCGATTCCAGCTACAAAGTGTGCGGAAGACAAACAGCAGAATCGGCGGTCAGGGATGAGTTATGACGGTTTGGAAAAGCCATGACAGATTTTTGGATGTGAAGACAGAATTGTTGTTGGTTTTAACATCTATCTGAACTCAGGATGTTTATCTTTATAATGTGCAATAGAAGGTGATTAGCAGGAATGTTAGCGCTGTAATCCGGGACTTGTGCTGATGTTTAATTGGTGGTTTTGGTAATGGCAAACCGCAGAGGACTATTCATTGTCATACGATGATTGTTCTTAATTAATGATTCAAAGTGAAACTCTGGTTTGTTAGAAAAGTTATAAAATATAAACAAATCAACTACATATATTGTCACAGGTATTGCAACCTTCTTTTTAGGTTCCTATGGGCTCATTCACACAAGTGCTCAGCAGTACTAAATTACCAAATAGGCAGAGTGGGCCCCAGCAGCCTATGGGCCCCATACCATTTTAGGACCCTTTGACAAAAGATCTAAATAAAAATTGATATGATCTTGAAAGAAAATGAGAACGAAGTTTTCACTTCAGCCCCAGAAGATTTGGTCCCTTAATGACCGGGCCATTTTTTGCGATACGGCACTGCATTGTTTTAACTGACAATTGCCTGGTCGTGCGACGTTGTACAAAAAAAAATTGACGTCCTTTTTTTCCCAAAAATAGAGATTTCCTTTGGTGGTATTTGATCACCTCTGCGATTTTTATTTTTTGCGCTATAAACAAAAAAAGTGTGAATTAAAAAAAATATATATATATTTTTTAATTTTTGCTATAATAAATATCCCCCAAATAAAAAATAAATAAAAATGACTTCCTCAGTTTAGGCTGATATATATTCTTGTACATATTTTTGGTAAAAAAAAAAAAAAAAAAATCACAATAATATATTGATTGGTTTGCACAAAAGTTATAGCGTCTAGATTTATGGCATTTTTATTATACATTTTTATTTTAATAGTTATGGCGGCAATCTGCGATTTTTATCGGGATTGCGACATTGCAGCGGACAGATTGGACACTTTTTTTGGACCATTGATATTTTTATAGCGATCAGAGCTAAAAATAGCCACCGATTACTGTATAAATGTCACTGGCAGGGAAAGGGGTTAAAACTAGGGGGAAACTGTTCCCTAGATGTGTTCTAACTGTGGGGGGAATGTGGCTGACTAGAGGAGGAGACAGATCGTTGTTCCTACTTAGTAGGAACACACGATCTGTCTCCTCTCCCCTGACAGAACCGGGATTTGTGTGTACACACAGATCCCGGTTCTCGCTCTGTCATGAGCAATCGCGGGTGCGTGACATCCATTGTGCCCGCCGGGCACACGCATCGGCCCAGGGGACAGGATGCGGGCACATCGTCCGCGTGCCTGCTAGACCATCTTAAAGAGCCAACGTACAGGTACGATGGCTCGCCCAGGGGAGCCATCCTGCCGCAGTATAACTGTGGGAAAGGGAATAGCCCAGATGATTATCCTCCGTTGCAGACAACTCAGGTGCAGGCAAATAAAACCTGACTGCTGACGCGTTTCGCACTGAAACTAGTGCTTAGTCATAGCTAAACTAAGCACTAGTTTCAGTGCGAAACGTGTCAGCAGTCAGGTTTTATTTTGCTGTGAATTGTATTGCTGTCCTTCTTTCAATAAAAGGCTACAATTTGTTCAGAGTGTGGCTGTCCAGAGACAATCTTTGTTCCCGCAGTATAACTGTGGCGGCTTGTCGGGAATGGGTTAAATGGTTTACATACGATTGAAAAATAAATTGCCAAGAAAGGACTTTACATTAAAGTGGTTCTAAAGAAAGAAGTTTTTTTTTTAATCTCATCATTGCATTACCAATGCATTATAAAATATTATTAATATCTTAATATGCATTAAGAAAAAAAAAAAACTTGTGTGTGCAGCAGCGTCCCAATACTTACCTGAGCTCCATCTCAATCCAGCGATGTTACATGAGGGCCACAAAGTCCAGGGACTCTCCCTCCACATTGACTGAAGAAGCAAAGGGAGCCACTTGCTACCGCTGCTGTCAAATGAAGTGAGTGAGCCAACAAGGAGAGAGAGGGAGCAGGACCGAGCAGCAGCTCGGTGTCTGAATGGGCAAACAGAGCAGCGGCTCAGCTTGGCTCGGGTGCTCCCATAGCAAGCTGCTTGCTGCGATGGCACTCAGCAGGAAGGAGGGGCCAGGAGTGCCAACAAGGGACCAGAGAAGAGGAGGATCTGGGCTGCTCTCTACACAGAGCAGATAAGTATAACATGCTTATTATTTTTAAACAAACAAACAAAAAGAAAAGATTCTACAAAGAAAATACTGTATTATTGCAATGTACCCAATAACAACTTAACCCATTGCCAACCATATACTGTATATTTACAACAGCAAGGCTCTTCTCCTGTGCAGGATCACTTACCTAGTAGGTGATCCTGCACTTCCGGGTCTGGGGCACACATGTTTGCCGTGGGCAACCCACTCCCGCTGTGATTAGATACAGCAGGAGCTGATCTGCAGGTATCGTGGACTCGATGTCCGCGCCGATCGTTAGGCAGAGAGACAGAAACCCCCCATTTATACTTACCTGAGCCCAATTTTGATCAAGTGATGTACACAAGAGCAGAGGCTCTGTATCTGGTCATTTGCTCCTGCTATCAATCACAGCCATTGACGAGGGAGCAGGTGCCGAACCGCGCTCTGTGTGTCCTGTATTAATGCCCCCATAGCAATTGGGTAGGCACTCGGCGGGGAGGAGAAGCCAGAAGCGCCAGTTAGGAGACCCCAGAGGAGGAGGATCGGGACTGCTCTGTGCCAAACCATTACACAGAGTAGGTAGGTAGGTATAACGTTTGTTATTTAAAAAATATATAATTTTGATCCTTTAAAATCATGTTAAGCTGCAATATAGAATATTTTTGTTCTTGGCTTTAGCTACACTTCAGTTATTTTAATGCAGTTGCCACCAATTCTTCCTGTCGCTTTAGAGAACTAGAGCTTTGTGGAAAACCTGCTGAATTTGTGTTAGAATCGGCTTGAATTTAGGGGTTGCAATAATTCCTTCCAGGACAACTCAGAACTCTGCAGAAGCAAAACCAATGACATCACTGAGGGACCTTCCTGCAGGATCGACGCGTCCTGGAACCTCTCCACACTCCATTCTTTTTCATTTGTATAAGGGAAATTAAACGATAACGTTTTTAAATAAACGCGATCCTAAATTGATGTCGGCTGTTTCCCATTATCTCGTGAACCGACGGAACAAGGGAACAAAAGAGGAAAGGGGAATCAGATGCCAGTGGAAATAACGTAAGCAAGTCCACAGTTGATACGTTGAGGTAGTGCGGCCTGGGCTTGGTATAATTATGTTGGGGGAAATTTAAAGTGAACCTGTACTTGGCTAACAGTACAGAAACAAAGGGTTCACTTTATAGCAGACATGGTAGCATGTTGAACGTTCCTTGTGGCCACCAACCCTAATTGGCTACCAAAACCCCTAGAAACTTTTGAGAAAAAGGAAACTAAAGCCATACATAGTTGTAATTTTGATGGATTCTAATTAGATTGGACAAAATTTAGGTTGTGAGTGGCCTTGTCGGCAACATTCCTCTAGAAAAACATAGGGCCATATTCTTAAACAAGTTACGCCGGTGTATCTACTGATACACCGGCGTAATTCGAAATTCCCGCCGGCGTATCATTGTTTTGTATTCACAAAACAATATACACCGGATTTAGGCTAGGATCCGACTAGTGTAAGACACTTACACTGTCGGATCCTAAATGTAATTACTCCGCCGGCCGCTAGGTGGCGTTTACGTTCAGGTCTCATTTGTTTATGCAAATGAGCCTGATACGCCGATTCACGTACGAAATCGCGTCGCGTAACCGTCGCTAACGTCGTTTGCGTAGGCGTAAGGTTACCCCTGCTATATGAGGGGTAACCTTACGCCAGTCCCACGTAGGCCATTTTAAGTATGGCGTCTGGTCCGCGTCGTGTTTTCCCGTTGGGTATGTCATTTTACTAAGTCGTCTGCGAATACGACTTTACGTCAATGACACACACGTCGGCGTCATTGACGTTTTACACCGAGAACTGGAGCATGCGCACTGGGCTATTTTAAGCCTGGCGCATGCGCAGTTCGTTAGAATCGGGGGCGCGCTTAATTTAAATACAAGCCGCCCCCTTGGATTTACGCTGCCATACGCCGGGCCATTTACACCACGCCGCCCCAAACTACAGAGCAAGTGTTTGGGGAATACAGCACTTGCTCCTGTAGGTTGGGGCGGCGGAGTGTAAATGGCTTACGCGACGCCCGCCCAAAAACTACGGGAATATGGCCCATAATAATCAAAGCCCAGTAGATAATGATCAACCAAATAGTGACTGCATCCTATTATATAAAGTCATTATGGATGAGCTCAGGTTTGTCGGATCTAGTCTGAATTCACTTGAGCAGTCCCGCCAGAAAGCTGTCAATGTGCTGGGCCAGTCATAGGCAGGCTGACTGCCCCGCAGTCATATGTATAAACACCCCTTGTATTGATGCTCAGATGGGTTTGGACTAGGATCCAAAACACGCCTAAGCTCAGCAGTGGGTGAATGAGAGAAATAGATTTGTTTAATTTGCATTTTGTTTAATTTTCATTATGGGACAGGGCATAGCTATTTGTTTGCTTCTAAGGCCCCGTACACACGACCGGATCTATCCGTTGGGATTGATCCGCGGATCAGTTCCAGCAGATAGATCCGGTCGTGTGTACGGCTTAGCGGACATTTTCAGGCGGACATTTGTCCAGCCGACGGTTTTCAAGCGGATAAAAATTTCTTAGCATGCTAAGAAATCTATCCGCTTGAAACCTGTCCAGCGGACTTATCCTGTCGTCTGTACAGACTCACCGGATAAGTCCGTCCGATCCCATCCCTCGCATGCGTCGTAATGATTCGACGCATGCGTGGAAGCATTGAACTTCCAGGGTCGCGCACGTCGCCGCGGCGATGGCGCGGCCACGTCACCGCGGATGTATTCCGCGGGGATTTTGATCAGATGGTGTGTACAGCCATCAGATCAAAATCCGCCAGAGGATTTATCCGCTAGAAACGGTCCGGGGGACCGTTTCCAGCGGAAATCCTCTCGTGTGTACAAGGCCTAATAGATTCCTGACTCTGTTACGTACTGTTGTGCTCAAAAGTTTGCATACCCTGGCAGAAATTGTGAAATTTTTGCATTTATATTAAAAATACGACTAATCATGCCATAAAACGGTCTTACGAGACCAGTTCGTGTGATATGCGAAACACTGATTCAATCAGTGTGCCATCTACTATCATACAAGCTGGTCTGGGGGGGCGGGACCTTCCTACAACACAGCCGAACACAGACCCAGGCAGCTCCTGTTTGTTATGTGACACACACCTCAGAAGATTCCCCGCTGTGTGTGTGAAACATGGGAGAGAGAGAGCGAGGGAGGGGAGAGCGAGTGCTGCAGTCAGCCGCAGCTTAAAGCGGCCTCGAGGCAGGCGGCCTACTGGGAAATATCCCGGTATCCCGGTGGGCCAGTCCAGCCCTGCACACAGTATATACAGTTGTGCTCAAAAGTTTGCATACCCTGGCAGAAATTGTGACATTTTTGCATTTATATTCAAAATATGACTAATCATGCCAAAAAAAAAATTCTTTTATTCAAGGATAGTGATCACATTAAGCCATTTATTATCACATTGTTTTTTCTGTCTCCTTTTAAAATTATAATGATAACAGAATCACCCAAATGGCCCTGATGAAAATTTTACATACCCGGGAATGTTTGGCCTTGGTACAGACACAGAAGGTGGCACATACGGGTTAAAATGGCTATTTAAGGTTAATTTCCCACATTTGTGGCTTTTTAAATCGCAATTAGTGTCTGTGTGTAAATAGTTTATGAGTTTGTTAGCTCTCACATGTATGCACTGAGCAGGCTAGATACTAAGCCATGGGGAGCAGAAAAGAACTGTGAAAAGACCTGCGTAACAAGGTAAGGAAACTTTACAAAGATAGAAAAAGATATCCAAAGCCTTGAATATGCCAGTCAGTACTGTTCAATCATTTAATAAGAAGTGGAGACTTTGGGGATCTCTGGATACCAAGCCAAGGTCAGGTAGATGAAGAAAGATTTCAGCCACAACTGGCACAGGAGTTGTTCGGAATACAAAGAAAAACCCACAGGTAACCCCAGGAGATATAAAGGCAGCTCTGGAAAAACATGGTGTGGTTGTTTTTAAGAAGCACAATACAATGGTACTTAAACAAAAAAGAGCTGTATTACCAGAAAGAAGTCTTTACTGCTCAAGTTCCACAAAAAAGCCTGGTTACAATATGTCCAACAACACCTTGACATGCCTCATTGTTTTTTTTTGTGGCATTGGCGCAGTGAAGGTTTCCTTCTGGAAGGTCAACTATGCAGCTCTTTTCTGTTCAAGTATCATTGAATTGTGCTCCTTAACCACTTAACCCCCGGACCATATTGCTGCCCAAAGACCAGAAGACTTTTTGCGATTCGGGACTGCGCCGCTTTAACTGACAATTGCGCGGTCGTGCGACGTGGCTCCCAAACAAAATTGGCGTCCTTTTTTTCCCACAAATAGAGCTTTCTTTTGGTGGTATTTGATCACCTCTGCGGTTTTTATTTTTTGCGCTATAAACAAAAATAGAGCGACAATTTTGAAAAAAATTAATATTTTTTACTTTTTGCTATAATAAATATCCCCCAAAAATATATAAAAAACGTTTTTTTTCCTCAGTTTAGGCCGATACGTATTCGTCTACATATTTTTCGTAAAAAAAAATCGCAATAAGCGTTTATTGATTGGTTTGCGCAAAAGTTATAGCGTTTACAAAATAGGGGGTATTTTTATGGCATTTTTATTAATATATTTTTTTACTAGTAATGGCGGCGATCAGTGATTTTTTTTTCGGTACTGCGACATTATGGCGGACACTTCGGACACTTTTGACACATTTTTGGGACCATTGGCATTTTTATAGCGATCCGTGCTATAAAAATGCATTGGATTACTATAAAAATGCCACTGGCAGTGAAGGGGTTAACACTAGGGGGCGGGGAAGGGGTTAAGTATGTCCCTGTATGTTCTTACTGTGGGGGGGGGTGGCCTCACTAGGGGAAACACTGATCATCTGTTCATACATTGTATGAACAGAAGATCAGCGTTTCCCCCGCTGACAGGACCGGGAGCTGTGTGTTTACACACACAGCTCCCGGTCCCCGCTCTGTAACGAGCGATCGCGTGTGCCCGGCGGCGATCGCGCCCGCCGGGCACACGCACGGGAGTCGGGGGCGAGCGGCCAGGAGAGCCGCCGTATAGCTACGGGCTCTCGCCCAGGAGAGCCGACCTGCCGCCGTATAATGACGGTGCGCGGTCGGCTAGTGGTTAAAAACAACCACACCTTTTTGGAGAGCAGCCTGTATTTCTCCTGCGGTTACCTGTGGGTTTTTCCTTGTATCCTGAGCAATTCTTCCACCAGTTGTGGCTGCAATCTTTCTTGGTCTACCTGATCTTGGCTTGGTATTAAGAGTGCCCCGAATATTCCACTTCTTATTAAGTGATTGAACAGTACTGACTGGCATATTTAAGGCTTTGGATATATTTTTATATCCTTTTCCATCTTTATAAAGTTCCATTACTTTGTTACGCAAGTCTTTTGACTGTTCTTTTCTAACTCCTCATGGCTCAGTGTCTAGCCTGCTTAGGGCATCCAAGTGAGCTCTAACAAACTCATTGACTATTTATACACAGACACTAATTGCGATTTAAAAAGCCATAAATGTGGGAAATTAACCTTTATTGCCATTTTAACCGTGTGTGCCACCTTCTGTGTGTGTACCAAGGCCAAACATTCCAGGGTATGTAAACTTTTGATCAGGGCCATTTGGGTGATTTCTGTTATCATGATTTTAAAAAGGAGCCAAAAAAACGATGTGATAATAAATGGCTTTATGAGATCACTGTCCTTGAATAAAAGACAGTTTTTTGGCATGATTAGTCATATTTTTAATATAAATGCCAACATGTCACAATTTCTGCCAGGGTATGCAAACTTTTGAGCACAACTGTGGATGGAAATGAAAATATTTCCCTTTAACTAGTTACCTTTTACAGAAGTTTATATATATATATATATATATATATATATATATATATATATATATATATATATATATATATATATATATATATATATATATATATATGATATGATATGATATCCAAGGAATTGAAAATGCCAATCAGCAGTGTTTAAATTCTAATCAAGTAGTGGGAAATGAGGGGTTCTGCTGAAACCAAACCACGGTCAGGTAGACCAACTAAAATTTCAGCCCCAACTGCCAGCAAAATTGTTTGGGATGCAAAGAAAAACCCACAAATAACTTCAGGTGAAATACAGGACTCTCTGAAAACATGTGGTGTGGTTGTTACAAGATGCACAATTAGGCCGCGTACACACGACCGGTCCATCCGATGAGAATGGTCCGACGGACCATTTCTATCGGTTCACTGCTGAAGCAGACTGATGGTCTGATGTGCGTACACACCATCAGTTCAAAAACCGATCGGGTCAGAACGCGGTGACGTAAAACACACGACGTAGGCACTATTCTACATGTGTTTTGGTCATGCCCGAAGCTGGGGGACTTTTGGGGAGGGGTTCGCCGGGTCACCCAACAATTTACGGGAAGGGTGGTGCCGGACGACCCGGCGTATTTCCTCCTACACGCAAATGACGTCCCACCTGGGGTGTACAAAAAGTCGGTGGTGCGTCACCTTTTGGACGCCGCCAAGGCCTGCGTGCCACTCCTCTGGAAGTCCCCCCGCCCGCCGACTTTGGCCATGTGGCTTAATAAGGTGGATGAGATTAGCCGTCTGGAGGACCTGGTCCTCTCCAGTCAGCAACGGAGGGAGAAATACTCAGAAACATGGCAGCTGTATAATATCTTTAGGTACTCGGAAGAGGGACGGAGACTCAGAGAAACAGACGACCACAGACAGTCCCAAGCAAATTTCTCCCTCCCTCCACCCATACCTACCCCCACCCGCTTTCTCTTCTTTTCTCCTCTATTCTTTTCTCTTTTTTCTCTCTACTCCATTAACTGTTAGAAAACGGAAAATGAGCTGGAGGGCTGGCTCGTGGGGATCCGAGCAATAGGCCACCATAATAACCTGAGATGTCTTGAGCGATCTTTTTTGTTTTCCAGGTGGTAGAGATTATCACGGCCTGTTTATGTGTATGTAAAATCTGGTGTTACCTGCCCGGCACAGGGCCTTTTATGTCTCAAATGTATGATTTGTACTTTGGTGGTCCCCGCCGACTAGCCTTTTTGATGATAAAAAACAAACGAAAAAAAAAAAAAAACACACGACGTGCTGAAAAAAATGAAGTTCAATGCTTCCAAGCATGCGTCGACTTGATTCTGAGCAGGCGCGGTTTTTGAACCGATGCTTTTGTGTACTAACCATCGGTTTGGACCGATGGTCAGCCGTCCATCGGTTCGATTTTAAAGCAAGTTCTCTAATTTTTTTCCCAAGGACAACAGACCGATGGGCCGTACACACAGTCGGTTTGGACCGATGAAACTGGACTTCAGGCCGTTTTCATCGGTTTGGACCGACCGTGTGTACGCGGCCTAAGGAGGCACTTGAAGAAAGATGGGCTGCATGGTCAAGTCACCAGATGAAAGCCATTACTACGCAAATTGCACAAAGTATCCACCTTACAATAGGCCAAAAAGCACAGAGACAAGCCTCAAGCCTTTTGGCACAAAGTCATTTGAAGTTATGAGACCAAAATGTAGCTTTTTGGCCACAACCATAAATGCTACATTTGGAGAGGAGTCAACAAGGCCTATGACGAAAGGTACACCATTCCTACTGTAAAACACGGAGGTGGATCGCTGATGTTTTGGGGATGTGTGAGCAGGAACTTTGGTCAAAATTGATGGCAAGATGAATGCAGTATGTTATCAAAAAATACTTTGCATGGGATGTACTTGGACATTCCAACATGACAATGATCCAAAACACAAGGCCAAGTCGACCTGTCATTGGCTACAGCAGAATAAAGTGAAGGTTCTGGAGTGGCCATCTCAGTCTCCTGACCTCAATATCATTGAGCCACTCTGGGGAGTAGGGATGGGCTTCGTATTCGAGTCGAACGCATGTATGACTCGAACATCGTATGTTCGATCGTTCATCGAAATACGAACAAAACGGGTCGTTCGCGCCAAATTTGAGTTACGTTTCACAGACCATAATTCACTGCGGCATCGCTGGCTGATGATTGGCCAAGCAAGCACTATGACCCGCATGCTTAGGCAATCACAGCTTGCAAAAAACGGAGAGCCATAATTGGCCAAAGTCAGGGTGGCTTTGGCCAATTATGGCTCAGGGGGTTTAGTACACGCCCCACACTATAAAAGGCCGCCTGCAGGTCGGCTTTGTGTAGTGTGTTGTGTGGTTGAGAGGACAGAGAGAGTGTCATTTTTTGCAGGTAGATAGAGCAGGCAGGCAGGCTAGTCAGTTAATGTTACAGTGTGTAGAGGATATATATACATCCCAGGAGTTGTACATATATTTATACACTGTATAGTTTAGCTAGATCAGTTCTTCCTAATTTACTGGCAGGCAGGTGATTGTGCTAGCTGCAGTATGTGGTTTATTGCCTGTGTCCTCTGTAGTTTGCACCTAAAGCTACTTGGTGTGTACTGGCCGTGTGCTCTGTAGTTTGCACCTAAAGATTCAGGACCAGTGATTTTAATGATGCTTAAATGAAAAAATAAAATAAAATGAAAAATTCATTTAAATATTGTACCTGCTGGGTGTCTATAGTATGCCTGTGAAAACGTCTTTGAGAACCCGGATCTTGCCCCAGGGAACATGTATCAATGGAAAAAAAGTTTTAAAAAACGGTCGTTTTTCCATTGATATATGTTCCCTGGGGCAAGACCCGGGTTCTCAAAGACGTTTTCACATGCATACTATAGACACCCAGCAGGTACAATATTTAAAGGAATTTTTCATTTTTATTTTTTCATTTAAGCATCATTAAAATCACTGCTCCTGAAAAAAACGACCGTTTTTAAAACTTTTTTTCCATTGATACATGTTCCCTGGGGCAAGACCCGGGTTCTCAAAGACGTTTTACGACAATAACTTGCATATTAGGTTTTAAAATTAGCACTTTTGAATTAGAACGTTCGAGTCCCATAGACGTCAAAGGGGTTCTAAATGTTCGGTCCGTTCGAAGGTTCTGGTGCGAACCGAACGGGGGGGTGTTCGGCTCATCCCTACTGGGGAGATCTCAAACGTGCCGTTCATGCAAGAAGGCCCAAGAATTTACAGGAACTGGAGGCTTTTTGCCAAGAGGAATGGGCAGCTTTACCATCTGAGAAGATAAAGAGCCTCATCCACAAACACCACAAAAGACTTCAAGCTGTCATTGATGTTAAAGGGGGCAATACACGGTATTAAGAACTGGGGTAGGTAAACTTTTGATCAGAGTCATTTGGGTAGTTTTTGTTGTGATTATGATTTTAAAAGCGTAAACACAGGCCAGGGCCGTCTTTAATATGGTTTGGGCCCAGGGCAAACATTTTTTTTGGGCCCCCCTCCAGCTTATTTTGGGCCTGGCTGGTTCACATGTATGTTTTGGCGGTCCCCATGTGTGCAGGTACAGCAGCCCATTGATTTGAATGGGCTGCCATGCCTTCGTTTCCTGCAGAAAAAAGGTGCATTCAGCATTTTAAAAATACAGTTGCCTTGAAATCCATTCTGCTTTTGCACCATGCTACTTACCTGCAGTTCTTGCACCATGCTACTTACCTGCAGTTCTTGCACACACAAACGCACTGTGTTTTTAAAAGCGTGACCTAAACATCTAAAAATGCAGCAAGTTTGACAGTGCGGGAACTGCAGATAAGTCACAGCAGACAGCATAATGGACAGACAGTGCTGTATTTCAGTGCTTGATGGGCATAGGCGTGCCGTGTGCGCAGCCTATTACATGAGGCATGCGCTTTTCTTTGCAGGAAACGCAGGCATGGCGGCCCATTCAAATGAATGGGCTGCTGTGCCTGCGCAAATGTGGGCCACCAAAACACATACATGTGAACCAGCCAGGCCCAAAAAAAGCCCATCAAGCAGTTAAATACAGACAGTAATGTCATGTGCTCTGAGGCTTTACTCAGCCTGGACTGCAGGTCTGGTCTGTGATTTAAAGAGTTCCTCTATTTTACACATGGCATGGCATGGGGTCCCATGGTGCTAAAGCAGAATGGACAGACAGTGCTGTGACCCCATGCCATGCCATGTGTAAAATAGAGGAACTTTTTAAAACACTGACCAGACCTGCAGTGAATCATCAAATATTATAAAGACTTTGGGCACACTCTACAGAAAACTTCTATTTACAATATAGATTAGCAAACAGTGACATAACTTGAGGAGCAGGACATGAAGAAGTCAGCCTCAGGAAGAGCAAACTGGGGATGTTATAAAATCATATTCTAATTCACTTTTATATGCAAGCAGCACCCAGTGGCAGGAAGGGAGAAGTGCGCGTCTAAAGGGAAGCCAGGGGTGCTGTACATTTTAAAACACTGGGAAGGGAAGCAGTACTGTCACTGGCTGCGTGCCGCTGATGATTTTCAGCCTGATTTGTGGGCAGCACAGGGGCTTAACGGGCGGCAGGGCCGCCATCAGGAATTATGGGGCCACTTACACAGCTTCAGGCATGGGCCCCCTGGAGCAGAGAACCGGGATGGGGGGTGCTGCCGCCTGAAATTGAGAAGCAGGGGGGGGGGGGGCTGCCGCAAATTTAGAAGCGGGGGGCCCTTTACAAAAAAAGAAATAAAGAAAGAAATAAAGAAAAATATATATAAAAAAGGGGTGTAGCCATCCGGGGCCCTGGGGACCTCTGGGCCCTTTTAATAAAAATAAAAAAGAAATAAAAAATATATTTTAAAAAGGGGGTTGCCATTGCCATCTGGGGCCCTGGGGACCTCTGGGCCCTTTAATATTTTTTTTTTAATAAAAATAAATTACAAAAAAAAGGGGGTTGCCATCCGGGACCTCTGGGCCCTTTAATAAAAAAAATATATATAAAGAAACATTTATAAAAAAAAAGGGGGGGTTGCCATCCAGGGCCCTGGGGACCTCTGGGCCCTTAAATAAAAAATAAATAAAAAAATATATAAACAAAAATAAAAAAATAAACATTTATAAAAAAGATAAAGGGTGTTTGCCACATGGGGACCTCTGAGCCCTTTAATAAAAAAAAAAAAAAAATAAAAAAAAAAAAAAAAAAAAAAAAATATATATATATATATATATATATATATATATATATATATATATATATATATATATATATATATATATATATATATATATATATATATATATATATAAAAAGAAAAAAAAGAAATAAAATATATAAAAAAAATGTTTTTTATAAAAAAAAAGGGGGTTGCCATCCGGGGCCCTGGGGACCTCTGGGTCCTATAATAATAATAACAAACATTTATATATATATATATATATATATATATATATATATATATATATATATATATATATAAAGATTTTTTTTAATAAAAAAAGGGGGGTTGTCATCCGGGGCCCTGGGGAACAATGGGCCCCTGGGGACCCCCAGACCTCTAAAAAAAAATTGGCCCTTTAATAAAAAATAAAATAAAAATATATTAAAAAATTGTCCCTTTAATAAAAATATATAATTTTTTTTTTATTTAAAAATAAATAAAAAAAAGGGGGGTTGCCACCTGGGGCCCTGGGGTCCTCCGGGCCCCGGGGGGCCTCCGGACCCCTAAAAAAAAAAAAAAAAAAAAAAAAAAAATGTTTTTTTTTTTTTTTCAAAGGGGGATGCTTTGGGCCCCCAACAGTGACAGGGCCCAGGGCACCTGCCCCATTTGCCCTGCGGTAAAGACGGCCCTGACACAGGCGATTGATAATAAATGGCTTCAGCCAAACACTAACCATGAGTGAAAGAAAAGTTTTTGTGTTATTCATATTCTCTGAAAAATGGCCAAGAAATCATAAACTCTGCCAGGGTATGTAAACTTATGAGCACAACTGTATATATGTATAATTATTTTTAGCAGGGGAATCGTGAGAGCCAAACATTATTTTAGAGTTTCCTCAATGGTAAAAGGGTTAAGAAAGGCAACTCTAGGCTATGCTGGACGCATCATTCCTGGCAGGTCAGCTCAATTTTAGTTTTGGATTTCTGCTACACTTAGGTCAGCGATACAGATCCCATCCCCTCCAAGCTCCTTTATAGAAGGAGGTTCTCTCCCTTTTCCCCTTGCTGCTCTGGTTCATTTCCATGATGAGGTGTTAACATGAAGCAGCTGGCGGTAGCAGAAGGTCTGCTGAGATATCGGCTGTATGGCAGGTTGTACATCTGATACAATTTGTTGCCATATTTGATGTAATATCTGTTTCTCTGCGTTAGTGACATATACATCATTGTAGTAATAGAACATGGATGGACGTAAAGTCATGCTAGCTCTATTTTTTCAAAACGGAAGACAAAGCTAAGAGCTAAGAGCCTGAACGCAAGGGTCATCTTAAGTCCCGCTACTGAGCAATAAATTGCTAAATCGACATTGTCTATTGGCTGAGCTTCACAAGATTTAAAGAGAGGCTTGTCATCATTTGCAGATATACACCCGAATGGAAGCTGGATAGTATAAATCTCATCAGAGTGTTAAGGGCAACACTGGGGTGCTACTACCCATAAGATGAGAGAATTTTCAGAGCTACCTGGGCGCGGAAATGCAGTCGCACAGCTGCAATGGCAAATATAGGAAAACATAGTCCACACTCCTTGCTTGCTCTTTAAAATCTTTAGAATTTATTGGTTCTCCATAGAGAAAATTGAGTACTGTCCGTGATACTTTTTTTATTTGCACTAACATACGATTTTTCATTTTTTTTTAGTGCAAATAAAAAAAGTATCACGGACAGTACTCAATTTTCTCTATCACTATTGCACTAATACGGCTACAATCACGTCAAGTATGATTGGTTCTCCATAAAAGACACAGTATCGGACAGTAAATGTAAACACGTTTCGGCCGTGTTCACTACCTGCCTGGAGTTTGCATGTTCTCCTTGTGACTGAGTGGGTTTCCTCCAGGTACTCTGGTTTCTTCCAACAATCCAAAGACATACTGGCTCCTGTCTAAACTGGCCCTAGTATACGTATGGATGTGAGTAAGGGACCTTAGATTGTAAGCTCCTTGGGGGCAGGGACTGATGTGAGTGTATGTACAATATACTGTATAGGTAAATTGCTGTGTAAAATTGGCAGTGCTTTATAAATATTTGTAATAAAAAAAAATATCTTCAGGCAATCTTTTTTTCCTTGAATTTTGATAGCATGAGGTTTGAAACTCTGTCACTTTATACAGTATAAATCACTAATGTTCCGCCGGGAAGAAAACCCCTCCCTTACTTAGGTGACATTTTTATCAGAAAGAAAATGAGAAAATATCTGCGGCAGGGACACAGCCTCCGATAAAAGTTTGATGGGTGTTCTATATTATTGGGATACCAAACTAGCATGACATCACAGTGCTCAAAATCAGCATATTGGTTTTCGGCAAAAACATGACTATATCATACATATGTATTTTTGCCTTCCCCTTTCACACTGGGGGCACTTTTCAGCCACTTCAGCACTAAAAATATTTCCTGTAAAGCACCTGAAAAATGCCTCATTTGCGGTCCCAGTGTGAAAGGGAACGCTGTGCTGTCAGGACATTAAAATAAGTCCTGCAAGCAGCATCTTTGGAGCGCTTTATATGATATTTAATGCCCACTGGGTTCAGGGTAATTCTATGTAAAGTAATCCACATTCTTTCCATTAATCACCAAAAAATATATATATTTTACTACTTACCCTCTTCTATGGTTCTCCTAATTTACTTTTCCAATTCTGGTTTCCGCTCCACTTCTGTGTTGAATGACGCCCAGCATCACTTAACCACTTGCTGAGAGTTTAAGTCATGGACCCAACCAATGAATTAGTGTCCCCATACACCCTGGGCTCACAGTGAACTTTGTTCTATGCAGCATTTAAGACCACTCACCGCTGTAGATGGAAAAAAGAGCACAGCAGCAAGGTGTTTGCCTTCATACGATTTCTCTACTTGAAACATTGTACAGAGCCGTGTACACAGTAGGTAGGAAAGGAGGAAGATGGTGTCCCTCTTTTGACTTATTCACTTTTATATATCAATTTCAGTTTGAGCTATTGAGCTCTGCAAACAACAAGCCTCTTTAGCAAAGCATATGTTGATTACCTGAAAAAACTCCACCAGTCATCTAAAAATGATAAAAACAGAATAATCAAAAGCAAAATCTATATTTACCAAGTAAGGTTTATTTTTTACTTCTGACAATAAAAAATGAGGGTGGTTTGTAAGGTTTTTCCTAAAAAAATACACATTATACTTACTATTGCACAAAGCAGGCTCGAACCCTCCTCTTCTGGGGTTCCCCGCCTGCGCTCCTGGCTCCTCCTGCTTCTGAGTGCCTCCACAGCAAGCCACTTGCTAGAGGGGCACTCGTGTGGGCTCAATCCTGAGCAGCACTGTATGCGTCTATTGACACACACACAGTGTGGAAAAGCCCCACCCCCTGTTCACAGAATTTGATTGACAGCAGCAGGGGCCAATGGCTCCCGCAGCTGGCGGGCCTCCTGTGAGAAGAGGGGAGGAGAAAAGCAGTGCCGCTGCAGATGGGCACATCACTGGATCAGGAAAGTTTTTAAGAGGGGCTGTAAAAACCTTTACCAATTACCACCACTTTAAGAAAATAAATATTAAACCACTACATTTCCTTTAAAGCAGTGGTTCTCAAACTGGGGGTCGGGACCCCCTCGGGGGTCAAATGATGATTTGCCAGGGGTCACCAAATCCTGGGCTGTTCCTGCATCACTCTCCCAGCCTTTGTGCGGCTGCCCAGCAGGGCTGTCTCTGGAGCCTGTGGCCACCCAGCTAGGCTGTTCCTGGAGCCCACGGCCGCCCACTCAGCCTCTTCGCAGCCACCCATTCAGTTCACGGCATGGCTGGGGGGCAGAGACTAGAGGTCCGCTGAATGATAATAGCATAGGTGTCACTGCTACGAGACACCACAAAGTCGAAGACACAGTGAGTAACACTACCTGTGATTATAGTTGCCATTAAAAGTCCCCACTACAGTTCTAAAATCAGCAGATGATCTTGATCAAGAGCACCTAAGTTGGCTGATCAGAACTCCCCCCAGCTTTGCCACTCATCCCATTCCCCCCACCAAGGAGTAAGAGAAGGAATACAAATAGAGAATACATGGAAGGGAGAAGAAAAGAGGGGGAGGAAGAAAGAAAAAAAAGAGAGAAAGAATAAGAAAAAAAAAACAAGAAAGACGGCTAGAGACATCCTAAAATGTACCATATGAGGTTTTAATACTGTACGAGTGGAGGGGACTCAGGGAGCGCTAAATTTCCGTGGGTTAGGGGCGCAAATTACTTGCCTTGCCTTGGGTACTGAACACACACGCTACGAAAATAATTTTACTGTTAGGGGTCCCCACAGCTTGGGAAATTGTATCAAGGGGTCACGGCACTAAAAGGTTGAGAACCACTGCTTTAAAGTGTCATCCTATCTGGCTCTATGCATGTTGGCTAAAGGAAGCTAAAATGCCATCTTGTACTTTCACACTCTGCTGACATAACCCTTTGCTCTTGTACGATCCCTGTTCCCTAGATTTCAAACAGCACAACTCTATTCCAATCTAATATTATTTATGTGTATAAAAGCACTCATATAAATTCCTAACCTCCATAAAACTCCTAGAAAACATCTTTGATTTATAGATCCTAAAATCAGAAACAAATGAATATTTTTTTTTATCTTTCATATACAATGAAATTAGTAAATATCTAAGCAGAATGAAATGTGCGTGGCGTATAGAACAACTCCCTGAGGACCTATGAAGTCTGCTGCTATTCATAACCCCATCTAGAGGGAGCGTTTTATAGAATACGCGGAGCAATAATTCCAGCGGCCTTACACAATAGGATATTATATTCTATCGTGTGTGTGTGTTTTTTTTCTAAAGTTATTTGCGTTAAATAAATAAAATGAGATGACCGTTTTGAAAGTAATGTATCCTGAACAGAACGCCAACAACTGCAGCTGCAAAGCACCAGACATCCCCGTATTCCTGTTGTGACTCCATGTGGTGTATTATATTTTCAATGCAACATAGTGAACGTTAACAAGTGGTTCTTTTAAAAAGAATTCCACTAAGTACTGTTTGTATATAAAATTACCATATATAACAATTTTAGAATATCCACAATCCTTTCAGTAAACTCTTTTTTTCGGAACCTCCATGCCCCTGTTAAAAAACCTGGAAGAATTAGAATTTTTGTTCTATGTAGCAATTTCTCATCTGTCCTAGCTAATAGACATGTGCACACTGAAATATTTTGTTTCGGAATTTCGTTTTTGTCGGAAAAATAAATTTATTTAGTTATTACCGAAATTAGTTTTTATTTATTTTGTTTCGTCCGAAAATCCAAATTAATTAAAGCGGGGGTTCACCCAAAAATAATTTTTTAACATTACATTCAGCCGAGTTGTCCTAATGACAATCGGCTGTTTTTTTTTTTTTCGTACATACCTTATTTCACCGCCGCTTCCGGGTATATCTTCTGCGGGACTGGGCGTTCCTATCTGATTGACAGGCTTCAGACTGTCGCATACAGCGCGTCACGAGTTGCCGAAAGAAGCCGAACGTTGGTGCGGCTCTATACGGCGCCTGCGCACCGACGTTCGGCTTCTTTTCTGCAACTGGTGACGCGTAGTATGCGACGGTCGGTAGCCTGACAATCAGATAGGAACACCCAGTCCCGCAGAAGACATACCCGGAAGCGGGGGTGAAAATACGGTATGCACGGGGAAAAAAAACAGCCGGTTGTCATTATGACAACTCGGCTGAATGTAATGTTAAAAATTTATTTTTTGGGTGAACCTCCACTTTAAAGTGGATGTAAACCACTCTCATCCTTTCTAAACTACTGCCATAGTGCTGATCTATAAGGATATAGAAGCCTCCTGCATGTATCCCTACCTGTCAAATGTCTGTTATAAGAACTGAAAAACTGCAGATTCTGTAGGTGGTTCTGTTGTCCGGATCTCGGTGGGTGGAGTCGTGATGTCAGTAGACTCCCTGGCCCACCTCTACACTCCCCTTGTCAACATGCATTTTTTCCTATGTATTCCTTACACTAAATTCTGCTAACATCCAGTCAAAATCCAGAAAAGTAACCACATGACTTCAGAAAAGGATTGGGGGTGGGAATTAAAAAAATAATGTCTGTCTCCAGGCTAGTGCATGAGATATGTAAATAAACTGTCATTCACAGCAAGGGGGCGGAACGGACTCAAGTTTTTCTCGGTAAGTCTGTTTTATTTCACTGAACAATAAAAGAGGATTGCTCAGAGCTGGATTAACTCTGTGTGGCAAGACTGGGTACAGATGATAGGAAATCTTATACTGTACATTGTGACAGCAAAAAAAAAAAATCGGGTTTACATCCACTTTAAGGTCGAATCTGTCATTGAAAGCTTATAGGGCCAGATTCACATATAACTGCGGCGGTGTAACGTATCGTAGATACGTTACACCGCCGCAAGTTTTCATCGCAAGTGCCTGATTCACCAAGCACTTGCGATGAAATCCTCCGCTGGCGGCCTCTGGCGCAAGGTGGGCCAATTTAAATGGGCGTGTGCCATTTAAATTAGGCGTGCTCCCGCACCGGACCTACTGCGCATGCTCCGTTTCGTAATTCCCGTCGTGCTTTGCGGGCCGTGACGTCATTTTTTCGAACGGCGCCGCGCGTAGCGTAATTCCGTATTCCCGGACGGCTTACGCAAACGGCGTTATTTTTTAAATTTCGACGCGGGAACGACGGCCATACTTTATACAGCAATACGATTGCTGCGTAAAGTTAAGGCACTAAAAAAACCGACTAACTTTGCGATGGGAAACTAGACTAGCGGCGACGTAGCAAACGCGAAAATCCATCTGAAATCGCCGTAACTCCTAATTTGCACACCCGACGCTGGTTTACGACGCGAACTCCCCCCATCGGCGGACGCGGTATTGCATCCTACGATCCAACAGTGTAAAACAATTACACCTGTCAGATCTTCTGGCTATCTATGCGTAACTGATTCTATGACTCAGTCGCATAGATAGAAACAGAGATACGACGGCGTATCAGCAGATACGCCGTTGTATCTCTTATGTGAATCTGGCCCATAGTGTCTGTCGAATGTACTAAGAAGATTCGATGGAGCAGCTAAACTGTACGACGCCACAACTGTACATTTCCGGTCGAATGTTTTTCCGCCTATAAGCTATAGAAGAATTTTAATGTTGTATGACACTAGTAATAATTATATTTATAAATTATTATTACCAGTCAACTAACATTCGAATTCTTCTATAGCCTATGGGCGGAGCATTTGACCGGAAATGTACGATTGTGGCGTTGTACAGTTTAGCTGCTTTGTTGAATGTTCTTAGAACTTCTGACAGACACCATAAGCCTTCAATGACAGATTCAACGTTTGTATGTTTTTCGCTGCGTTGTTGAATCTTTGTCGTTCATGTCGAATAGTCTACCCCAACACTGTCTCTATAATTTTGAATCTTTTCTCTCTATGTAGAATAATCTTGGACTAATAGAGTTAAGGTTAGGCACATTCGACCACAGATTCGATAGACACAGATCACTATTGTCAGCATCATGTCGAATCTCCTATCTATATCAAACTGTTGTCACAACGAAAATGAAAATAAAGCATTTTTTTATGTCGGATATTTTGGATTTCAGATTCTGCGCGTTCGTTTTCATTTGTAAAAAAAAAGATTAATGAAAATACCCGAAATTTGGACGAAAACGAATGCACATGTCTAGTAGCTAATCATAGATGAACAAGTCTGAACCAGGAAAAAAAAAAAAAACTTAACTCCATATTTGAGTTTTCATCATTTTAACCACTTCCCGACCTGCCACCGCGGCAGATCGGCTCCCCTGCGCGAGGGCCCGTACAATAACGTACAACTCCTGTGTGGGTGCCCGGCGGGCACGATCGCCGCCAGGCACCCGCGATTGCTCGTTACAGAGCGGGGACTGGGAGCTGTGTGTGTGTGTAAACACACAGCTCCCGGTCCTGTCAGGGAGAGAAATGCTGATCTTCTGTTCATACAATGTATGAACAGCGATCAGTCATTTCCCCTAGTGAGGCCACCCCCCCCCTACAGTTAGAACACACCCAGGTAACATACTTAACCCCTTCCCCGCCCCCTAGTGTTAACCCCTTCCCTGCCAGTGGCATTTTTATAGTAATCCAATGCATTTTTATAGCACTGATCGCTATAAAAATGCCAATGGTCCCAAAAATGTGTCAAAAGTGTACAAAGTGTCCGCCATAATGTCGCAGTACCGGAAAAAAAATCGCTGATCGCCGCCATTACTAGTAAAAAAAAAATATTAATAAATATGCCATAAAACTACCCCCTATTTTGTAAACGCTATAATTTTTGCGCAAACCAATCAATAAATATTTATTGCGATTTTTTTTTACGAAAAATATGTAGAAGAATACGTCTTGGCCTAAACTGAGGAAAACATTTTTTTATATATATTTTTGGGGGACATTTATTATGGTAAAAAGTAAAAAATAAATAAAAATGCCATAAAACTACCCCCTATTTTGTAAACGCTATAATTTTTGCACAAACCAATCAATAAATGTTTATTGCGATTTTTTTTTACGAAAAATATGTAGAAGAATACGTCTTGGCCTAAACTGAGGAAAACATTTTTTTATATATATTTTTGGGGGACATTTATTATGGTAAAAAGTAAAAGAATTTTTTTTTTAAATTGTCGCTCTATTTTTGTTTATAGCGCAAAAAATAAAAACCGCAGAGGTGATCAAATACCACCAAAAGAAAGCTCTATTTGTGGGGAAAAAAGGACGCCAATTTTGTTTGGGAGCCACGTCGCACGACCGCACAACTGTCAGTTAAAGCGACGCAGTGCCAAATCGCAAAAAGTGTTCTGGTCTTTGACCAGCAATATGGTCCGGGGGTTAAGTGGTTAAAGCTTATACATCCATAGTTAGATTATTCTGGATAATAAAAATCTGAAAACGATCCATTTCCTGGTAATCTTTAACCACTTCCAGCATTCCTCTCCTACAAATCTTTTTTTTTTTTTCTAGAAAATTACTCAGAACCCCCAAACATTATATATATATATATTTTTTTTTTTTAAGCAGAGACCCTAGGGAATAAAATGGTAGTCATTGCAATTTTTAACGTCACGCAGCATTTGCGTAGCAATTTTTCAAATGCAATTTTTTTGAAAAAAAAAACACTTTCATGAATTTAAAAATAAAACATTAAAGTTAGCTCAATTTTTTTGTATAATGTGAAAGATGATGATACACCAAGTAAAAAGATACCCAACATGTCATGCTTTAAAATTGCAGACACTTGTGAAACACCACCAAACTTCCGTACTTAAAAATCTCCATTGGCTAGGTTTTAAAAATGTTTACAGATTACCAATTATGAATTACAGAGGAGGTCCTGCACTAGAAATATTGCTCTTACTCTAGCGTTTGTGATTTGAACACTGTTTACATATGCAGGCGTGACCTACGTATGCGACTATGCGCTCGCTTCTGTGGGGACAGGTCGCTTTACAATGTTTTTTTTTTTTTTTTTTTACACTTTCCCTTTAATTTAAAAAAAAATGATGTCACATACAAGCACCTGGAATGGATGCGCAATGAGCAGCTCAGGTCAGGGGCATTTTCTGAAAGCAGTGGGCCTCTGTGCAGGATCATAAGTTGGGCCCCCCGCAGCTGAGGAAAAGTGTGGTGAGATTTTCATTGCACTTTAGGGTCCTTTCACACGTGCGGACCATTTTTTAGATCAGTTTTTTATCATCAGTTGATCCGTTTTTTCATCCGTTTTTCTTCCGTTTTCATCCGTTTTTCATCCGTTTTTTTTTGTTAGAACTTTATTTTTATTACATATTTTGATGAAAAACGGATGTTAGTGGATCGGATGTTAAACGGATCGTCCGCTAACATCCGTTTTTCGTCCGTTGCGTTTTTTTGACGGAAGAAAAGTAGGGTTTTCTTCCGTTCAAAAAAACGGAGCTTAACGGAGACGGATGTTAATGGACGTTAGCGGATGCTCATCCGCTAACGTACGCTATCCCATTGGAAAGCATTGCGGTCCGTAAACGGACGTATGAAAAAACGGACGAACGGTGGTCCGCACGTGTGAAAGGACCCCAATACTGGCTGTGGCTTAAAGGGACACAGAGTGCAGAGGGGTTCAGTAGTAAGTGACACAAAGGTTCAGGAATAATGTCACCTGATTGTGGTTTTCTCCATCACAGTGAAATTTCCTTTCTTTCTGAGATTGTTAGTGGCAACCAAGCGAGTCATCTTCCTCCAGATGGTGGGCAAGGCTAGCAGGACTGTGATTGGCTTTAGCAGTGGCCAATGACATTCCTCCTCCTGGAAACAGGAATCACCCCCCCCCCCCCCAGCACAACGGCACCCAATCTCTTCCCCATCACAAAAGCGGACAATCACAACTACAGAAAAGTTAGAGAACCAAACAATGTTTCTCATCCTTTACAGTGTGTGGGAGCGCAGTGCCTCCCCCTCAGTGTAGGTGCGGTGTGGGGAATTTTGAAATTGGAATGCATTCCATTCAGTGCTCTGCTGATGGGGAGGGAG
Source organism: Rana temporaria (assembly GCF_905171775.1). Lineage (NCBI taxonomy): Eukaryota > Metazoa > Chordata > Amphibia > Anura > Ranidae > Rana > Rana temporaria. The sequence continues at coordinate 509,242,243 of NC_053490.1, forward strand.
CCGAGTGCCGGCAAAAGGGGCTTTGAGTGCCGCTGGTGGCACCAGTGCCGGAGGTTGCCTACCTTGTGGTAGAGTATACAGTATTTTTACTTTTTGGAAATTAAAGTATAACTAAAGAGAAAAATGTATTTTTAGTTTTGGATGGAGTGGAGAGGGATTAGAACGCCTATTAGGTTTTTATTGCTGTCTGTGTCTATTTGTCCTGTTTTCCATTGTCATCAAAAATGAAAGTTAAAAAAAAAAAAAAAAAAAATTTGGGCTGTCCCCAGAATTGTAATACAGGGTACATTTTCCAAATGGGGACACTAGTTTTGGTGACCTGGGGGTCCCCAAGGAATTCCCTTATTTTGTGGGGATTATCTCACTTCCTGTTTTGGCTATGGGACAGGAAGTGAAGGTCAATCTTCTCAATGGGACACCGATGGCAAAAAATAAACTGGTGGGGGTTATATCTCTTCCTTACTCTATCCAAAATGAATACAAATGTTTTTCTTACAGTTCTACTTTAACCACTTCAAAACCGCACACCGTCATATGACGTCCAAAGAGGGGATCTCTTATCCCAGGTGGACGTCATATGACGTCCTGTAATTTGTGCGGTGATATCTGAATGATGCCTGCTCCTAGAGGCATCATTCAGATATCATTTTGTTCCGGTGGCGATCCTGGGCACCAAAGGAATGATCAAAGCGGCGGTTCCGCCGCTTGATTGTTCTTATAGGCGTCGGGAGGGCTTCTCCGGGCTCTCCCGTGCCATCGGGGGCCCGGAGAGATGATCGCTGTGCGCCGGATGAGAGGCATAGAGATGACTGGTGACCAGATGGTCACCAGTCATCTCTATGACTGTCGGAGGCCCGGGCGCGATGTGATGACGTCACGCCCAGGTACCCGTAAGTAAACAAACCGCAATTGCGGCTAGTAAGAATGAGATCTGTGAATTTTTTTTCACAATCTCATTCTTTCCAGCCTGGAGGAGAGATGTGGGGTCTTATTGACCCTGCATCTCTCCTTAAAGAGGACCTGTCACACACTATTCCTATTACAAGGGATGTTTACATTCCTTGCAATAGGAATAAAAGCCATCGGAAAAAAAAATGTAAAAAAAAGTGTAAAAAATAAATAAGTAAAATAAAAAATAAATAAATAATAAAAAAAAAATTAAACCGTCCCTGTCCCCGGTAGCTTGCGCTCAGAAGCAAACGCAAACGTAAGTCACGCCCACGTATGTAAACGTTGTTCAAACCACACATGTGAGGTGTCGCCACGTGCGTTAGAGCATGTGCAACAATTCTAGCACTATACCTCCTCTGTTACTCTAAACTGGTAACCTGTAAAATTTTTAAAGCGTCGCCAAAGGGAGATTTTTAAGTAACGAAGTTTGGCGCCATTCCATGATGGTGCGCAATTTTAAAGCATGACATGTTAGGTATCTATTTACTCGGCGTAACATCATCTTTCATATTTTACAGAAAAATTGGGCTAACTTTACTGTTTTGTTATTTTTTAATTCATGAAACCATTTTGTGTTTGAAAAATGATTGCGCAAATACCGAGCAAGATAAAAAGTTGCAATGACCGCCATTTTATTCCTTAGGGTGTCTGCTAAAAAAACATATATAACGTTTGGGGGTTTTGAGTAATTTTCTAGCAAAAGAATGATGATTTGTAGGAGAGAAGTGCCAGAATAGGCCCGGTATGGAGGTGGGTATTAAAGCCCTGTATTGAAGTGGTTAAAGAGTAACTCCACTTTTGTTCAGAAAACAAAAACATTCCCCTATGGGTGATCAATGTAGATTACAAGGATTTTTAACAAACTTTGTTGCAGATTCCTACCTTTTTGTTATTCTGAAGAAAATCCTGTGTGTCCATGTGGTAAGTGAATCTAATGGGAGTGGTTTCATAATTATTAACCAGCTGCTTCACCTACAAAGCTCCAAATGAGGAAAACTGCAGGGTCTGCATTCCCTTTAGACATGATTTTCTATTGGGAGCATCTCACCAAAAATTACATTTCTGAAATCTGACTTGTATTTTAGTGTGGACTTCTGGGAAAATCAGTGAGCCAATCACACAAGCAGGAAATTATGTTTCTGGGGGGAGCTCTGTACACATTGGGCTAGATTCAGTAAGAATCGCCTATCTTTAGGCGGGCGTAGCGTATCTCATATACGCTACGCCGCCGTAACTTTAAGAGGGGAGTCCCGTATTCTGAAAGAATTTGCGTCCGAAGTTACGGCGGCGTAGCGTAGATGTGCCGGCGTAAGCGCGCCTAATTCAAATTGTGAAGAGGTGGGCGTGTTTTATGCAAATAAAGCATTACCCCACGTAAATGATGTTTTTAACGAACGGCGCATGCGCCGTCCGTGAACGTATGCCAGTGCGCATGCTCCTAATTACGCCGCAAATAGTCAATGCTTTTGACGCGAACGTAACATACGCAAAGCCCTATTCGCAAACGACTTACGCAAACAACGTAAAATTCAACGCTGTTCCGACATCCATACTTAAAATTGGCTACATCTCATATAGCAGCGGTAACTTACGCCGGAAAAAGCCTAATGTAAACAACGTAAAAAAAATCCGCCGGGCGCACGTACGTTTCTGAATCTGCGTATCTAACTCATTTGCATATTCTACGCGGAAATCAACGAAAGCGCCACCTAGCGGCCAGCGTAAATATGCACCCTAAGATACGACGGCGTAGGAGACTTACGCCGGTCGTATCTTAGCAACATTTAAGCGTATCTCAATTTGAGCATACGCTTAAAGATACGACGGCGCGGATTCGGACCTACGACGGCGTATCTACTGATACGCCCGTCGTAAGTCTTTGTGAATCTACCTCCAGGTAGCCATATTGCATTGCATTTTACAGAAAATGACAGAGCTGCAGATTGAAAAGGAAAGGGAATTTTTAATAACATTACATTATAATATGACTCGTGTCGCAAATGTATATGCTATATTATATTTTTTTATTGTTTTATTTTATTTATTTTTTCCCATAAAAGTCGAGTTCCTCTTTAAGGAAGCCAGAATATACTTCAGCCTGCAGGCAGCCACTAACAACTAAAATAGTACATTTTTAGATGGAGCGGACGCTTACACACCTGCAATGCCTGTAGTATTCAGAAAACCTTAGAATCTGAAAGAGAATAGATTTGTTAAGGAAAGCACAACACCCACCAACTATGCAAATAAAAAATATGTTTTTAATATTTTTTTCCCATACATTACAACATTTCCAACACCTGAGATAAAGAATAAAGATAATAAAAAAAAATGTGGGTGCAATCTGTATTTTCCTTTAAATTCTAAGAATGCAGTTTTAAATGTTAAACCTCAGATGTAAACCTATGAAAGGGACACTTTCAATATTTTGTATATAGTTACCTAACTTTTCATGTATTCTATATTTTTCTTTTTTTTTCTTTCATTTTTTTTTTCAAACCCTGCTGATTGTGGGGGCATTTGCCCTGGCCACTTTTAGCACAGATCATGTGATTAATGCTTTAAAAGTAAGCTACATGCGTGGCACTTGAGCACCTGGGAGTGGATACGTTTGGTTACAGTACAGGTTCACTTTAAATCAATTCCACAAAAATCAGGTTTTCAAGGATTTGAAAATGTATTATAGTTTGTGTGTGAGATATATATATATATATATATATATATATACATATACATACATATACATATACACACACACACACATACACACAGTGGAACCTCGGATTACGAGCATAATCCGTTCCAGGAGAATGCTCGTAATCCAAAGTACTTGCATATCAAAGAGATTTTCCCCATTGAAGTCAATGGAAATGAAAATAATTTGTTCTGCGTTAACGTCAATGGCATGCAATACCGCACGCAGCCAGAGGCAGGGGGCACCGGAGTGCCTCGGAAACGGCCGGAAGAGCCAGAGGACAGTTCGGCTGACCTTGGTAAGACTCCATTCACAAGCCTTTCCAAGGTTTGCAGAGGTCAGCCGAGCTGTCTCTGGGCCTTTCCGTGCATTTCCGAATGGCGCCATTCGGCTCCGGCGTCCCCAACCTCAGGCCAAACGCGGTACTGCACACCGCTTTGACCTGAATCCTGCTCGTTTTGCGAGACAAGACTCGCAAACCGAGTTAGGATATTTTAAAATGCAGTGATCATATTTGCGAAACGCTCGTTAACCGCGTTACTCGCAATCCGAGGTTCCACTGTATGTATGTATATATATATAGTGTGTTAGAGTCCCTTTAATTTATTTCATTTTTGGTGTTTGAAATTTGTGGCTTGGCAAAGAAAAAATGTAATTTAATTATAAAAGCAATAGTGGCTCTGTGATGCTACTGTATCCAGTCCTGAAGAAATCACACAGCCTACCATGTAGTAATAAAAATACAATATTTCAAATAGAAAGAAAGAAAAAATGTCCTTGGTTTGGGGAATGTCTATAGCAAAGAAATTTGAAATTCTGTAAGAAGTGCAGATTGTTAACGTTTTGGTACAATCAAGTTTCTTATCATGTCGAAAGAGTTTCCATCCGGATGGACAGTAATGACTTCTTTTCCTTCTTGAAGGACTTGGAGGAAACCAGAGTCGTCTAAACCAACAATCCAAGCCAACGGACCATCTTCACCACCAAGTCGGACTTGCTGCCCGCTGCAAAACACATAAGGTCACGTCATTTTGGGTGATGAGGACAATGGTACAATTACTATGGCAGTAATCAAATGTAGAGGATGAGGGAGCCAAACCTAAAACCCGATCGTGTGTACAGTGCCGAATTGTAAAAACGCCTTTGGGCATTTAGCAGCATATTGTTCCGGGGCTTAAGTGGTTAATAACTAATACCTTAACCAGCAATGCATATAACTGTGGTGTGTTAGGAAGACTATATCATAGATAAGAAGGTTTATTGTTATGGGAAGGAATGAAAGTGACATTTGTGACATGTATCAATGACACAAACTGTACATTCACCAAGGTATACATACACAAAATGCCTTTGGTTTTATTTGATCAGTGATTTTTGAATGAAACTATTTGTTTTTATACTACTAGTCTTTTAAACATTTACTAGTTCTGCTCCGAAAACACCCCAATTCCACACATACTTTTGGTCATACAGCAAGTTTCATGGTCAGGTGTTCACAAACGTTTTATTCATACAGTGTACAATAAAGGCATTTTGATACTGGGGTGAGAGGAGTGATTGTGGCTACGTTGGTTTCGCCGCCCGTAACAATTTTGTTGATGTGGACTTAAAAGAGAAGTATGGGATTGTAAAAAATAAATAATCATACTTACCTAGACTAGCCGCAGCACCGATCCCAGCTGCAGCTTTCCTCTGCCACTTCCAAGACAGAGAAATGAGCAATCAAAGACTGTTGATCACTCAGTTCTCAGTCTGCAGAGAGCTGGTAATAGTCAGAAGCTCTCTACTCTGCCCCTCCAGCGCTCACTGGAGAGCTGGGCTGTGGAGGGGGGTGGGAGCAGCTGGCTCAGGCTCTCAGCGGCTCAGCTGCTGGTCTAGGCTTTTGGGCAGATCTAGACCATATGGTCAGGATTTTTTTCAGAGCCTGGACCGGGACTGTGACATCAACCGACAGTGGGCTTTAGCCTGCTGTCAGCTGAAAACGGGTCACAGGAGTGCAGAGCGAACTGCACTCATGTGACCCACAGGATTTCGCTCACTGAGCTGTTAAAACGGGGTTCCGGGCATCATTTTTTTTCCTACTAAAATTAATCACATTAAATAGTCCCTAAAACATATTAATAGCTCCCCAATCGCTCCAGAAATCATTGCAAACACTTGCCTTATATCCTCCAGCTCATGTTGTGGCCGTATCCATCATATGTGTGGGCATGTGGAGCCCAATTCCCTTTTCTAGCTGGTTTTCAGGGAGAGGTGCATGTTGGGCGATTTTTAGGCACAGTAATGCCCAGAGATTCCTGGGAAATGAGTGTCATCATTTCCCAGGAGGCAATGGGGTCTTAGGACAGGACGTTGAACCACCTAGGAACTAGAATTTTTTTATTTACTTTTTACATTAAAGGCAAGCTGTTAATAGAAAGTTCATTTTTAGGGTGGAACTCCGCTTTAAGGAAAATTTTGCTTGAAAAAAAAAAAAAAAAATACATTATGGGGTAGATTCAGATAGAATCGTCTATCTTTGTGCCCGGCGTAACGTATCTAAGATACGTTACGCCGCTGTAACTTTGGGCGCAAGTTCTGTATTCAGAAAGAACTTGCGCCCTTAGTTACAGCGGCGTAACGTATGTGTGGCGGCGTAAGTCCGCCTAATTCAAATGGGGATGTTGGGGGCGTGTTTTATTTAAATTTGAGTTGACCCCGCGTATTTTATGATTTTTTTGAACGGCGCATGCGCCGTTCGTGAACAAATCCCAGTGCGCATGCTCGAAAATCCGCCGCAAAACGTCATTGCTTTCGACGCGAACGTAAATTACGTCCAGCCCTATTCGCGAACGACTTACGCAAACGACGTAAAAAATTCAAAACTCGACGTGGGAACGACGGCCATACTTAACATAGGATACGCCTCATATAGCAGGGGTAACTATACACCGAAAAAAGCCTAACGTAAACAACGTAAAAAAATGCGCCGGCCGGACGTACATTTCTGAATCGGCGTATCTAGCTCATTTGCATATTCCTCTTTTAACTATACGGAAGCACCAGCTAGCGGCCAGCGTAAATATGCAGCCTAAGATACGACGGTGTAAAACACTTACGCCGGTCGTATCTTAGGGAAATCTATGCGTAATTGATTCTATGAATCAGGCGCATAGATACGACCGGCCGGACTCAGAGATACGACGGCGTATCTCCTCTCTGAATCTACCCCTTATGGTTTAATTAGTATAGTTTGCTTATTTAATTTAGTATTTTTTTTCTTTGTTTTTTTTTGGAGTGTGTGTTTGTTGTGTATTGTCACTTTACATTTTTCATCTTATCTTTTTTTTTTTTTCTCTGTTAGTAATGTAAAAAGCCAATAAGGAACAGGTTTCTGGTAAGATAAACAGATCCAGGATAGTTGGAAGAAGTTTCTGTAACCCTCAGGAGCCATTTATATTGCATTGCACACTTAAAAAATACAAATTCTGTCTTTCTCATTGACTCCAAAACATTTCAGAAAATGGTCAAACTTAGGTCCTGTGTGAACAGACAAATGCAACTTTTGCCAACATTTGACATCAGCCTGGAAGGCCTCTGAGATCATGAAGAGTTTCTTCAAAACTGCCTTGGACCTGCACTTGACCTCCTCTTGCCTTCCTTCTTATCTGCATCAACCCAGGGCTGTCTTAATAAGAGGGCACATGAGGGCACACCTGGGCACTGCCAAGGGGCCCCAGCTGCATGGGGGCCCCTGCACTTTCCCGAAAGCAGGGTGTAGAGGGGTCAGAGTGCTGGGGGGATATCTGGGGTGTAGAGGGGTCAGAGTGCTGGGGGGATATCTGGGGTGTAGAGGGATCAGGGTGCTGGGGGGGATATCTAGGGTGTAGAGGGGTCAGAGTGCTGGGGGGATATCTGGGGTGTAGAGGGGTCAGAGTGCTGGGGGGATATCTAGGGTGTAGACGGGTCACAGTGCTGGGGGGATATCTGGGGTGTAGACAGGTCACAATGCTGGGGGGATATCTGGGATGTAGAGGGGTCAGAGTGCTGGGGGGATATCTGGGGTGTAGAGGGGTCAGAGTGCTGGGGGGATATCTGGGGTGTAGAGGGGTCACAGTGCTGGGGGGATATCTGGGGTGTAGAGGGGTCAGAGTGCTGGGGGGATATCTGGGGTGTAGAGGGGTCAAAGTGCTGGGGGGATATCTGGGGTGTAGACGGGTCAGAGTGCTGGGGGGATATCTGGGGTGTAGACAGGTCAGAGTGCTGGGGGGATATCTGGGGTGTAGAGGGGTCAGAGTGCTGGGGGGATATCTGGGATGTAGAGGGGTCAGAGTGCTTGGGGGATATCTGGGGTGTAGAGGGGTCATAGTGCTGGGGGGATATCTGGGGTGTAGAGGGGTCAGAGTGCTGGGGGGATATCTGGGGTGTAGACGGGTCAGAGTGCTGGGGGGATATCTGGGGTGTAGAGGGGTCAGAGTGCTGGGGGGATATCTGGGGTGTAGAGGGGTCAGAGTGCTGGGGGGATATCTGGGGTGTAGAGGGGTCAGAGTGCTTGGGGGATATCTGGGGTGTAGAGGGGTCAGAGTGCTGGGGGGATATCTGGGGTGTAGAGGGGTCAGAGTGCTGGGGGGAGATATCTGGGGTGTAGAGGGGTCAGAGTGCTGGGGGATATCTGGTCTGTTTACCTGCGCTGTCTCCATTGTAGGGGCCCCAGAGCATTACTTTGCCCAGGGGCTCATGATGCTATTAAGACGGCCCTGCATCAACCTGCTACAAGCTGTTTTTGCATTCCCATTTATTTCTATGTAGGTAAAAAGCAGTTCTGATGCAACCAAAAATATCCCATACATAGAACCCAATAGGCTCCTTTTAACAAGGTTGAAGTCTTTTCTGGACAGCACCTGATGTTTAGATATGGAGTTGCTCCTCGGTGGAGGCATTGCCTGGCCATTTTACTGTACATTAGACAAATTATATGTTTACCCATCACTTTCCGACAATGTCCTTATCTTGATGATGGATTAAATGATTATAAATGACACATGTATCATTTAAAAACACGTAATTCCACACTTGACCATATAGAGTCTGTGATAAGTTATCTTGATGTTTTCAACACGTGAACTTTTGATCCACATTGAGACATGGGCCTGGAACAAAGGCAAAACCACCTACCTGTGTACCCAGTATTTGTAGTACATAGGCAAGACGCCACTGGGTCCAATCAATTGAAATGTATTAATGAGGGCCTCCAGAGCCGTCACGGACCGAGCTATCAGCGTATCCACCCTTAGAGGTTCAATATTTGTTTTATAGCGCTTGTTGTGTTCTGAGATGAGATCGTTGATACAGATTGTCGGGTTGCTATTACTGACGTTGAACCCACAGCCTGAAAAGGAGATTAGATTGTTAGTACATGGACTCAAAGCAATGGAAAAGTCTGACTATTCTACCATTGATGAACTTGTCAAGGACCACCTCAAAGTGGAAAAATAGTCAGTCATACGCACAAAGGAAAAACAAAAATACATCCCTTGGTTGTCATGCAGACAAGAACTGGAATTTGAAATTAATGGTGATCTGTGCCTGAACATTTCAGGACCTTTACTGGCCTGCAACAGGGCCGTCTTAATAGTATCATGGGCCCCTGGGTAAAGTAATGCACTGGGGCCCCTGCCAGCCTGCCCCAAATTTACGCACCCATTTAAGAATTAAAGTATCAATAGTTGGTAGAATTAAACACACACATAGGGCCAGATTCACAAACGAGATACAACGGCGTATCTACTGATACACCGTCATATCTCTGTTTCTAACTATGCGACTGATTCATAGAATCAGTTACGCATAGCTAGCCCTAAGATCCGACAGGTGTAATTGAATTACACTGTCGGATCTTAAGGATGCAATTCTAGGCCGGCCGCTAGGTCGGCGTAGAATATGCAAATGAAGACTTACGGCGATCCCCGAACGTCCCGAACGGCCTGTCGATCTAAATCTACGTCGTTTCCGTCGAGTTACGCCGCGTAAAACTAGGGCTGAGCCCTAGTTGTCTTAAGCCATGGTAAGTATGGCCGTCGTTCCCGCGTCGAAATTTAAACATCAACGTCGTTTGCGTAAGACGTCCGTGAATGGTGCTGGACGCCATTTACGTTAACGTCTAAGCAAATGACGTTGGTGCGACGTCAGTTAGCGCAATGCACGTCGGGTAATTTACCCGACGGAGCATGCGCAGTACGTCCGGCGCGGGAGCGCGCCTAATTTAAATGGGACTCGCCCCATTCGATTGGGCCCGCCTTGCGCCGGACGGATTTAAGTTACACCGCTGCAAATTTCCAGGTAAGTGCTTTGTGGATCGGGCACTTAGGCAGAAAATTTGCGGCGGTGTAACTTAAATCAGAAAAGTTAAGTTGCGCCTGGGCTACGTGAATCTGGCCCATAGTACTTTCAATAAAATTGATTTTAAACAATAAGAAAACATGCCATAAATCAAAGACCAATTCAACACAAAGAGCACAGGGGGAGGCAGAAGGGCATCAGGAGGGCAAAGTACAAGTTCTGGGATTCCGCTAAGTACAAGGCCATCATCCTTGGAAAACTTAGTAAAATGCATGACTATCCTAGCAGATGTGGGACAGTCGGCAAATATGATGTAATGCAAGACTATCATGGGGCCCCCATGCACCTGGGGCCCCTGGGCAGTGCCCAAATGTGCCCAGGCATTAAGACAGCCCTGGCCTGCAAGATTATATTTCTGACATGTCATAGCAGCAACATAATTTTTCCAATAAGCTGTTCCTTTGTTTATTAAAATGCAGTCTTTACAATGGTTGTAAACCCTTTACAACCACTTTATGCTACAGGTAAGCCTATATTAAGGCTTACCTGTAGCTACCAAGGATATCTCCTACACAATCCCCTGAACCCTGCATGCGCCGATGTCATCAGCACATGTGCACTTGGACAAACTAAAGCAATGGCACCTATGTGCCGTTGCTCCAGTCCATGTGCCGTTACCAATGGCTCCCGGGCGCATGCGCGTGAGAGACGTCATCGCGGCTCCGGCCAATCACAGCACCGGAGTCGCGATACCCAGAAGTCACTCTGGGAGAGATGTCGGCGGCCAGAGGGGGAGACGAGGACAGCTGTGGGGGCTTCGATGTAAGGTAAGTAATACATAATGAGCTAGTATGCCCGTTTCCTACTGCGCATGCACGAGCAGCGCGGCGCTTTGTGAATGGGCCGGCTGCTTTCTGGGACACACACAGTTCCCAGAATGCAGGGCGCCCCATTCACAAGAAGACACCGAGTGTAGGAGGAGGAAGAGAATCCACCGCGGAGGATGAAGAGGCAGATTTTTTTTTTTAGATTTTTGGTGGAAATTTTTTTTTCAGGTGGAACCTCCACTTTAAGGACCTTGCCTGTTTTTCAGACTTGGTGTTTACAAGATTAAAACAGTTTTTTTTTTCTTAGAACCCCCAAACATTATATTTTTTTTTTCTAACACCCTAGAGAATAAAATGGCGGTCATTGGAATACTTTTTGTCACACGGTATTTGTGCAGCAGTGTCTTAGGCCTCGTACACACGAGAGGATTATCCGCTCTAAACGGTCCTCCGGACCGTTTCCGCGGATAAATCCTCTGGCGGATTTTGATCTGATGGTTGTACTAACCATCAGATTAAAATCCGCGCAGAATTCCCTCCGCGGTGACGTGTCGCGCCATCGCCGCGATGATGACGCGGCGACGTGCGCGACGCTGTAATATAAGGACTTCCACGCATGCGTCGCATCATTACGACGCATGCGAGGGAGGGAATCGGACGGATTGATCCGGTGAGTCTGTACAGACCAGCGGATCAATCCGCTGGACTGGATTCCAGCGAATAGATTTCTTAGCATGCTAAGAAATTTTTATCCGTTGGAAATCCATCGGCCCGAAAAATATCCGCGGATAAATATCCGCTGGGTCGTACACACCAGCGGATCTATCCGCTGAAACTGATCCGCGGATAAATTCCAGCGGATAGATCCTCTCGTGTGTACGGGGCCTTACAAGCGTGCTTTATTTTGGAAAAAAAAAAATTTTGAATTAAAAAATAAGACAACATTAATCTTAAATATGGTGTCAATTCCTCAAACGTTTTGTTACTTTGAAAGTTTATTGATACTTTAAGGTATCGTAAGGTTGTTACACTGATCCGGAAATAACGAGTTGTCAGACATAATTGATCTTCTCAATTTTAAATTTTTTAATTAATTTACTTCTAATTCACTAAGTGCATTTGCTCTATAATGAGTAAGTGGGGAGAAAAAAAAAAAAGAGAGAAGACGGTGGGAGATTTAGGAAGGAGGTGGGGTTCTGCTCTTAGTGAAATGATTGGATTCTTACTAAGTTAAGGGGGTTATAAGATGGTCATTTAAGAATGAAATCTATTTTATTGATTTATATAACATATGTTATGGTATGACAAGTATCAACTTTTATGTTACACTTGAATATCACTCAGGGGAACATTATATAAGACAAATTTCGGGTGAATACTGTATTTCCGTTATAACAGTGAGTGGACACATGATCTTTTTATTTCTTCCAAATACGTTTATTTTAGAATAAAGATTATTTAATCGATTGAGTCCAAAGTATGGTTAGGAATATATGATATCGAAATGTATCTTCCTGTAATGCCTTGTGATGATATCCTTGATGTATGAACTACAGTAGGTGTTTGTGATATTGTGCTTTTAGCACGACAGCGTCGCGCTGATACTCGGCGACAGGGTGCCGAGATCTCGCCGACATCTCACTCACTGGAATAGTGACAGCACATCCCAGCAAGCGCGTCATAGAAGCGACGGGAGATCCGACTTGGATTCCCGCCAATTCTACACGTGTGCGGCGTTTGTTATGAATCCTGAGGGGGAAGTCCTCGCCGGATTTTAAATAAAAATCCGGCATGGGTGCCCCCCTCAGGAGCATACCGGGCCCTTAGGTCTGTTATGGGTTGTAAGGAGAGCCCCCCTACGCCGGAAAAAACGGCGTAGGGGGTCCCCCTACAATCCATACCAGACCCGTATCCAAAGCACGCTACCCGGCCAGCCAGGAAGGGAGTGGGGACGAGCGAGTGCCCCCCCCCCCCTCCTGAGCCGTACCAGGCTGCATGCCCTCAACATGGGGGGGTTGGGTGCTCTGGGGCAGGGGGGCGCACTGCGCCCCCCCCCACCTCAGAGCACCCTGTCCCCATGTTGATGAGGACAGGGCCCCTTCCCGACAACCCTGGCCATTGGTTGTCGAAGACGCCGGAGGAAACCCGCCGGGGGGGTGGGGGCTTTTTTAAAAGCCACCCCCCCCCCGGCGGTGGAAGAGAACCAGACGGCGGCCCCCACCCACCCGAAGACGTCAAAGAAGAAGCCCCCCCTGGTAAAAGAGCTAATAAAGAAGACAGGGGGCGGCCTCCGGAGCAGAAAAATAAAATATTTTAATACACTGTGTGGTTTATTTGTGTTTTTACCACTTTTCTTGCAGGTGAATGGGTAGGGGTACGATGTACCCCATACTCATTCACTTAGGGTGGGGGGCCGGTATCTGGGGGCCCCCTTATTAAAGGGGGCTCCCAGATTCCGATAAGCCTCCCGCCCGCATACCCCGACAACCAACGGCCAGGGTTGTCGGGAAGGGGCCCTGTCCTCATCAACATGGGGACAGGGTGCTCTGAGGTGGGGGGGGCCGCAGTGCGCCCCCCTGCCCCAGAGCACCCAACCCCCCCATGTTGAGGGCATGCAGCCTGGTACGGCTCAGGAGGGGGGGGGGGGGCGCTCGCTCGTCCCCACTCCCTTCCTGGCTGGCCGGGTAGCGTGCTTTGGATACGGGTCTGGTATGGATTGTAGGGGGACCCCCTACGCCGTTTTTTCCGGCGTAGGGGGGCTCTCCTTACAACCCATAACAGACCTAAGGGCCCGGTATGCTCCTGAGGGGGGACCCATGCCGGATTTTTATTTAAAATCCGGCGGGGACTTCCCCTTCAGGATTCATAACAAACGCCGCACACGTGTAGAATTGGCGGGAATCCAAGTCGGATCTCCCGTCGCTTCTATGACGGCTCTGTATCCATCGCGGCAAGCCAGCTCGGCGCTGGCTCCCGCGATGGGGCTCGTAGGTGCTCAATCTCGCTGAGAAAGAGAGCGAGATTGACACAAAATCGGGTTCACCTACTGTATATTGTACTGTTTACATTTTTACAATAAACTTAAACTTGATTGAAAAAAAAAATAAGACAACAGTAAAGTTAGCCCAATTTTTTTTTTATACTGTGAAAGATAATGTTACGCCGAGTAAAATGATCACGCTTCAAAATTGCGGTTTGAACACCGTTTTCATATGCGGGCGCTACTCACGTATGCGTTCACATCTGCGCGTAAGCTCGTCGGCACGGGGCGCTTTGTTTTCTTATTTATCTTAATTTATTTTATTAATTTTTACACTTTAAAAAAAAAAATGGGTCACTTTTATTCCTATTACAAGGAATGTAAACATCCCTTGTAATAGAAAAAAATCAGGAGAGCGGCGGGACCAATAACGATGATCTCGCGGCGAATCTGCCGCGGAGACCACTGTCATCGTTAACAGGACCGCTCACAGTAAAGATGGATATCTCGGTTGTGGCAGCAGCTGCTGATATTCTTAAACCCTGGTGTCCAACCTGCAGCCCTTTGGTGCTTGTTATGCGGACCTCAGATCCTAGCAGTCTGTAGTCGGGGCACTGATTTTGTAAAGAGTTAATAAGAGTGATCTGACCATTATTTCCTCTACTATGTCTGCAGTCCTCTCTAACATTACATATACTGGGCATTGTGTACAGTCCTTTGGTGATGTTAGGCAATGCAGTTCTCACTGCTTTCTATGCCCCATAAACTGATTGCCATTATACGAAGGAATTGAGGCTGTTCACTTAGCTTAGTGCATTATGTGAAATCATGTCATCCAATCATGTGTAAGAAAACATTATGTGCTTTTTTTTTTTTTTTTATTTCTCTTGCACATATTTGGACATTCAACTCTGTTTCACCATTTACTAACATTCTCTTTGCTATGTTAACAGCTTTCACTCCTTTAGGCTCCATGCACTCTGGAAAAATGTGTATATCCAAGGCGCTCCAAGCATTTGAACCCTGACAGATAAAGTCTGTGTTGGAGAGGGTAGGAAATCTTCACACACTTTAGGCAGCACTTGGGGAGACAAGCAATCTCTAATGGAAACAGAAAAACAGAAGTATAAAACGTTTAATATCCCCTAAAGCAGAGGTGGCAAACACAAGGCCCGCGGGCCGAATCCAGCCCTCCAGGCCATTTCATGTGGCCCTCGCACCTCTCCTGCATTCCTACTCTAGACCCTTACTTTTTGCTTTCCAGCAGCAGTCTAAGGAAAGGGTGTGCACTGTGATGTAAGGGAGAGTGGGGGACTCCACTGATGGTGGGGTGGCTCTTGACATCTAATGTAAAGGGGAGGGGATGCGCTGGACATCTAATATTACAGATACAACCGGCCCTTTTGAAGGCAATCATAATGCTGATGTGGCCCACGATGAAATTGAGTTTGACACCCCTGCCCTAAAGGGATTAAAGAAGGAACCGATGAGCTGTTCCGAAACGCGTCCCACCTCTATGACACACTTCCTGTCCACTTCCCGTTTGTGTTCCATGCTGGTTTTTGTCTCGCTTCCTCTGACATCATCCCCAGGCTCCAGCACTGTTGTGTCCCCTGAACATTCACAGCACAAGTTGGCTGTTATCTCGTGGACTTCCCTGGAAGCTTTACCATCAAATACTGTGACTGCCCTGCCACTGTAACATCTTCTGGACACACTTACCTGCTACATGCCTGTTTCATCCACCATCTTGTAAGTGTTTTTAGCCCCTTTAGGGGATATTAAAAGTTTTATACCACTGCACTTAGAGGCGCCTTGTTTGTTTTTCTGTTTCCATTCACTCTGGAAGCTAAAAAAAGCTATAAAAAACCGCCAGTAGCTTTGCAGGGAGCCTTTCAAAGTTTTTTTAGCGTTTTTGCAATAGCGTTTATTAGCATTTTTCAGTGCAGCGTTTTTTTAGCTTTTTTTTTTTCGATGGATAAAAAAAACGCTAAAAAACGCTGGCGAGCTGCGTTTTTGAGCCTTTATTAGCGTTTATCTGCGTTTTGCGTTTTTTCCCGCGGGGGTTCACCCAAAAAAAAAAATGTTTAAATTAGAGTATACTAATGATACTAAGGACATTTATTTTCGGGAGGTAATTTTTTTTTATCTGTACATACCTTTATATCCTGATTTTGTCCAGGGCTTCCGGGTTCCGATGACTGCGGGACTGGGCGTTCCTAGCCTTCGGTTCGATGATTGACGGCTTGTGAAACAGGTCCCCTGTCGCACAACGCGCGTCACCACATTTCCGGAAATAGCCGAGCTGCGAGTCGGCACTATATGGCACCTGCGCAGTCAGCTCGCAGCTCGGCTATCTCCGGGAATCTGGTGACGCGCGTTGTGCGACAGGGGACCTGTTTCACAAGCCGTCAATCATCGAACCGAAGGATAGGAACGCCCAGTCCCGCAGTCATCAGAACCCTGAGGCTGGGATAGGAACGCCCAGTCCCGGAGTCATCAGAACGCAGAAGCCCTGGACAAAATCAGGATATAAAGGTATGTACAGAGAAAAAAAAAATTACCTGCCAAAAGTAAATGTACTTAGTATGCTGGCTCTAATGTTAAAAATTAGTTTTTCGGGTGAACCTCCACTTTAACACTAAAAAACTTCCATGTGTGCATGGACACATAGGCTAGCATAGAGTGCAGTTTATGGGCTTTTAAAAAAAAAGCCAAAATGCCAATAAACTACAGTTTATCAGCTTCAGTATGCATGGAGCCTTAGTAAACCAAACCCATACTCTCTGATCAAATTTCCCTAAAATGCATAAATGTAAACAAGCTTGGATGATTGTAGTAGATCTATTTGCCTATAAGATCTTCTGGTAGCAAAGAATATTGTAATGAGTCTGATAAAAAAATGAATAATAATTTGTACCAATGAGAATATGAAAGGTATTCCCCATGAGTGTTGAGTTGACCAAGACTCCTCCCAGCTTCATCATGTTACTGTAGTAAATATCGTTTGGCCATTTCACTTTTAATTCAATATCCTGCCGTGAAAGAGAAAAAATAATATAAAATGCAACATCATTTTATTATTTAGGTATTCCTTCCGTTTCAAATATTTTATTGAATTTTATAATTATCAACAAAATTCCATTAACAGAGCACGTACAATAATATAATAGAAATAAATATTACAGTAACAGAACATGTACAATAGTATAATATAAATAAATATTACATTAACAGAACATGTACAATAGTATAATATAAATAAATATTACATTAACAGAACATGTACAATAGTATAATAGAAATCAATATTACATTAACAGAACATGTACAATAGTATAATAGAAAAAGGCGTAATTATTCTGGAAAGTAACTCTTATAAATGTAAATGAAAATAGATAACCTATCGGATTGTAGAATAAGATTATGTAACATTAAGTGTCATAATCATAGCTTCATGGCAGCTATTTGATGACAAGTAATTGAGAAATTAAGTTGATTAAAATAATATAATAATGTCATCTATAAAGAGAATAGAATAGAATGAACCTATAAAGAAATCTAAAGTTTATGTGTTGTAGAATAGCTGGGGGGAATAAATTAGGCTAAACCAGGGCCAAGTCCCTTCTCTTGGCTTGGCGAAGGTCAAAAATCCCAGCCATTCGAAGCATCGTCTATTACAGTTGGTATATTGGATAATAACAAGAATAAACCTAGTAGAGTGGATAGGGCACAGAGGGGAGAGAGAAAGAAATGTCCAAGGGGACCAATGGTTAGAGAATCAGGTGAAGGTAATCATAGTAGCAGGGTGGATATTATCTCTCAGGGAGAAATTAGTAAACAGTCCAAACCAGGGGGTAAATAGTGTTTGATCCAAGGTCTCCATAAGGATTCAATATTTAGGTATTTCTTACAAAACAGATTTCCAACCTACATGCAAAAAAAAAAAAGGACTATAACCACCAAAATCGCCCTGTAGCCTAGGACCAACATTCAAATATTTAGTCAATAGTACACTAACATTCGATCATCACTAGTTCAACCTAATGTTAGTGTAACAACATACTTGATTCAAGTCATGTGACCAAAAATCAGAACACCATCTGGTCCAGAGGTACTCAGATTTCTGGTCCTGAAGCAGGCATGTTGGGTTATTTGATCTGCAGCAGCTCTGCCTCATGGAACTGTCTTCCATTACTTCCACTGACTGCCTAGATCCCAGATTGCTGTAATCATCTCAGTGAATTGCCATCAGAGCCGGGACGAGTTCATCCAGAGCCCAGGGCAAGGATGCCAAACTGTGCCCCCCTCCCCGTTCATGATGTACAAGCTTAGAGGATTCTATGCCCAGCAGTCACTCACCTGTCAAATCACTACTGCTGTCACTACATCTGCCAGCCTTGTAACAGAAGGAAGGCACCCCCATTCCTACAGTCAACCATTGCGCCCAGGGCAGGCTTCCCTATCGCCCACCCCTTGTCCCGGCCCTGATTGCCATGGCAAGGTCAGGACACGCGATTCGAGGTGGCAGTTCAACTGGACATAAACTGATTTTAAAGTGTATGTAGACCTTAACAATAATTCTGCCAGAAAGCTAGTAAGCTTTTACCCACCTGTAGTGAAGCTCTGTTCATAGTGCAATCCCAGAGAGTCTTATTAGCCATGCTTAATTCACATCTGTGTACTACAGAACAACCCCCACATTGTGGAGATAAGAAGTGGGGTGTTTGTAGAGCAGCTTAGATTATACCCCTGCACTTCAAAAGATACAGTACTGTAATTGAGCATTGTCACACTAGAAATGTGTTGCTGGCAATATCACTAGCATAAAATAAACAAAAAAAAAAGCCTGAGTCAAGAAAAGAAATTCAGTCACCACATTTAATAACTGGTAAGTTGCAATACTGTATATTACATTTTAAAGTAATACTAAAGGATTTTTTTTTAAAATAACAAACAGGTTATACCCCCTGCTCTGTGCAATAGTATTGCACAGGGCAGCGCCTCCCTCCTCCTTTTCTTGGGTCCCCCACCGGAGCTCTGGGCTCCCCCTCTCAGCTAAGCGCCCCCCATAGTACCCATAGTAAGCCGCTTGTTATGGGGGTACTCGTGTGTGTAGTGCTGCTCTGTGTGTCCATTAATACCCCTGGTTCCTTTCTCATTTGCTGTGATTGACAGCTGTGATTAACATTGGAGCCAATGGCTCCCGCTGCTGTGTCTTAGCCAAAGAGGAGGGATAGAGTTGGGATCTCTTGTGCACATTGCTGAATTGAAATCAGGTTCATGTACGAGGTGGTATTAAAAATTTTCAAGACTAGTTTTGTAACATGCCAACAGATGGTAGCACAAGTCTACCACATGAACAGTTACAGGGAGCACCAACCTTCATAAGTCACTGTGCCAAAAGACATCGTCCAGTGCACACCAGGAGCTGTGCAACTGGTGCTATTCTAACCATGTGCTTTACCAAGTCTGCCATTTCATTATGGACAGCAAGTTAGAACTAAGAGCAAATTCTGCGACAAAGAGCAAGTTTATGGCGATGCGGTAATGAGTCATTTGAGGTGTCTTGAGTGGCACACGCGCTTCAGGCCCCGTACACACGACCGAACATGTCTGCTGAAACTGGTCCGTGGACCAGTTCCAGCAGACATGTTTGGTCGTGTGTATGGCCGACCGGACAGATTTCCAGCGGACATTTGTCCACCCGACCGTTTTCGAGCGGACAAATGTTTCTTAGCATGCTAAGAAACATGTCCGCTGGAAGCTTGTCCGTCGGACATGTTCGGTCGTCTGTAAAGACTCACCGTACATGTCCGATCGGCCGCCATCCCTCGCATGCGTCGAAGTGATTTGACGCATGCGTGGAAGCTTTGAACTTCCAGGGCCGCGCACGTCGCCACGTCATCGTTGCGGCCATGTCACCGCGTATCGTGTACGCGCGGATTTCTGTCTGATGGTGTGTACAACCATCAGACAGAAATCTCCGGGTGGACATGTCCGCTTAAAACGGTCCGGGGGACCGTTTTCAGCGGACTGTCCGTCCGTCTGTACGAGGCCTCAAGAGTGGAAGAATATCATTGGAAGACGTTTAGAGATCAGCAATACCTTCAAAAAGCTCAACCTTCGAAACCATTCAGCAACTTGTGCCTGACACGCTTCGAAAAGAAGACTTCCAGGACACATTCCAGAAGTGTCAGGAATGCTGGGAGCGCTGTATTGCTGTGCAAGGGGACACTTTTTGAAGGTGATAATGTGTAAACGTAAAGAAATAAAGCATTTTCTTGTAAACAGAGCTAGTCTCAAAACTTTTTGATAACACTTCGTATAAAGCGGGTTTGGGGGGAGCTGCCCACAGAAAGTTGTTTTACAAATGAATACATGAAGGTAAAAAATCTTCAGCCTTTAGAACCACTTTAATGCCCACATGTCGAACTGTCCTCCAATTTCTACTAGTAAAAAAAAAGTGGAATTTTACCCAAGGCTGAATAATAGACTATTGTTCCCACCAAATCAATAAACTTCAGCTATCAAAGCACCCGTTGCAGCTGTATCAACCTTGGTAATTTGTCCTCCCACAAGTACTGGGCCAGTGAAATCAAACTGAACTCTCTGTACCAGTTCCATGGACCCATACCACTGCCTTCAAAAGCCCCTCCATCTGCTTACATTTAGCGGCCGGTCTTCTAACATTTCTCAGAAGGTCCCTCATGGGTGAGACGGAGCTATGTGTCCCTTATGGCTTACAAAGATTTAAAGGAAAAATGTTTGAGGTTTGGAAACAGTGACAGGAGGCTGAGACGGACTTGCCGGATTATAGGGGGGTGTATAAAGGTAATGGATTGAGAACGGAGTGATGTTCCAGTCAACCAGCCATGAATGCCTCTGACATTTTGAACTCTCTGTCCACGATAAGACTCCTAATCCCGCCATCACGCTGACGACTGATGAATAGGTGCAAGTCATGCAGGATGGGAGCCCTGAGCAGAGTTGTGGAGTATATAAAACGTCCTGGTGTAAATGCTCGGAAGTCGTTGGTTTTAGGGAATATGGGAAACATATGCTGGTGTTAAGCACGGCTGTAGAAAAGCAAAGGTTTACGGTTAGCAGTTATTAGGACATAGAAGCAGCAGCAGAAAGAGCTACGAGGTGCTGGAAGACGGCTGACGGCCTCAATACATCCAGTTAACCTTCTGTTCATCAACCCTCGACAGCTACAGTGCGCAAGTGTCCCTCTATCACACCGATATCAACATAGATGATCCGGGAGGGAAATGCTCCTTGTTTAATACAAAACTTATGATCGCAATAATATGATTTTATTGAAATATAATATAGAGAAATGTGAAAAACGTCGCCAATAATAATAAAAATTATCAATAATAAATAATGTTGTAATTTGTTTATTGAAATATTCTAATACTTAAAGAATAACTCTACTTTTGTTCAGAAAAGATTCCTACCAAATTCTGCTCTTCATCATGCCTTTTGGATAATAATTCTGAATGGAAGGGTCTGGTTCATAATAAATCACCTGTTACACAATCAGGCCCGGATTCACGTAGATGCGTGTAACTTTGTGCGGGCGTAACGTATCCTATTTACGTTACGCCTCCGCAACTTTTACAGGCAAGTGCCGTATTCTCAAAAGAAAGTTGCGGCGGCGTAGCGTAAATAGGCCAGCGTAAGCCCGCCTAATTCAAATTGTGAAGAGGTGGGCGTGTGTTATGTAAATTAACCATGACCCGACGTGATTGACCTTTTTTCACGAACGGCGCATGCGCCGTCCGTAGAATATCCCAG
Source organism: Rana temporaria (assembly GCF_905171775.1). NCBI lineage: Eukaryota > Metazoa > Chordata > Amphibia > Anura > Ranidae > Rana > Rana temporaria. The sequence goes on from NC_053490.1 coordinate 509,263,817, forward strand.
TGTGAATTGATCCAAAGTAAGCCGCAAAGAACGTATTGGTTTCGACGTGAACGTAAATTACGTCCAGCCCCCTTCACGGACGACTTACGCAAACGACGTAAAATATTAAAAATTTGACGCGGGAACGACGTCCATACTTAACATTGGTACGCCGCATATACGCCACCATATAGCAGGGGTAAATTTACTCCGGGAAAAGCCTAACGTAAACGGCGTATCTGTACTGCGTCGGCCTGGCGTACGTTCGTGAATTTGCGTATCTAGCTGATTTACATATTTCTAGGCGTAAATCAGCGTACACGCCCCCAGCGGCCAGCGTAAATATGCAGTTAAGATCCGACGGCGTAAGAGACTTACGCCGGTCGGATCTAATAGAAATCTATGCGTAACTGATTCTATGAATCAGGCGCATAGATACGATCGCTCAGACTCAGAGATACAACGGCGTATTTGGAGATACGCCGTCGTATTTCCTTTTGAGAATCTGGCCCTCAGTGTTCTAATGAGAACATTTTCAGTGTTTGCATCATTTTAGAAGTATTTAACCCTTGGGGGCGTGTCTAAGCAAAAACTATAATCCTATCGCAGAGGATGCCTAAAATCGAATGTGTATCTTAGTGCAGATTTCTGGGAAAATCAGGGGGTCAATCACACAAGCAGGAAATTCGATTTTTGAAGGTGTTTCATACACCAATGGTATACAGAACGGACTTCCAGGATGCCACATTGCATTGAATTTAACAGAAAATTACAGTTGCTGCAGATTGAAAAAGGAAATAATTATATTAAATTACAGTATAGCTGCTATAGCAATTGTATATGCTATAGATTTGCTTTCTATTTGTTATATTTTTTTCCACTAAAGGGGAATTACCCTTTAAAGCCAAACTCCGTTCAACCTTTTTTCTCTAGCTAGGATAGTATAGGGAGGTTTTTCCAACTTTTTTACCACTCACGACAAATTGTTACCAAATACAAAGGGCTAGATTCAGGTAGGGGGACGCAAGTTTGTGCGGGCGTAGCGTATGTTATTTAGGGCCCTTTCACACTAGCGGACCGTATGTCCGCATTTTCATCCGTTCGTTTGCAGATGAAACCGGGACATACATGGGTCCCTATGTGATTACGGGTGTCAGCGGATGAACATCCGCTGACACCCGTAATTTGTCCGCCTCCGCAAAGATCCGCATTTGCAGACAGAAGAAATCCTATTTTTCTTCCGTCTATCGGATCGGGTGAACACGGACATACGGTCCGTGTTCGTGCGATCCCCCATAGGGGAGAGCGGAGGAAACACAGGGCGGTCCCTGCACAGTGTGCGGGGACCGCCCTGTCAGCTGCCAGCTCAGCGGGGATTTTACGGAGGATCCCCGCTGAGCAAAGCGGACACACGGAGCGGATCATTACTGATCCGCTCCGTGTGAAAGGGCCCTTACCCTACGCCGCCACAATTTAGAGAGGCAAGTGCAGTATTCACAAAGCACTTGCTCCGTAAGTTGCGGCGGCGTAGCGTACATCTGCCAGCGTAAGCGCGCCAAATTCAAATTGTCAAGAGGTGGGCGTGTTTTATGTAAATAAAACATGACCCCACGTAAATGACGTTTCTCACAAACGGCGCATGCGCCGGCCGTGAACGTATCCCAGTGCGCATGCTCCTAATCACGTCGCAAATAGTCAATGCTTTCGACATGAACGTAATTTATGCAAAGCCCTATTCGCGAACGACTTACCCAAACGATGTAAAATTTTCAAAATTCGACGCGGGAACGACGTCCATACTTAACATTGGCCATGCCTCATATAGCAGGAGTAACGTTATGCCGGAAAAAGCCTTACGCAAACGACGTAAAAAAATCCGCCGGGCGCACGTACGTTTCTGAATCGGCGTATCCAGCACATTTGCATATTCTACGCTGAAATCGACGGAAGCGCCACCTAGCGGGCAGCGTAAATATGCAACTAAGATACGACGGCGTAAGAGACTTTCGCCAGTCGGATCTTAGCCTAATTTTGGCGTATCTTGCTTTCTGAATACAGAAAGAAGATACGCCGGCGCGGCTTTGAATTTACGCGGCGTATCAATAGATACGCCGTCGTAAATTCTTGCTGAATCTAGCCCAAAGTATTTTTGTTACCACTCCCGACAAAGTGACTGGAGTTATGATACGTGAGGAGTTACCATCTCCACGCAGAGCATCTTGGTCATTCTGCATTGAAGTTAAGTGGACTTTATCATGGGAGACACCATCTTTGGGTCATACTGGTCACTACAGGTAGACTTTTTTTTTATACACATTTAATGCACTTGTTGCAAAATATGTTAGCACTTTGGCCCACAGTCATATACATGTTATGACCTCCATTGTAATGAATAGTTTACCTAGGGTGTTATAGCCTATATCTTTGTAATATGTCTAGCACCTTCCTTATAGTTATATATACAATGCAATCTGTATTTATTGTACACAACTGTGACCCAGGTCACTCCAGCAGAGGACTTAAAGCAGAGTTCCATCCAAAAATGGAACTTCCGCTTTTCGGATTCCTCCCCCCCTCCGGTGTCACATTTGGCACCTTTCAGGGGGAGGAGGGAACAGATACCTGTGTAATCCAGGTATTTTCTCCCATATCCGGGCATAGGTCATCGCAGCGACCTACGCACGTCCGGTGCCTCCTCCGTCTCCTTCGCTGTCCTCTGAGACAGGTCCTAGAAGACAGAAGGGACCAGTGGGATTGCGCAGTGCGAGTCGCCGATGCGCAGTAGGAAACCAGGAAGTGAAGCCGCAAGGCTTCACTTCCTGATTCCCTTATCGAAGATGACGGCGCCTCCATCCAAGAGCCCGATCAGCTTTGGGTGCCGACATCGTGGGCGCCCTGGACAGGTAAGTGTCCATATATTAAAAGTCAGCAGCTGCGGTATTTGTAGCTGCTGACTTTAAAAAAAAAATTTCGGCGGAACTCCGCTTTAATTTGAGCAAATTTTTAGGTGATTAATTCAGTTTATAGTTGACCGATAGCTGGGCTTGTTTGGAGTAATCTTTAAAGCGCAGTTCCACCCAAAAGTGGAACTTCCGCTTAATCCTCTCCTCACCCCCTTACATGCCACATTTGGTATGTCATTTTTTTTGGGGGGGAGGAGTGGGGGCTTAAGGAGGAGTGGGACTTCCTGTTCCACTTCCTCCTGAAGCCCAGGGACCGATAGGCGATACGTCATATCGCCTACAGCGCCCCCTCCCTGTAGGCAATCGCCTGGGACACGTGACAGGTCCCAGGCGATCACCTGTCAAATCAGGTAGCGCATCGGTGCTCGAGCATGCGCAGTGAGGGCCCGGCCGTGAAGCCAAAAGCTGTCATGGCCGGGTTCCCACAGTTAGGATAGAGGCGTAGGCGGAGAGGGGGGGGGAGAGGAGCGGAGCTCCAGGTGTCGCGTCGCTGTACAGTGGAGCAGGCAAGTGTATGTTTATTAAAAGCCAGCAACTATGCTTTTTGTAGCTGCTGACTTTTAATAAACATAAAAAAAAGTCTGGAACTCCGCTTTAAGGTAGGGTGACAGACATCCCCCGTTTTCGGGGACAGTCCCCGACTGAGGACACTGTCCCCGGACCAAGTCTGTCCCTGGTTCTGTCTCGGAATGGATTTGAATTTTGGTGCCCCATGCCTCAATACCTCCCTTTTCAGCCTGACCATAGCGGCGCCCACTGTCACAGGGATTGGAGCTTTGCTTGCAGTGCAAGGTCCTGTTTTGCGGCAGGTTACAGGCCGGCTGTAACTTTAAGTGAGGACAGATGAATCCTGGTCCTCCTGATACCTGACCTTGACTCACGCCACGTTCCCACGTTTGAGATCGGTTTAATCCCATAAGGTAAGACAGCGCTCAGGGACCTCCTGACACCATAATAACTTCATTTCCATGAAGTCATTACGGGGCCTAACTGTTCCTTTAACATTTGTAGTCTTATAATAGTTAGCTATTAATATTTGATTATTTATGTTCGAAAGTATCCTACGCGTTGTTACCATGCAATCTTTTACCATTCTAAATTGTTAAGTTATATTGTTATTGTTGAACCAAAATTCTTTGAACTAAATTTTCCCTTAGGGGTGTATTCACTTTTGCCAGCGGTTTAGACATTAATGGCTGTGTGTTGAGTTATTTTGAGTGGACAGCAAATTTACACTGTTATACAAGCTGTACACTCACTACTTTACATTGTAGCAAAGTGTAACTTCTTCAGAGTTGTCACATGAAAAAATAGAATACAATATTTACAAAAATGTGAGGGGTGTACTCACTTTTGTGAGATACTGTATGTCTTGTTTGATTTTGCGCATTGATCCACTTAAAACATTAGTTCATTCTACATACCTCGCATCCAGGCAAAGACCTCACAGCTTCCACCACGGCCAATGCCATAAGGTGTTGTATGAAGCCAATTCTCTGTCCCAGAGGTGATGACATTGGGATGGACACAAGGAGTGTCATCAAAGCACAACCTTTGGGGCTAAGCCAGACGTTTCCACCGCGACCTGCAGAGACACAGCTTTATTACATTACACCAACTGGTCGAAGGGGGATCATCCATCGTACTACTTCGTGTCCTCAAACAGTGGTCATTCACAGTTAAGCACGCCATACATTATACAAAAGAAAGAAAATTGTTAACGGGGGGGGAGTCTCTCCCGCAGTGCTATGTTGTTCTGCAGGCAAAGAGCCTTCCATACCAGCAGATTACAATGATCACTGCTGGCAATTATAGCCGCTGGCAGTGATCAGACAGAAAAAAAAACTGACAGACTGGTTGTACTGAAGTCAATTGATGAATCGACTTACCGTATATACTCGAGTATAAGCAGAGTTTTTCAGCCCTTTTTTAGGGCTGAAAATAGCCCCCTCTGCTTATACTCGAGTCAGTGTACCTGAAGGACTGCGGGCGTCCACTTTTCAAAAGTCGCGGCTTCCTCCTGGTCCCGTCCCGTTCCGTTCTCTGATAGGCGTTTGACACTGTGTTCCGCTACTGCCAATCACGGAGGTCCTCTCATCCTCTGACTCAGTTTCCCAGCAGAGACTGTGTTCAGTGTTCCGCCAATCACGAACGTCCTTTTGTCCGAGGATGAAAGAAGGCGGAACACTGAACACAGTATCTGCTGGGAAACTGAGTCCGAGGATGGGAAGACACCTGTGATAGGCGGTAGCGGAACACATTGTCAAACGCCTATCAGGAAACGGAACGGAATGGGATGGGACCAGGAGGAAGCTGCGACTTTTGAAAAATGGATGCCCGCAGCCTGTCAAGAATACAGGTACACTGAGGCTGCAATGGTAAAGCTACAATGGGCACAGTGAGAATGGGCACAGTAAGGCTACAATGGGCACAGTGAGACTGCAATGGGCACAGTAAGGCTGCAATGGGCACAGTGAGAATGGGCACAGTAAGGCTACAATGGGCACAGTAAGGCTGCAATTGGCACAGTGAGAATGGGCACAGTAAGGCTGCAATGGGCACAGTGAGAATGGGCACAGTAAGGCTACAATGGGCACAGTGAGAATGGGCACCCAATTTCGACCCTCTTTTCTGCTTACAGTAGCTGCTGCATTCTCACCCTAGGCTTATACTCGAGTCAATACGTTTTCCCAGTTTTTTGTGGTAAAATTAGGGCCTCGGCTTATATTCGAGTCGGCTTATACTCGAGTATATACAGTACGTATTATTTGTAAAGATCAGTCAATGATAAGGCCATAGGCCTTCCCAGGATGTATACAATGAGCATCTTAAATATTGTTGCATCCAAAAGCATTGTCACCTTATAGGAAGTCTGAGAAGAAGGACCTTCATGGCAGGATCACATTGTATTATTCGACGGAAAGCTGCAGACTGACCAATATTGGAGACAAGTTTTGAAATTACATTAACATTACTTTACAAATTATGAGAATGTGAGAGTCTAATATTTGGGTTTCCATATGATTTACGATTTGAATGAACTGCAGTCACTGGAGTTGTTTTATATCTGCTTTTAGTTCAGGTTTAAGGCCAATTCCAAGACTACAGGATTAGTTGTAAAGCTTTTTTTTTTTTTTATGTAAATAACAAACATGTTATACTTACCTGTTCTGTGCAATGCCCTGTTCCTCCTCCTCTCGGGTCCCCCACTAGTACTCCTGGCCCTTCCCCCTGCCAAGTGCCCCCAGAGCAGGATCTCGTGCATGCTTGCTCCCAAGTTGGCCTTCTATGTCCACAAGACATACAGAGCACGGCTCTGCTTGACCCCCACTCCCTCCTCACTGCCTGTAATTGACAGCAGCAGGAGCCAATGGCCCCCCTGCTGTTGTGTCTCAGCCAATGAGAAGGGAAAGACCTGGGGGAGCCGAGGCTCTCACGCACATCGCTGGATTGCGATCGGGCTCAGGTAAGTCAGATAGAGAAGATCTGAGTGACTCAAAGATTACGCACCTCATCCCAGTAATTAATAATAGCAAAGGAAAGGAGAGGGGGATTATAGCGGTTCTAGAAACAATACATCAGAAGAGTATATAAAAAATATATGATATGATCCTGGGTGTGGGCCCTTTTCATCTCCTCATATGTTTGGCTTCCGTTCTGGATAGGTGAAGGTGGGTAGTCAGTTCTTCTCTTAAGCCATGATAAAACGTTTTTGAAACTGAATATTTCCCCTGAGGAAACCAGACAAAATCCCCTGAGGAAGCCATTTTGGTGAAACATGTAGGGATAGAACACTCTCCTGTGACCACCACGTTTGCATTTTGGGAAACCAGCGACCCATTATCTCCAGTATATGCTTGAGTAATTCATTTTAATTGAACCCTTTTGTGTGTGTTTTTTCTGTATTAATAAAGAAAAAAATAGTTTTTTTTATATACTCTTCTGATGTATTAATTGTTTCTAGCACCGCTATACCACTCTCCTTTCCTTTCCTTTCCTTTGCTAGGCACAGGTAAGTATTATGGGGGGGGGGGGCTGAGGGGAGAGCCGCACACTAAAGGTTTTTTACCTTCATGCATAAAATGCATGAAGGTAAAAAAAAATGTAGCCTTTAGAACACCTTTAAACACTTCACCTACCGATCTCTGATCCAAAAACTCTACTGAAATATCAAAAGTACAACTGCATTCACATTGCAGAAGATTTAAAGTGGATGTACGGTGCACGGTTTAGGAGATATCCCTGTATTTGCATGTGCCGACGTCATGCGACACATGCGCACTTAAGCCAACTGAAGCAGCAGCACTAGGTGCCGTTGCTTCAGTTGTACTGTGCCGTTCCCGCGTGCATGCGCGGGAGTGATGTCATCGCGGCTCCAGCCAATCACAGCGCTGGAGCCGCGATACCCAGAAGTCACCCTAGGGCAACATGTTGGCGGCTGGAGGGGGAGAAGTGTACCGCTGCAGGGGATTCGATCTGAGGTAAGTAATACATAATCAGCTAGTATGCTATGCATACTAGCTGATTCTGCCTTTGTCTTGCAGGGTTTTTTGTTTTTCAGGTTTGTTTCGGAGGGTTTACTTCCTCTTTAATAAAACGGGAGGGTGCAAAATTGGGTGCAATTCTGTATAGAATCCAATCAGCTTCTAGGTTTTATTATCAAAGCCTTATTAAAGTAGCTGACGTTAGAAGCCGATTGGTTACCGTGCACAGCTACATCAAATTCTGAGTGCTCCAGTTTTAGTAAATCTCCCCCATTGCCCCAGCCTGGGACAGCTCCTTCTTAATGCATCTCACCAAACTGGCTTGGTCGCAAGGGCATTCCACTACAGAGTTTCTGGATCGGAGATCGGTGTGTGGCTTCCTTTTCATCAGTGCCCTCTACTGTGCTTACATCATTAGACTGTGCATATCATATGTAAAATGCACAGAGCCAATCAGAGTGGCTCTGTGCCTTGTGATCGATGTGATGGCCACTCACAGCGATCACAAATGTAAACAGTACTACTGTTTACATTTGAGAGTCCTTCCCTTCCTCTCCTCTCACAATGGAGGAATTGAATAATAACGAAAATGTAAAACAAAGTATAGGCCGCAGCATCATAATTTTTTTTTTTTTAACTCTTTCATTCCTTTTTCACTGTCTGTATATTAACGCCTATCACCTTCATTAACTCCATTATCTCCATCCTTCCACTCTATGTGACCTGCACATTAACCCATGCACCATTACCAAGCTCCATACTTTAACCACTTCAATACCAGCTTGTTCCAGTCTCCAAAAATGTGGAAAAAAATTAGATCACCTTGGGATGTCTACCCCAAAAAGTAAAGAAATACAGAAAGACGTGCCAGACCAAAATCAGATAAAAGAGTCCAAGATAAAATTGTTGATAAAAAAAAGTCATATAAAATAGTCAATGCATTTTGGGGGGCAACACCACTCCTCCTTTACCAGGGCTACAAGATGAGTCATAATAATGTAAAATTATAAAAATTATGCCTAGATATGAATATACAGTATCTCACAAAAGTGAGTACATCCCTCACATTTTTGTAAATATTTTATTATATCTTTCATGTGAAGAAATGACACTTTGCTGCAATGTATAGTAGTGAGTGTACAGCTTGTATGACCAAGATAAACGTATTTGGTTCAGGTGGTGTCAAGCGTGTGTGGCGGAAACCAGGTGAGGAGTACAAAGACAAGTGTGTGCCTACAGTCAAGCATGGTGGTGGGAGTGTCATGGTCTGGGGCTGCATGAGTGCTGCCGGTGTTCTGTTGAGAAGTGCCCGAATATTGAATAGTGCCCGGGGGGAAGTGCGCATGCGCCACATGGAGCCGCAGTTTACGATCACCAAGCATGTCTCCAGACCCAAACCCTATTGAGCATCTGTGGGGCATCCTCAAACGGAAGGTGGAGGAGGGCAATGTTTCTAACATCCACCAGCTCTGTGATGTCGTCATGGAGGAGGGGAAGAGGACTCCAGTGGCAACCTGTGAAGCTCTGGTGAACTCCATGCCCAAGAGGGTTAAGGCAGTGCTGGAAAACAATGGTGGCCACACAAAATATTGACACTTTGGGCCCAATTTGGACATTTTCACTGTAAAATCAAATTTAACACACCTGTATCCCATTCACACCTGAGACCTTGTAACACCAACGAATCACATGACACCGGGGAGGGAAAATGGCTAATTGGGCCCAATTTGGACATTTTCACTTTTGTTGCCAGCGGTTTAGACATTAATGGCTGTGTGTTGAGTTATTTTGAGGGGACAGCAAATTTACACTGTTATACAAGCTGTACACTCACTACTTTACATTGTAGCAAAGTGTCATTTCTTCAGTGTTGTCACATGAAAAGTAGGGCTGTGGAAATTAACTATTAATTTCTCGATTAATCTTTAATTATTTTGATCGATCAACATTTTTTTGATTGGTACTCACCTCTCCGCCGGCTTCCGGGCCTTTAGGGAGTTCCGTTGGAGATCCGTTGACGTCACGGACACCGGCGGGGCTTGCCGTGTCCATCTGAAGGGCTCCTTTGCTGTGCCTTCATATCTGCATGCCGGCGGGACCTTACTATCTGCCACACGCAAGGGCTGTTACACTTCCCTCTATCAACCTGGGATTCTACAGCCATCCACTGGCAGTTGTGATAGTTCCCTTCACGGGACATCTACATGCCGACGGACTGATGTTAACCCCTCCTCATCTGGATTCGGCAGTGGTATCGTTGTACAAAATTTTATACCAGTATCATACTTAGCTACATGTTTTTATGACTGCTTTTGCTACCGTTTGGTATTACTCGCACCATTTTTACAGTTTATGTAGCTACATCGATTTCATCTCCAGTGCAATATTTATTTTGTTACCGACTTGAAGACTATAAAAGTTGTAATGCTATTCCCATCGAGCGCTGCCTTTGTGTGTTTTTTGTATTCTGCTCTCCATTTTTCCAGTGGTTGGTAGCTGCACTGGGAATCAGCCTGCAAGGAGATCAGCTAAAAGTAGTTGGATCTGTATGTGCGTTAAAAATTAATCAAAATTAGTCGAATTAGTTAAAAAAAAATCGATTAATCGAACACAAAATTTTTAATCAGTAACAGCCCTAATGAAAAGATATTATAAAAATATTTACAAAAATGTGAGGGGTATACTTACTTTTGTGAGATACTGTATAACACAAAATCTAGAGCAGCTTATTTCCAAAAAGGGCTTATTTTGGGGGGTGTTTGGTTTGTCCTGGCATTATATTTGATATGTTTTATAACAGAAAGTTAGTACAACATAAAAACCAAGTGGTTATCAAATACCAAAAGAAAACTTTTTTTAGTACAGTGTTACATTACCAAGTAATTGCCAGTCATACTACCAAAAATTGCCCAGTAATTAATGGGTATATACAGGCTGGTAATTGGCTAAAGGGGTCTTGCCTTAAAAAAAAAAGTATTTTTCTAAATGATAAGTGTAACTTGGACAGTGCTTGGTGGAGTTCTACATAAAAAGCCAGCTGCACAAAATGAGTATAAGATATAAAAACAACCGGTTAACTGAACACAGTAACTTCCAAACAGCATGTTTTTGTAATTGAAAGAAATCCTCTGACCTTTGCCTTGAGTCTGCTGGGCCGCGATAGCGATTAACCCCATTTCCTTCTGTTCGTGAAACATCAGCCTGAAAGTGATGGGAAAGTGACCGGTCAGTTAGCACAGGAAGCAGAGACAAATAAAAAGTAATTAAGTGTGAAATGAGTAATCAGCATCACTTTCTACTAAATAATTCTAACGCAGAAGACAATTCTGCTCTCCTGCACTGGTGGTAAGAGATAGACGGCGGGGCCGGGGACTGCACAAAGAGTAAAAACCCTGTTCAACTGGTTAATAAGTGGCTTCTGATTGGCTGCTGTGAGCTATTGCACTGCGTAACTTTGCTGCTCTTTCTTGCTGCCACTGAATAAAGAGGAAATAAAATAAGAAAGATACACTATATTGTCAAAAGTGATGGTACGCCTGCCTTTACACGCACATCAACTTTAATGGCACCCCAGTCTTATAGCTAGATTCACGTAGGCGTATGTTTGAGCCGGCGTAGCGTATCGTATTTACGCTACGCCGCCGTAAGTTAGAGAGGCAAGTGCTGTATTCACAAAGCACTTGCGTCCTACGTTACGGTGGCGTAGCGTAAATGTGCCGGCCTAAGCGCGCCTAATTCAAATTGTGAAGAGGTGAGCGTGTTATATGCAAATGAATCGTGACCCGACGTGATTGACGTTTTTTACGAAAGGGCGCATGCGCCGTGAGTGAGTGAGAGACTTGTAAAGCGCAACACATGCGAACTGAATCACCGCCGTCCGTGGACATATCCCAGTGCGCATGCTCCAAATAACGCTGCAAAGACTTATTGGTTTCGACGTGAATGTAAATTACACCCAGCCCCATTCACGGACGACTTACGCAAACGACGTAAAAATTTCAAAATTCGACACGGGACCGACGTCCATACTTAACATTGGCTAGGCCAGCTTTTTGTTGGACTAACTTTACTCCTGAAAACGCCTTACGTAAACGGCGTATATTTACTGCGACGGGCAAGTATACGTTCGTGAATAGGCGTATCTCGCTAATTTACGCATTCTAGGCGTAAATTAGCATTCACGCCCCTAGCGGCCGGCCTAAATAGAGAGCGAAGATACGACGGCGCAGGCCTTCGTATCTTAGCTAGATTTAAGTGTATCTCAATTTGAGAATACACTTAAATATACAACGGCTTAGATTCAGAGTTACGACGGCGTATCTACTGATACGCCGGCTTAACTCTTTCTGAATCTGGCTAATAGTCTGTTGGGTTCAATAATGAGTTGGCCCACCCTTTGCAGCTATAACAGCTTCAACTCTTCTGGGAAGGCCGTCCACAAGGTTTAGGAGTGTCTATGGGAACGTTTGACCATTCTTCCAGAAGAGCATTTGTGAGGTCAGCCACTAAAATTGGACCAGAAGGCCTGGCTCGCAGTCTCTACTCTAATTCATCCAAAAGGTGTTCTATCAGTTTGAGGTCAGGACTCGCTCATCAGTGTCTTTATGGACCTTGCTTTGTGCACAGTCATGTTGGAACAGGAGGGGGCCATGCCCAAACTGTTCCCACAAAGTTGGGAGCATGAAATTGTCCAAAATGTGTAGTTATGCTGATGCCTTAGACCCCTTTCACACTGGAGCGGTTACCGCCACCGCACCTCCCACCCCAGTGTGAAAGGAGCCGTAAGGGTACTTTCACACTGAGGAGCTTCTAAACTGCCAATAAAAACACTGAGCGCTTTTTAGGCGCCAAACATCGGTACCTAAAAATCTCCATAGGCAACACTTTTACAGGTAACCAGTTTAGAGTTACGGAGGAGGTCTTGGGCTAGAATTGTTGCTCTCGCTCTAAACATCCCTTGTAGCAAGAATAGCGCATGGCAGGTCCTCTTTATAGAGAGATATGGAGTTTATAAGTCTCCACATCTCTCCTCTAGGCAGAAAAGCCTGAGATCCACAAAAAAAATTAAAAAGACGGTACACATCTGTATGACGTCATAATGTCTCCCCCGGGCCTCTGAAGGTCACAGACTAACGAGGACTATGTGGTCCTCTGTGTTCTCTATGGTAAACTTTCACCGCTGGTGGAGAAGCACTGGAGGGCAGTGGGAGGTAGGGGTAGTCCCCTCCCGCCGCCTGTAAAAACAATCAAGCGGCTGAACAGCCGCAATGATTGTTCTTAAGGTGCAGGGAATCGCCAGCAGAAAATAATCATATCTGAATGACGCCTGCAGCTGCAGGCATCATTCAGATTTCTCCAGTCAAAGTCCAGGACAGCATATGATGACCTTGGGCGGCCACCGCGTCCTTAACAACTGATGATTCATCAGCTGTCAGCGGGGTTCCACAGGGGGCAGGACCAACAGGTGAAGTCACAGGGTGGCCCCTCCCCTAAGTTTAGTACACCATCTTTAAATACTGCATGACTGGACCACTACTTAATTACGGCATACATTTACATTTTTTATTTCCTTCTGTGAATTTAGTTTAACGCCTGTTCATGAGGTATTTACCAAGTGTAAATACCAAAAAAAAAAATATAGTAAATTGACAGCTTCAGGATCACGAGCGATATTTAGGCAAAATTATATTTTTATAATTTTTTCCCCACAAATAGAGCTTTCTTTTGCTGGTATTTGATCACCTCTACGTTTTTTTTTTTTTTTTTGCACTATAAACAAAACAAAACAAAAAAAAAAGACAGAAAATTTTGAAAAAAACACAATATTTTTTTACTTTTTGGTATAATAATATCCCAATTTTTTTTAAAAAAAAACTTTTTTTTCTCAGTTTAGGCCAATACGTATTCTTCTACATATTTTTGGTAAAAAAAAAAAAAAAACGCAATAAGATTGGTTTGTGCAAAAGTTATAGGGAATTGATTTATGACATTTTTATTATTTATTTTCTACCTAGTAATGGCGACGATCTGTGATTTTTGTCAGGCCTGCGATATTGCGGCGGACACATCGCACACTTTTGACACTATTTTGGGACCATTCACATTTCAACAGCGAACAGTGCTATAAATATGCATTGATTACTGGATAAATGTGAATGGCTGGGAAGGGGTTAACACTAGGGGGCAATCAAAGGGTTAAATGTGTTCCCCCGGGAGTGATTCTTACTGTAGGGGGACTGACTGGGGGAGGTGACCTATCGGTGTCCCTATGTACAAGGGACACAGCATCGGTCTCCTCTCTGTTTACACACAGAGCTCCACGTCCTGCCTCTGCAACTGCCGATCTTGAGTACAAAAAAATGACATGCCAAATGTGGCATGTAAGGGGGCGAGGAGTTGATTAAGAGGAATTTCCACTTTTGGGTGGAACTCCGCTTTAACCACTTGAGACGTCTACAGCGTGGCTCTCAACTGCCGGGCGGCCGTCCCTGGACGTCTTCCTGTTTACATTCCCCCCCACGCGCGGCCGAGGGCGCGTGGCAGGGAAAAGCTGTGCCCGCCATGTCACGCGGTGCCGATGCGTGTGCCTGGCAGCCGTGATGTCCGCCAGGCACACGCATCGGCACCGCGTGACACGGCGGGCACAGCTTTTCCCTGCCACGCGCCCTCGGCCGCGCGTGGGGGGGAATGTAAACAGGAAGACGTCCAGGGACGGCCGCCCGGCAGTTGAGAGCCACGCTGTAGACGTCTCAAGTGGTTAAAGCGGAGTTCCACCCAAAAGTGGAACTTCCTCTTAATCAACTCCTCGCCCCCTTACATGCCACATTTGGCATGTCATTTTTTTGGGGGGGGGGAGTGGGGGCTTCAGGAGGAGTGGGACTTCCTGTCCAACTTCCTCCTTCCGCCGAGGGGCTGCTAAGGCGAATAGTCTAATCGTCTTTCTGCAGCCCCTCCCTGTTTGGCGAACACCTGGGACACGTGACAGGTCCCAGGCGATCGTCTGTCCAATTGAATGGCGCAGCGCCGCTCGCGCATGCGCAGTGGGTGCCCGGCCGTGAAGCCGAAAGCTGTCACGGCCGGGTGCCCACACTTGGAATGAAGACGGAGAAGGGGGGAGAGGAGCGGAGCCCCGGCCGGCGCGTCGCTGGAACGTGGAGCAGGTGAGTGTATGTTTATTAAAAGCCAGCAGCTACACTTTTTGTAGCTGCTGACTTTTAATAAACATAAAAAATGACTGGAACACCCCTTTAAGAACAAAATAAAAATAAAACTACTATCTGCTCCTGTTTTGATCACATTGAAAATATAATCTTTGACCAGCTTTTAAAATCAAACAAGACCCCGATATATGCAGCCAAAACCGGGATCAGCCTGACACATGCAGCAAAAGCTGAAATTGGTGTTTATTGTAATATAAACTTTAGTAGAAACAGGAGATGGAAACCTTTATAGGCAGAGCAATAAAAATAAACAAACATTAACAAATTATGTACGTTCGGTGATTAGATCCTTTGAATTTAACAAGTGTGTATATTTCACTTGGCAGACGCACAGCAGGCAAAAGCGTTCCGTAATAATAACCATAACAAGGGTCTACAATTAGAAAAAACAAACCCGCGATACGGGCAGTGCCATGATGGCACGGCAATAATATGTGAGCACAAAATAAAAGATAAAATCGGGCAAAAAAAATTTGACGATGTTTGCTAAATTGTGTCACAGAATCCGCGCCAAACCTGCAGGATTCTGCAAAGCGAGAACGCTAGATTTAACGAGAAACGGGTTTCAAAAGGATTTCTTTCCCGAGAGGTCTAATTAGACTTTAATAACATTAACATAAGACTGTGTGATGAATGGCCTACACATGCTGAGACTGACGGTAATGGCTCGTTACACAATAAAAGGTCCTTAAGGGGACGGAGGGGAACATTTATTATCGAAACAGGGAGCCTGTATTAGCAACGTGCTTAGGACAGCGCTTACTAATTAAAGGCGTAGGATCTGTTTGCATGGAGATCGGATCTGGAGAAGTTCAATTAAACCGACAATGAATCATGATTTTTAAATTCATTTGTTGAACAAGTTTTCTCACCACTATATTTTACATTTGTTCTTAGTGAACACAGGACTGTATATATAGAACTGCATATAAAGTATCTCACAAGTGAATACACCCCCCCAAAAAATAGAAAATATGTTATTATACCTTGTCTTCTGATAACACTGAAGAAATTACACTACAAGCTGTTGTATAACAGTGTAAATTTGCTGTCCCCTCAAAAGAACTCAACACACAGCCATTCAGGGCAAGTGCTGCCACTAGGCAATCTAGGCAGCCGTCTAGGGCGCACTGCTGCCTAGGGCGCCCGGCCACTGGTGTTCCTACTCTCTTCTCTCTGCAGCAAGCAACTTAGTCTCAGCATCAGCAGGCAGCTGCTGCTCTGTTCGCACATAGTGTCAGAGGCACAGTGGCGGCAGAGAACTGTCTGTGGCCCGACTCCAGAATGAATGGAAGCAAGCAATCGGAATCATTGATGGGCACTGGTAGACTGCATTGATGGGCGCTGGTTAGGCTGCATTGATGGGCGCTGGTCAGGCTGCATTGATGGGTGCTGGTGAGGCTGCATTGATGGGCGCTGGTAGGCTGCATCTGATGGACACTTCATTAAAAAGGTGGGGTATACATGGGCAGGGCAAAGGAGGTGGAGTCAGGGGTGGGGCCAATGGGGGGGCGACAAAATAAGGTTTCGTCTAGGGTGTCAAAAATCCTTAAAAAGAAAAATGTTACTGCGCTGATCTAATTATCCAGAGGGTTTAATCTCTGGAGATGTGAACTGTGGGCTGATATAATACACAATCAACCATGTGTGAAAAAAATATATCAGGGACACGATGTACCCAATATTTAGTGTGGATAACCTAAATACAAACGATCTATAGAAATATATATTATGCAAATGTGACACAATATTTTAAACATGAACCAAAGATTTAGGTTGGTGTATCGGCATACACATCAATATGCCATAGTGCTCCTGTGAAGAAAAAAAATTACAGAAAACAAAAAAAATGGCGTCTGCAAAAGTTTGGGCACCCTGCAGAGTTAATATCTTGTACTGCCCCCTTTGGCAAGTATCACAGCTTGTAAACGGTTTTTGTAGCCAACCAAGAGTCTTTCAATTCTTGTTTGAGGTATCTTTGCCCCTTCTTCCTTACAAAAGTCTTCCAGTTCTTTGAGATTTCTGGGCTGTCTGTCACGCACTGCTCTTTTAAGGTCTATCCATAGATTTTCAATTATGTTGAGGTCAGGAGATTGTGAGGGCCATGGCAAAACCTTCAGTTTACGCCTCTTGATGTAATCCACATTGAGGTGTGTTTAGGATCATTACCCATTTGTAGAAGCCATCCTCTCTTTAACTTCAGCTTTTTCACAGATGGCATCAAGTTACCATCCAAAATTTGCTGAAATTTTATTGAATCCATTTTTCTTTCTACTCGTGAAATGTTCCCTGTGCCACTGGCTGCAATACAACCCCAAAGCATGATTGATCCACCCCCATGCTTAACAGTTGGACAGAGGTTCTTCTCATTAAATGCTGTGCCCTTTCTTCTCCAAACGTACCTTTGCTCATTCCGGCCAAAAAGTTATATTTTAACCTCATTAGTCCACAGAACTTGTTTCCAAAATGCATCAGGCTTGTCTATATGTTCATTTGCAAAGTTCAAACGCTGATTTTTGTGGTGAGGACGTAGAAGAGGTTTTCTTCTGATGACTCTTCCATGAAAACCATATTTGTACAAGTATCTCTTTATAGTGGAATAGTGTACCACAACTCCAGTGTCTGCCAGATCTTTCTGGAGGGATCGTGCAGGCAAACGTGGTTTTGAATTGCTTTTCTCACAAACCTGCGAGCTGTTCTGTCTGATATTTTTCTTGGTCTTCCAGATCTTGCTTTAACTTCCACTGTTCCTGATGACTGCCATTTCTTAATTACATTCCGAACAGAGGATATTGACATCTGAAAACGCTTTGCTATCTTCTTATAGCCTTCTCCAGCTTTGTAAGCGTCAACTATTTTCAGTTTCAGTTTTCTAGACAACTGCTTAGAAGAACCCATGGTGCTGATTGTTGGGGCAAGGTCGGATGAGTCTGGGCATTTAAAACCTTTGAGATTGACATCACCTGGTCTTCCCAGACGATGATTGAGAACAATCCATGACACTGGCAGGTCTCAGCTTTGCAAAGGGGGCAGTGCATGCTATAAATTCTGCAGGGTGCCCAAACTTTTGCGGACACCATTTTTTTGTTTTTTGTAATTCTGAAAGTGTAAATGATGGAAATAAAATCTAACTTTTTTTGACATATTATAAGAATGTCTAATCTGTAATTTGATGCCTTTTGGAGATTTTTCCATCTTTCCTTGGCTTCGTTATGCACATTAATACAAATTTTTACCTGGGGTGCCCAAACTTTCGATCCCCACTGTGTATATATATATATTTATAGATTATGGGCCAGATTCACGTAGATCAGCGGATCTATAGATCCGCTCGATCTACGTGATTTAAGATCCGCTCCCGCAAGTTTGAGAGGCAAGTGGCTAATTCACAAACCACTTACCTCCAAACTTGCGGCGGCGGATCCTAAATCCCCCGGCGGAATTCAAATTCCGCGGCTAGGGGGAGTGTACTATTTAAATCAGGCGCGTTCCCGTCCGGGGAATTTCCCGGCGTGCATTGCTCCCACTGACGTCACTAGGACGTCAGTGGTTTCGACGTGAGCGTGACTTGCGACGCGCGTGTTTGTGAATCGGCGTACGCAAACGACGTTAGAAAATTCAAATTCGACGCGGGAACGCCGGCTATACTTAACATTGGCTGCGCCTGATAAAAGCAGGGGTAAGTATACGACGGGAAAGCCGCTACGGAAACGTCGTAAGAAGACTGCGTCGGGTCCGCGTACGTTCGTGAATTTGCGTATCTCGCTGATTTACATATTATTCAAGGTAAATCAGCGGGAACGCCCCCGGCGCCATTTTTAAATCGAAAATAAGATCCGACAGTGTAACACATTGTAACACTGTCGGATCTAAGCCCTATCTATGCGTAACTGATTCTATGAATCAGGCGCATAGATAGGACCAGTGTAAGTCAGAGATACGATGGTGTATCTGTAGATACACCGTCGTATCTCTTTGTGAATCTGGCCCAATATCCATCTATCTATCTATATATATATATAGATAGATAGATAGATACTGTGTGTATATATATATATATACACACAGTAATATCTGTACATTCTTTAGAGTTCATGATCCGAGTGTCAGATTTGTGCCCTCACCCCCCACTGAGCACCGTGGTTCAATCCGGTAGCCTCTACATCAGTGTAGTAAATAGTAGTGACACAGGAGGCAATAGAAGGAACCACAGCTCTCGGTGGGGGGGGCCCCGACGCTTCTGGAAGTGTGTCTAATGAAAAAGATTTTTTTTTTAATCACCAAAGCTCTTAAATAAATTGTAAATCAGCAATGCGGCCAAAGACGGCAAGATCTTTTTTAGCAAAACACCATTGCTATGGAACATGAAATGGTTAACCTGTAACAGACACAAAACATTCCATTCACAAAGACGGTGGAATAAAGTAGAGAAGAAAAAAAAATACAGAAAAGTAGCATTTCTTGGGCTGTCTTTGATGATTCTAAATATTTGGCAGTGTTTCCGAGCCATATTAATGAGCTGAGTGGATGTTCCTCCAGGCCAAGAGGAAACTCTGTAAGGAGGAATGGAAGGATGGGGAAACGGCTAACGCAGCGAGGGAGACGAACGAAGGCAGCCAGATTTATTCCAGAAATCCAAGGTAACTCTGGGGGCATTACAGCACCACCCCAGGGCTACAATAAACATCTTGTATGCTTTAAAAGGGACATCATTATTCATTTTTTATTGCTTTTTTTTCACTGTTATCTTTTTTATACTGAAATGACTTAATACACATGTAATATCTGCAGAACGATTGAATCATACTGAGCATTTTAGTAGTAAGTGGAGTAAGTCCCTGGTTCCTGTTTCAATCTGTTTATTCAGTTTTTTACGAACAATAAAAACATATTATAATGTAACAAAAGCGAGTGCAGAATGGCACTGTCATCATCATATTCCATATTCCATAAACAAGAAGATGGCAACAATAACACATTTAAAGGATGTGGGGCTCAGCCAGGAGCCCGTAAAAAGTTAATTCGTATATAGAAGGGACTACACTAATGTGGCCAGCTATGAAGAGACCTGTGGAGCAATGCATACTTGTCCATATGCTAGGAAGAGACCAAGCGACCAATGGGCCAGACTTCAGGCCAACATTGTAGGCCCAGCGGAGGGGTCAAGCCAGTAGTGTATTTAGGATTTGTGCTGCCCTAGACCTGACTAAACTCGTGCACCCGGTAATTTAAATATGACCCACCCCTTCCTGTCAAGGCCACACCCCTTTCCCGTTTAAGACACGCCCTGACATTTTCGAGTGGGGACACTAGTTCTTAGGGCCTGGGGGGGGGGGCAATGGATTGCCTTAATTTGCATAGATTTCCTCTCACTTCCTGTTTGGCTATGGGGCAGGAAGTGAAGGGAAATCTCTGCAATGGGACAGGGATGGTAAAAAATAAACTGACAGGGGCTATAACCCTCCCTTACTCTATCCAAAATGAAAAACAAAAAGTGTTGCCTATAGTTCTACTTTAAGCACAAAATTCTGATAATTTTATGGAGAGGACTAAGATATAACCATTCCAATGGGGCAGCAGAAAAGATATAGCACAGTGAGGAAGGTTTGTGTTCCAGGCCTTGTTGGCCTAGACCAGGATACAGCGTTGGGTCAAGCAGGACTATACCCACTATACCCTACCACCAGGGCAGGCGATAACCGTAATAATGCGACTACAGCAAATTTACTAACCACTATGATGAGTAACAATAGACTTTTATAACTTCTGGCAAAAAGTATGGAATCACTCTTGGAAAATGTTCATTCAATTGTTTAACCACCTCCTTCCCCGCCTATAATAATATGACATCCGTAGATGGGATCTCCCATCCTGGGCAGGCGTCATATGACGTCCTCAGTTTCTTGGCGATATATGGTGCGTGTGCCGGCACCAAGCTTCTCCAGCCGTGTATGCAACCATATGAAGGACAAAAAGCCGTTCCTCTCTCGTGTTCCCCCTCCCCCTGTGCCTGTCTTACAGTCAGCGTGTTGTTCCGTAGATGTCAGCAGCCTCTACGCGTTTCGCAAGGTATATTGCGTCCTCAGGAAGCTTTTTGTCCTTCATATGGTTGCATACACGGCTGGAGAAGCTTGGTGCCGGCATACGGGCACAACCAAATGTGAGTGCAATATATGCTTTGATTTTATATAATAAATCTTTTTTACATACTGCACTATGAGGGGCACTCTTTTTCTCTGAGTTTTTATAGAGAAAAAGAGACCATACTAATATACCCAAGACACCTGGCATTTGTGGAGACGCAAAAGAGGAGTGGTTATCCTGGGAATGAACCAAAGGTATTTATTAAATGTAATCTGGTGAGTGGCCATTCTTAACGGTGATGGGACTATCATGGAAGTGGTGAAATCACGTTGTGTTTTAAACACCTCACAGGAGAAGCATTGATTGCTTATGAGCACTCGGTTATCATATTGGAACTTTAAAAGGAAGAGGATCAATCTAGAAGACCTCTATTCAATCTTCATTTTTATCACATACCGTATATATATTTAAAAAAAAAAAAAAATTGTTGTCACTATATACAAAATTGTTTGTTTTCATGGCAAGGATCTTTTACGAACTTAATCTAGGGGTGACGCACGTTTTTTAAGTGCACTATTTAATATATGTATGCTACACATATGTATGTGATTTTTACACTGTTCTGAGAGGAATATTTACATGTGAGCACTTGGTACACATTTATATACACTTATATGTTTGGTGGATTGTCAATAGGGGTAATATATATAGGGGCTAATAATTGTAATTATTGCCCAGGACTAGGTGGCTATAGACCAACCACCAGGGTAGCGCAATCCATATATTACACTAATTGTATCCTGGACGAGACACCATAGAGTGTCTTGCACCTCTTTTTGATTGCAGCAAACCCATTAACATAGCACAATTTCGTTTTTTTTCTTTTGCGCCAGCAACACCCGTCCCATATAATATACACTTATTGCAATTTTTTTTTTACCAAAAACATGTAGAAGAATACGTATCGACCTAAACTGAGGAAAAAAAATCATTTGGGTGTTGCATGACTGCGCATTTGTCATTCAAAATGTTATAGCACTGAAAGCTGAAAATTGGCCTGGGCAGGAAGGGGACGAAAATGCCCGGTATTAAAGTGGTTAACTGTGTAAAAGAAAATCAAACATTACAGACATGCCTCAAAACTATTTTCTTAACATTCGAACCTTCTGGCTTTAGGAAACACTTAAAAAAAAGAAAGAAAACTGTAGTCAGTTGCAACTGTTTTTGCATACCAAGCAGATGAAAAAAATACGGAATCACTGAATTCTGAAGAAAATATTATGGAATCACCATGTACTTTGCAGTTCTAAAACAAACATCTGCATCAGATTACATCCTGAAAAATTATGTCATCAACACCCAACATCCTTCCAATTGATGGAATAAGGAAAGCGTCCAAAATCTCAATATAAACGTATGCATTTATTGAAGATTTAATGACCGTCATCTCTGCCGTAACTTTACCTGAAATGCGACCCCATGTTTTCTTCAGGTGGTCGTCTTCATTAATTACATTGGAACAGCACTAAACAAAAGTTCCACCATCATCACCCTGCCCAATGCAGATTTGTAATTCATCACTGAATATCCCTTCCATCCAGTCATCCACAGTCCGTGATTGCTTTTCTTTAGCCCACTGTAACCTTGTTTTTTTCTGTTTAGGTGTTAATTATGGTTTTTGTTTGGCTTTTCTGTAAGTAAATCCCATTTCCTTTAGCCAAAGACTTACAATTCGGTCACAGACATTGACGCCAGGTTCTGACCACTTATTCCTCATTTGTTTTGTTGTGCATTTTCTGTTTTCAGGTCATATTGCTTTAACTTTTCTATCTTGACACATTGATGTCTTCCTTGGTCTACCAGTATGCTTCCCTTTAACATTTTATATATATAAAAAATTCAAACAAGGATTGCTGCACTTAAAATTGCCAAAATAGACAAAGGTTACATGTTCTGTTTCAAATGCCTAGCTTTCGGGCAAAGTACAGAACACCCTTCCTCAGGCTAGAACATGATGATGATGTTCTAGCCTGAGGAAGTGCATTCTGTACTTTGCCGAAAGCTAGGCATTTGGAATATTACATGTATCCTTTGTCTATTTTGGACTCAGAACAAATTTTAAGTGCAGCAATCCTTGATGGAATTTTCTATGGGGCAGATCCACAGAGCAAGTACGCCGGCGTATCTACTGATACGCCGGCGTACTTTCAAATTTCCTGCGTCGTATCTTTAGTTTGAATCCTCAAACCAAGATACGACGGCATCTGGGTAAGATCCGACAGGCGTACGGCTTTGTACGCCTTCGGATCTTTGATGCAATACTTCGGCGCCCGCTGGGTGGAGTTCGCGTAATTTTCCGCGTCGGGTATGCAAATTAGGGATTTACGACGATCCACGAACGTACGCGCAGCCGTCGCATTTTCCAACGTCGTCTGTAGTCGGCTTTTTCCGGCGTATAGTTAAAGCTGGTATTTTGCGGCGTATAGACTTGCCATGTTAAGTATGGCCGTCGTTCCCGCGTCGAAATTTGAAATTTTTATTGGTAAGTCGTCCGTGAATAGGGATGGACGTAACTCACGTCTAAGTTAAAAAAATGACGTCCTAGTGACGTCATTTAGCGCAATGCACGGCGGCAAATTTTGGGACGTTGCATGCGCAGTTCATTCGGCGCGAGGACGCGCTTCATTTAAATGAATCACGCCCCCTAATCGCCGATTTGAATTCCGCCGCCAGAAATACACTACGCCGCCGTAACTTACGGCGCAAAATCGTTGAGGATTCGAAATTCCGCCAGGTAAGGTACGGCGGCGTAGCGTATCTCTGATACGCTGCGCGGATGTAATTCTCTCCGGATCTGGCCCTATATATCCGGTCTGATTGTTTTTGGACTCTATCTGGAACTGTTGTGCTGCTCACCGCACCTATCTTGAATATATATATATATATATATATATATATATATATATATATATATACACATACATACATATATATATATATATATATATATATATATATATGTGTATATATATATATATATATATATATATATATATATATATATATATATATATATATATATATATATATATATATATATATATATATATATATATATATATATATATATATATATATATATATATACAGGCATGCCCCACTTTTAAGTACACAATGGGGTTTATTTACTATTGCTTGAGAGTGCAAAATCAGGCTCACTTCTGCACAGAAACCAATGAGCTTCAAGGTTTTATTACCAGGCTTAATTGAACAAGCTGGGGTTAGAAGCTCATTGGTTTCTATGCAGAAGGGAGCCTGATTTTGCACTCTCCAGCGATAGTAAATAAACCACATTGTGTACTTAAAAGTGGGGTATGCCTGTATACAGTTGTGTTCAAAATTATTCAACCCCCCAATGCTGTAAAGGGTTTTAGGGAATTTAGTGTACATTTGTAATTGTATTCAGAATGAAATCCTACAAGGACTTCTTAAAGAACCATATGCAACTAAAATGACATCAATTGGTTGTGTAATACAGTAGTAAATGTTTATTTTGTGAATTCTTCATTTACACAATTATTCAACCCCTTAAAGACTACTACTCTGAAGAACAGAGGTTCATTGAAGTGTTTTCAATCAGGTATTGAAAACACCTGTGGATGTCAGGGAGCAGCAATAAAGCCTAATAAGCACCAATCAGGCAGCTTTAAAATGACTGTGATACTCAGCTCCTTCTAGACATTTACTGGTGTGGTTACAAACATGGTGAAGTCAAGAGAATGGTCCGGGAAGACAAGAGAAGAGGTGATTACTCTTCACAGGAAGGGCAATGGCTATAAGAAGATTGCAAAGATGTTAAACATACCAAGAGACACCATAGGAAGCATCATTCGCAAATTCAAGCCAAAGGGCACTGTTGAAACGCTACCTGGTCGTGGCAGAAAGAACGACCGGCCTTCCCTTGGAACATAATATACAAACCGAGGAGGTGCCCGGTGATAGACAGGCTGCCAGCAGGTCAACACTCTAGCACACACGCTACCCAGCGGCTATCGTGCAGCCTCTCTAACAACGTTCAGTGAAAAACCAACAGGAGGAACTACTGAAACCAGCACATCAAGGTCTCGAATGACCATATGGACCCACGGAACACCACTGGTTAATTTGCTACCGCACTCCCATAGATGCTGTTACCAACCAGATGCACAACAAACACAGGTCTGTAATTTTATTTACATTGGACAATCAAAGACCTTGTTGTATTCACGTTAAGGTAACAAGTGGAAATGCAAAGCAATTTGTTCAATTGTCATGGAACCACAATATATGCCATGACAAACAGCTCCTTATAGTGCTTGGTCTATTATTGTTCTCAAAACCCTATTAGATAAATCCTGCAAGCATCAAGAATGAAACCATAATTGATTCGCTATATAAATCAGAACTAACCATAAAGTGTACAGTATATTACTAACAACAGATCACTGCTTCGTCCATTCAAATTCATTGATTACAACGGATATACAAAGCAATATTTTCAATGCGACTTTATTACTTGATCAATCAATATTGACACTACTTATTTGGCTTGAACTAATTATACTAACAAAGTATCACTACTAGCTCTGACTCACAAGTCATCATATAGCCAGAATCTTTAATAGTCATCCAGTACTAATTACATTACCCTGGATTAACATCATTTATGGACTTCCATCAGATTTATAATAATTATTATTTAAATTATTTATTTTTGCTATTTTTCTAAAACAATTTTGGGGCCTTTTCTGACAATACACTATACACCTTACACCTCCCCCTCTCCCAAGGTTCACCCACCAGATAATGCATCAAATTGATAACATAGTTGCATCAGTGTGGTGAGACTTCCAGTTTCCCACATATAGACACTTAGCCTTTACTATCCACGATTCATGATCGTGAATTTAAAAATTTACCTTACCCCTATGATGCACGTTACTGATGTGTGAACTTTCAGCGCGCGTAGACGGGCGCCGTTATTTGTAGTCTTTGTGAGTCCTGTCAGTCTTGTTATATGTGTAAAGGAACTTTTAACACTAATCGGATATAATATCTGATTACTTTTTGTATTGCACGACATCGTGCTAAATAAAACCTCTTTTTTGATATACCTCTAATTAAGTTTATTGGTCATTTTCTGCTACTAACAGTAACCCCTTGATCTAAACTCTATAGTCTTTTCTTAGACTACATCCCATCCCCCAGCTTATCCATTTTCATTAATTTATTTATATGCCTGTATACAGTTGTGTTCAAAATTATTCAACCCCCCAATGCTGTAAAGGGTTTTAGGGAATTTAGTGTACATTTGTAATTGTATTCAGAATGAAATCCTACAAGGACTTCTTAAAGAACCATATGCAACTAAAATGACATCAATTGGTTGTGTAATACAGTAGTAAATGTTTATTTTGTGAATTCTTCATTTACACAATTATTCAACCCCTTAAAGACTACTACTCTGAAGAACAGAGGTTCATTGAAGTGTTTTCAATCAGGTATTGAAAACACCTGTGGATGTCAGGGAGCAGCAATAAAGCCTAATAAGCACCAATCAGGCAGCTTTAAAATGACTGTGATACTCAGCTCCTTCTAGACATTTACTGGTGTGGTTACAAACATGGTGAAGTCAAGAGAATGGTCCGGGAAGACAAGAGAAGAGGTGATTACTCTTCACAGGAAGGGCAATGGCTATAAGAAGATTGCAAAGATGTTAAACATACCAAGAGACACCATAGGAAGCATCATTCGCAAATTCAAGCCAAAGGGCACTGTTGAAACGCTACCTGGTCGTGGCAGAAAGAAGATGCTGACTTCGACTGCTGTGCGCTACCTGAAGCGTAAAGTGGAGAAAAGTCCCCTTGTGACTGCTGAGGAACTGAGAAAAGATTTGTCAGATGTGGGTACTGAAGTTTCTGCTCAGACAATACGGCGCACACTGCGTAATGAAGGCCTCCATGCCAGAACTCCCCTTGCTGTCTCCAAAGAATAAGAAGAGTCGACTGCAGTATGCAAAAATCATGTGGACAAACCACAGAAGTTTTGGGATTGTGTTCTGTGGACTGATGAAACAAAATTAGAAGTGTTTGGGCCCATGGATCAACGCTATGTTTGGAGGAGGAAGAACAAGGCCTATGATGAAAAGAACACCGTGCCTACTGTGAAGCATGGCGGGGGGTCAATCATGCTTTGGGGCTGTTTTGCTACTGCAGGTACAGGGAAGCTTCAGCGTGTGCAAGGTACCATGAATTCTCTTCAGTACCAGGAGATAGTGGATAACAATGTGATGCAGTCCGTCACAAACCTGAGGCTTGGGAGACGTTGGACCTTTCAACAGGACAATGATCCCAAGCATACCTCCAACTCCACTAGAGCATGGTTGCAGATTAAAGGCTGGAACATTTTGGAGTGGCCATCACAGTCACCAGACTTAAATCTGATTGAGAACCTCTGGTGGGACTTAAAGAAAGCAGTTGCAGTGCGCAAGCCTAAGAATGTGACTGAACTGGAGGCTTTTGCCCATGACGAATGGGCGAAGATACCCGTAGATCGCTGCAAGACACTTGTGTCAAGCTATGCTTCACGTTTAAAAGCTGTTATAACTGTAAAAGGATGTTGTATTAAGTACTAAGATTGAATGTCAATTGGGGGTTGAATAAAACTGATAATGATGTGAGCACAGAAAAGACATTTGTGGTTATTTCATTATAAATGTTATGTTATATTTGTCTGACCTACACGTGCCTCTTTGATTAAATTGTAAGCAGGATGACAGGATGACAGGATGATCAAAATCAATGTCAAACTTGGCAAAACAATCAATTTCAGTGGGGGTTGAATAATTTTGAATACAACTGTATATATATATATATATATATATATATATATACACACACACATACACACTAATATATATATATATATATATATACTGTCAAGCAACTTAACTGTCAAGCAACTTAAATAACGCAAGGGCTGGGGAGATGGGCCAAGTCCTGTAGTCGGCGCCTATTGACAGCGGATACGGGACTCGGGAGCGCGCCCGCAAGGTAACTTTCTTGGGTTAGCCGATGCAGGGAGGAGCCGAGACAGCCACCGAGGGACCCCAGAAGACTTGGATCCCCAATAACATGTTTGTTATTTAAAAAAAAAAAATGAACTCATACAATCCCTTTAAGCTGGGGTCAATGTCACTACTGGTAGCATGAGGCAATACCTGGAGCATCCCCCCACATTGTCAGGCATGCATACAAGCACTTGGGGGCCATACACACTACAGGGTACCATTTGAGTTGTTGCAATGAAATTTCAGCAAAATGGACTAGCTTGCTGCATCATTTATTCACTTTGATTTTTGTGGGTTATCTTTAAATTCAGCCCTCTGTAGGTTGATACTTTTCATTTCCATCAAATGATGTGGCATCCTTTCTTTCCTAGCACATTACACAGTCCATATTAGTATAGATATCCAGCATGAAATTTTTCCCCATTAAGGCTGGGTTCACACTGGTGCGCTGAGTGACATTGCATGGGATTTGCACCGCATTGCAAATCACATGCAATGCAAATTCAGCCATGCATATTGTATCCGCTGAAGAAGTCCCGCCCTTGGGACGCAACGTTCGGTAGGGAAGTACGTGACGTCACCCGCTGCCATCTATCGGACCATGCTGTGTGCGTTTTTGTTTGCATTTGATTCCTAGCACTGGATATAGTGCTTTTTATGTAAGTGTATTTTCACTATTAAATGTTATATTGGTTATTGCGGAGAAACACTATGTTTTGTTTTTCTTACATCGGATTCCATGGCTGCTATCCATGTTGATATTACTTGAGATCTGCCATCCATGCTGATATTACCTGAGATGTATTCCTTTCCTGCTTGGATTATGCTGTTACATGCCTGGGATTGACCCTTATGGGAAAGCGATTTTTTATTATCAGTGAGGTGAGCGGCCATTGTTACTATTGGTGGAGGTCTCCTGTTAACCCACGCTATATCACCTGCATGCCTCATATTGTCAGTCACTTATAAGAGAATCACCTGGATGATCTTTATTTGGACTTTTCCTCTAGCGCTGCACTATCTACTTTACATTGACTCTTAAGGAATTTATAAATTGAATCCTAGTGCATAGCTGCTGATTCTGTTTTACCTGTATATTGCGCTGATTTTTTTACTATTTCATATTGTATGGCTAAATTTGTATTACATTCGGATCAAAGTCATGCAGGACCCTTTTTTTTGGTCTGCACCAGAATGGGATGACATAGGTGTGAACACCCATGGAAGCATATTAATGTCCGAATTGTCAGTTCGCACTGCGATATGCGAACCGATCTGGAGGTGTCGTTAACTTTGCATTGACACTCCCAGCGGTTTGCCTTAAACACGCACACACACATACCAGTAATCTGCGTGAGAAAAACCAAACAAGAAAAAAAAAAAATCGGACAAAAGAAATTTATCAGAACCTTTGCATGCAGCCAACCCTGAAACAGAAACATAAGCTGCAAGAAGACGTAAAACCTTAGCTACAGATAACAGATCAGATAAAGAAGGTCACAACCTCCTCGATGTGCACATATGAACCTTGGCTATGCATTCTTTATGTAATTGTGAAGTTTAATCTATGCTGTGAAAATTAGATGCATGGTCAACACCAAGGATTGACATTTTTTCCATGAAGTATGGGGAAAAACGAACAGCTGTGTACCGATCAATTTGTTTCAATAGATGTACAGTATCCTAAAAAATATATATGGCCAGATTCACGTAGAATCGCCCTACGCTGCGGCGGCGTAACGTATTACATTTATGTTACACCGCCGCAAGTTTTCAGCGTAAGTGCTTGATTCACAAAGCACTTGCCTGTAAACTTGCGGCGGCGTAGCGTAAATCCGCCCGGCGCAAGCCCGCCTAATTTAAATGGGGCGGGGACCATTTAAATTAGACGCGTTCCCGCGCCAAACGTACTGCGCATGCTCCGTCCCTAAAATTTCCCGACGTGCATTGCGCTAAATGACGTCGCAAGGACGTCATTGGTTTCAACGTTAACGTAAATGGCGTCCAGCGCCATTCACGGACGACTTAGGCCCTTTTCACACTACAAAATAAATCCGTTTTAATAATCCGTATTAAAATCCGTCAGATAATGTTAAAAAACGGAAGTTATACGTCCTTTATAAAATATCATTAAAGTCTATGGGATTTTTTTATGTTCCGTAAAGATCCGTAATAGTCCGTTATAACGTACGGACGTTAGTTATAACGGAATATGTGACGGGTCTTGCACTATTTTTTGTCCATTTTTTGTCCGTTGCAAGTAACGGATATATTAACGTCCGTTATATTTTAACATTGAAGTCTATGGCGCACGGACGTTAGTAAATGTCTCCGTAAATGTCCGTTATGTTAACGGACGTTAATTTTACTGAGCATGCTCAGTAACGGACGTTAGAAAGGAATGATATAACGGATGTATACGGATATATACGGATAAACATTATCCGTTTTCAATAAAGGAAGAATGGTAAAATATTTATCCGTATGTATCCGTTATTAAATCCGTTAATAAACGTCCGTTAATAGGTGTAATACGGATATTATAAAACGGACATACAATCCATAGTGTGAAAGAAGCCTTACGCAAACGACAAGAAATTAAAAATTTCGATGCGGGAACGACGGCCATACCCAACATTGGCTAGACCACCTAGAGGGCAGCTTTAGTTTTACGCGACGTATCTCTACGGAAACAACGTAAATTTACAGCGACGGGCAAAGCGGACGTTCGTGAATCGGCGTAACTAGTCATTTGCATTTTCTACGCCGACCGCAATGGAATCGCCACCTAGCGGCCGGCCTAGAATTGCAGCCTAAGATCCGACGGTGTAAGTCACTTACACCTGTCGGCTCTTAGGGCTATCTATGCGTAACCTGATTCTATGAATCAGGCGCATAGATACGACAATCGTATCTCAGAGATACGACGGCGTATCAGGAGATACGCCGTCGTATCTCTTTTGTGAATCTGGCCCATAATTTTCTTTCTGGTGCCTCTCCAGCTCCTTTGCCTTTATGTCCTATATGGTATGGAACCCGGCAACCCAGTTCTCCATACAAGACATTGATTTCAGTGAGGATAAAACTATCCGAATAGTGCTGAAAACATAGAAGAGGTCCCATAGTAGAATTTTGATGTGGCCCTACCAGTGACAGGTGGCCTATTAAAGCACCTATGTTTACACTACTTAACCACTTCAGCCCCGGGAAGAATTTACCCCCTTCCTGACCAGAGCACTTTTTACGATTTGGCACTGCATCGCTTTAACTGACTAATGCGCGGTCGTGCGACACTGTACCCAAACAAAATTGACGTCCTTTTTTCCCACAAATAGAGCTTTCTTTTGGTGGTATTTGATCACCTCTGCGGTTTTTATTTTTTGCACTATAAACAAAAATAGAGCGACAATTTAAAAAAAATCTATATTTTTAACTTTTTGCTATAATAAACATCCCCCAAAAAAATATATCTAAAAAAAATGTTTTTCCTCAGTTTAGGCCGATACGTATTCTTCTACATATTTTTGGTAAAAAAGAAAAAAAAAATCGCAATAAGCGTATATTGATTGGTTTGCTCACAACTTATAGCGTCTACAAAATAGGGGATAGATTTATGGCATTTAAAAAAAAAATGTTTTTATTAGTAATGGTGGCGATCTGCGGTTTTTATTGTGACTGCGACATTATGGCGGACACATCGGACACTTTTGATGCTATTTTGGGACCATTGTCATTTATACAGCGATCAGTGTTAAAAAAATGCACTGATTAATGTCTAAATTACACTGGCAGGGAAGGGGTTAATCACTAGGGGACGAGGAAGGGGTTAAGTGTGTCCTAGGGAGTGATTCTAACTGTGGGGGAGGGATGGGCTACAAGTGACACGACAGTGATCACTGCTCTCGATGACAGGGAGCAGTAGATCAGTGTCCTGTCACTAGACAGAACAGGGAAATGCCTTGTTTACATTCGCTCTGAGTTCCTGGCTGAAAGGTCCCGCAGATGTGGGACCTTGCCAGAAAGAAGTCGACATCGCGGCTCCGGAGACTCACAGTGCCGGAGTCACAATACCCGGAAGACACGTCGGTGGAAAATGTCCGCTTCCTCGGCCTGGACCGAGATCACCTGCCGACGCCTCGTTCTAAGGTAAGTATTTCATAATGAGCTAGTGTGCGGTATTAGTATGCATACTAGCTCATTATGCCTTTTGCCTTAAAGCAGGGGTTCACCCAAAAATACATTTTTAACATTACATTCAGCCGAGGTTGTCCTAATGACAATCGGCTGTGTTTTTTTTTTTTTGTACATACCGTATTTTCACCGCCGCTTCCGGGTATGTCTTCTGCGGGACTGGGCGTTCCTAATTGATTGACAGGCTTCCGACCGTCGCATACTGCACATCACGAGTTGCCGAAAGAAGCCGAACGTCGGTGCGGCTCTATACGGCGCCTGCGCACCGACGTTCGACTTCTTTCGGAAACTTGTGACGCGCAGTATGCGACGGTCGGAAGCCTGTCAATCAATTAAGAACGCCCAGTCCCGCAGAAGACATACCCGGAAGCGGCGGTGAAAATACAGTATGTCCAGGAAAAAAAAAAACAGCCGATTGTCATTAAGACAACTCGGCTGAATGTAATGTTAAAAATAAATTTTTTGGGTGAACCTCCACTTTAAAAATAAAAATAAAAATCTGCAGGTTTACTACCGCTTTAAAATGATTTTCAGTAACCCTGTTGCCAACTATCCCTAATTGAATACATTCCAGCCCAATGGTGACAACTCTGCCCTTCCATAGTTTCAGTATGATGAGTGAGCATTATCACACTAGAACAGGAAATGTGTTACTGGCAGGATCATTGTGTATTAATAAAGGAAAAAAACCCTAAAAAAATAAACAAACGCAGGTACAGCATCCAAGGACAGAGACGCCGAAATATATCAAATTTCTGTCTTTGGGTCTAGATATACAGGCCCGAATTCACAAAGCACTTACGCCGACATAAATCACTTTACGCCGACGTAGTGCAAATGTGCGCTCGACGTATCTGTGCGCCGTACCCACAAACTAAGATACGTCTAAAAACAGGCTTAATCTCGCCGACGTAACTTGCCTACGCCGGCGTAGGGTGGGCGCACATTTACGCTGGCCGCATGGTGGCGCTGTCATTAATTAGCCATTCAAATATGCAAATGAAGAAAATACGGCGATTCACGAACCTGCGCGCGCCCGACGCAGGCTATGAGAGGTGCGCGTAAGTTGTACGTCCGGCGTAAAGTTAAGCCCCATAAAGGAGGTGTAACTCAGCAGCAGACATGTAAAGGTCTGCATCAGGGAACACAAGCTGGCGTTTTTTACGTAGTTTACATTGGACGTGTGTCTGGATGGGCGTAGATTACGTTCATGGCGTAGGCAGTGATCCGGCATATCTTAAGTAGTTGTTCCGACGTGGTTATGAGCATGCTCGCGGGGATGCGTCCACAACACGACGCATGCGCAGTTCGTTAAACGTACTTGTCTGGCTCTCAAACCATCATTTGCATGGGGTCACGCCTCATTTGCATGGGGCAAGCCCACTTCCACCTACGCCGGCCTGCGCCCTCGAAACCTACGCCACGCCGGCGCAGCGTTCGGAGCACTGGCTTCCTGAATTCCATGCTTGCCTCTCTGCACTGCGTCGGCGTAGCGTACATTGGTTTGCACTACGGCAGCGTAATGTGAGCCCGTTCTCTGTAAATCCGGGCCATTGTATTTATTGGCGTATAATATGCACTTTTTTCCCCTTAAAATCAGGGGGGAATCGTGGGTGCGTGTTACACGCCGAACGGCTGCCTCACAGGGGATGAGCGTCGCCGAAATAGACAGAGCCGAGTGTACTGTGTACTCGGCTCTGCTCGCAGTCACGCATAGTCCCGCCTCCCGCCATTAGACCGGTGTTATGTCCATCATAGGAGCCGGGCCAATGGGCAAGACTGCAAGACGAGCCGAGAAGAGAAGAGTACACAGGACATCCGGGTCTATGTATCTTGGCGGTGCTTGTTTCCTCAGGGATTTGATTTAACTGCCTTAGGCACTGTACGTATGTCCTGCAATCTTGTGATTTGCAAACATTTTGCACAGCCTTGTTTGGGCAAGGCTGCAAATGGATGGGCAAAGCTGCAGATGGATGGGCAACTGTAACATTGTATAAGCTGTTGCCGGCCAGTCTGAGTTGGGGTGGGATCACTGTTTATGTTATGTATGTCGCTCCAATTATATCTCCTAGGTGTGCATTCCCATTGTTAATTGAGTCATCGATTGTTTCTGTCATTTGGCTAATTTGGCCATTTCTTGGAGGTTCTTATGATGGGATTAGCCTTGTGTCAACTTTAGCTCCTTATCTAACGATTGTGTGACGTGTTGGATAATTTTTGGTTATATCGTTCATATGGTGACTGACCTACTTTTGAAGTGTATAAAAACCTGTATTTCTCTTCAATAAGCAGTCATTCCTTTGGATTTGACCTTGACAGCTAGTCTTTGTATGATGCCTCGGGTAATAGGGCTGATATTAGATCTCGGTCTGCTAGAACGGTTTGGCGAGCAGGAGATACTGTTTGGCGAAAGCACCTAAGCGGGGTGCCAACGCGTTTTGTCACAATTTGCATTTTTGTTGAGCATCCATGTGAATGAGCCATAAACAGACTTTATTGGATGCTTGTAAAGCAGTATTTTATAGCCACTGATTTCCTCTCACTTCCTGTCCCAGGTACACCTTGTTTGTCAGGACAGGAAAGCGAAGAGTAAACTCCCTAATGGGGATGCAGATAGCCAAGGAGAAAAACAAAAAACCCATCCCATCCATCTAGCTCTGAATAAAAGGTAGAGCTGGGCATGTCTTGATATAAAAAGGTGATTCAATGCATGGCTTTCTTATTTTTATTAAAACATAAAAATGGGGAAAAAGCTATAGAGGAAAAGAACATTAGAATTTTTAGTTGAAAAAAAAATAGATGATATTATTACTGATGAAATATGGTGCGGTCTGCAGATTCATTTTTCAGCTTGTGGGTTTAATGCCCGTGGAAGGTGTTAACAGAAATGGAATGTAGATTTCAGCAGAATACATGAAGTTCCGCCAGCTTCTCCACCGTGTCAGGCTTTCCCCACCAATCAGTCACACGACTAGTCCTGGACAGGCCATCTCTACAGGGGATAGAGGGGGATCCAGTGCAGGAACAGTCTGAGTACAGCGTCTACCAAAAGCTTAAGAAGTCAGCCAGAGACGAAGTTCTAGATGAAATGTGGGAAGGAGGCACTCATAGGCATTTACTTGATCCCTAAGGCTAGCTACATGGCAAGAGAAGGAAAGTTTAAAGTGAACCAGTCACAGACATGGGGCAATTCCAACAGAGCTTAAATTAGAGATCTGTTGCGCTGATAAGAAATTAATAATTAAACTAAAAGCTGCTGACACAATATTGTTGTATATATGTATATATATATATATATATATATATATATATATATATATATATATATAAAATAAAAGTGTGAAAACCACATGTGATTATAATGACCAGATCCAGAAATACAGGTAGCTTAAGTTATAAACTTTTTTTCAGTAAAAGTTAGGGTTTTAAACTGCTCCCACCTTCTGAGCCTCTCCATTGGTCTATGAAATTGCCCATGGCTAGGGCATCCAATATGAGCTTTGAAACACAGAAAGGGGCAGAGCCAAATCTTGACTTTTACTAAAAAATATATATTTTATAATTTCACCTATTTAAATTTCTGGATCTGCTGATCATTCTGATATGCAGTTTTCATCAAAAGGTAATCGCGACTTTCTCTGAATATGCTCAGTTTGAATTGTCTAGCAAAGCCCCGTACACACGATCGCAATTTCCAATGGAAAAAGTCAGACGGACTTTTTCCATCAGAAATTCTGACTGTGTGTATGCCCCATCTGAATTTTTTCCGAGGAATTCCATCGGAGTTTAGATAGAGAACATGTTCTCCTTTACTCCGATGGAATTCCGTCGGAATTCCGATGTTAGTTTGGCCAGGCAAAAGCCTGATCGCGTGTACGGGGCATAACAATTTACTTTAAACCAGATTTGTCCATAGCCATAGATAAGCAGAACTCCCATTGTATGATTACCAGATTTTCAAAATTAAATCCAGAGACCTCCTCCTACTGACCACATCCACTTTTAACCACACCCACAAAGTCACCAAAAATCAATATGGCTGCCTGAGAGACGATTGCTGTGCATGAATGACTATGGATGACTTATCTTTAGCAGCGCAATATTGAGGTGGCTCCTTTCGATTCTTACTGGTATCAAACCCTAACATGGTTACCTGGCAACAGAAGATAGAGGAGGCCCTAGGGAAATGTTTTGAATCGTGAAAGAGATGGGGCACTCTTGGTCCCTCTGAGGAGAGCAATGATATGGCACAATAGAGTGCCATGGCGAACGGTGGATATGGCCAAATTGTACTAACAGTGGGAGGGGCTTAAAGGGGCATAGTTAAAAAAAATGAGCCTGCTCTGGTTCAAAACTGTGTAACACTCAGAGTTTAGGAGTTAAGAATACATAATGCGTAGAGTGTAGGGGTCAGGAGTGTAAAATGCACAGAGGGTAAGGGTCAGGAGTGTGTAATGGTGACAAGTAAGTAACATAGAGAGGAGTCAAGATAAGTAATACACAAAGTGCCTTATAAACAGAAACAATACAAATACAATCCCTCCCCCCAAATAACAAACCATCTTCAGCAAAAATTCTTCCCCCCTTAAATTGTGCATACCAGACATTGGCATTGCGTGGCATTTACTACTTTGCCCTGGGTCCTGATGCTGCAGCTGCCCAAGTTTTTTTTTCAATTCTGAATGCGACTTATGCAGACTCTGGCTTCTGTCAATGGCTGCATACCTCCTCACCACCTGTCAGAACTGCAGAACAGAGCTGAGGGAAGTACTCTGAAACGCCTCCTTGGCTTTGTGCTACAGGTTTGACAGGTGGTGGATGGGCTCAGAAGCCAGAAGCTACATAATTCGCATTGAGAAGAAAAAAAAACACATGGGCAGCCATGGCATAGGGTCCTGGGGCACTCACCATCAGATGCAGGGCACATGCCCCGGGTGCCTTGTGTTAGCTGCACCTGTGGCAGGGGTAGACCACCAGGTACATTACTGGGTAAGTTTGTTTGTTGTGGACAGACCCGTCAAAATGAGGAATGTTCCTGGCAACCAGGGATGGGTGGCAACCGAAAGCTTACAGTAGCAGCTTAGAGCATTTTTGGCAGATCAATGAGTATTTTCTATAATTGCAGGGTCTTTAAAGGGATAAAACGTGTGGAAATGTGCATGTATTGCAGAAATGTACTACATGTTTTTATTATTTTGCCCTGACATACATTTTATTGAAAACTACACACTTAAAACAACTGAAACTTGCTTTTAAAATTATATTAACATGTTAGGAATTTTATGAGATTTAAGGGATTGATTCTACATTTAATTCTAAAAGAAATAAATGAAAAAAATAACAAATTAAAAGAGACCACTTAGTGTCTCTACTTTTTTTAATGGAATGAAGGGGGAAGCAGAAAAATTATAAGGTGATTGATGGTGTGAACTAGGGCCTGGTGTCACATGACAGTCTAAATTAACCTGCACCAAAAATTATATATATACTGTATAATATGAACCATTTAAAAAAAAAGAATTGCACACTATCCAAATAAAATAGACATATTTTTCTTACTGAACCTTAAAGTCAGTCCTCAAACCAAGCAGCTTTCCAAAAAAATTTAGCCGGCTATCGGATGTATTAATTTATTA
Organism: Rana temporaria; assembly: GCF_905171775.1. NCBI lineage: Eukaryota > Metazoa > Chordata > Amphibia > Anura > Ranidae > Rana > Rana temporaria. The sequence goes on from NC_053490.1 coordinate 509,301,482, forward strand.
CCCCTCGATTAACGATGCTTGTATTTCCCTCGTCAATGAACAGCACTTCCTGTGGTCGGAGACTTACTTTTTTTACCTTTTTCTTCTAAACCAAGACCATAAAAAAGGAGAAGCACAGTTCCAAAAGTAAGCTTCAAAGCGGCCAAGATGTATAAATCTCGTTCTATTCTGCTGATGGCTCCAAGAGAATGTCTCAAACATGGATGCCAGCACCCGGCCTCTAAAAACGTCTCTCAGCTTCTTCATCAAGTTGCACAGCCCTATTTTTTCGGCACTATGAATGCTCTTTATTGTTGACCACTTGAACAGACGTAGTGGCCATGGTTTACGCTCAGGTTGTCTGGGACGCAGGAGATAGTATCACATATTTCTCTCGAGTTTCTTCACTAACCCTCTTCCCCGGTAACATGGCTTTTGGCAGAGATTCCCCTTTCAACACTGTAATTGAATTTATTTGGAAATAATCATGGTGGCTGGATGTTAGGAACTGTACTAAAAAAGATGAAATGTACTTGCCAGGTAAATGTTAACAAATACTCATAGATGTATTTAAAGTCCTTTTAGCAAAGTTTGAGTGGTTCCAAAAAAAAATAAAAAAAATGGCAAGTTCCCTTTTTAAACTAGCTTCCTGTTAAGTGGACCTTTCATATCCACATAAAACCACACAGGCATCCTTTATTAAATGGTATCTTTGCCCCAAATTGGTATTTCTCATTTAAATGGTCACTGGCACATTCAATCATATAGGCACATAAACAATAAGGCTGATGGTCCAACATGTGCAACTCTTGCCAATTTTGCTACATACTGTGCATCCGAAAAATTATTCACAGCGCTTTTTTCACATTTTGTTACGTACAGCCTTATTCCAAAATGGATTAAATTCATTATTTTCCTCAACATTCTACAAACAATACCACATGACAACTTGAAAGATGTTTGTTTGAAATCTTTTCAAATGTATTAAAAATTAAAAAAAATCCCATGAACATAAGTATTCACAGCCTTTGCCATGAAACTCAAAATTTAGCTCAGGTCCTAGCCAAAAGGCCTGGCCCAAGAGGCAGGTGTGAAAAAAGTGTGATGGTGCAGTGAATGAATGAATGAGTAACTTGTATAGCGCTACAAACGCAAACTAAATCGCCTCAAGGCAGTGACCTAGGTGCCAGCAAAACTCAAAGTGAGCCCCCACTCACGGTGAGAATTAGGGCACCCCTGGACTGCCACTCCTGGGGCACATACACAACGGGCTTCTTTCGGGACACAGCCTTCCCGCCAGATCAGTGCCTCTCCATCCCTATCAGGAGGTAACCCTTCCGGCTTTTTCTAGAGGAGGCCTATTAACGGCCCTCAGTTCATTGAGGAGTCCGGTTCTGGCTCTCCCCGATACTAACCATTCAGATCACCATTACACCAGTGGATTTGCATAGCCACTGCCACCCCTAACCCACCGCCGTAGGCTAGGGATAGTAGCACAGCGCCTCCACTGGTAACTGATAAGAAGAGATACTACACTTGATCTTAGCCGAAAGGCAGACAAGCAATACTGTGATTTACGGTGTTACCGTCTCTTCTTCTGTAATAGATGTGTTGGCGGCTCTTAGCAATTGGTTACTGAGCACAAGTAATGTCAGCCATGGAAGATACCAGGGAAGGTAGTAGCACTGCACCTTTGCTGTTCACAGAACTTCAAAGAGGACAATAAAAACCTGACAGAGTTCTAAACCTTTTCACATAACAAAAAGTTCTGGCTAAAGTGTGGTTTTAAGTGAATAGACTCAGGAAATACTGTATGCATCCAGACAGCTGTCCTTTTGTTTGCGAGATTCTTATGGAATTCCAGGATTGTGCCAATCACTGGATAGACTACCTGCTGGGCTGTATACTATATTTATGTGTCATGACTATACCTAGAGAGAGTTTTTCTGGAGAGAATTGTACTTTTGCCATTCTGTCTCATTGAAGTGTATCACTAGTGAGCAACAGATCTTATGTCTGAGGTTCTCAGTAAGGCTGCGGATTACCACAAAAATTTGTGTCTGCTTGAGTCATTCCTCTCCTTCCATCACTTCATCATATGTTATGCTCTTTGTCCCCTCATGTTGGTGGGAATTGGCTGACTGCAGACAGGGCCGGCCTTAGGTGTTCAGGCGCCCTGTGCGAGATAATCCTGTGGCACCCCCCCCAATCTTCACCCCTCGCCTAAACATACACAAAGAGGAAAAAAATATTTGTAACAAATAATTTGTTTTAATTCAACTTTACATTACGCAGCACCCTGCATCTCTGGACCCCTTTACATTACGCAGCACCCTGCGCCTCTGGACCCCTTTACATTACACAGCACCCTGCATCAGTGGACCCCTTTACATTACGCAGCACCCTGCATCTCTGGACCCCTTTACATTACGCAGCACCCTGCATCCCTGGACCCCTTTACATTACGCAGCACCCTGCGCCTCTGGACCCCTTTACATTACACAGCACCCTGCATCAGTGGACCCCTTTACATTACACAGAACCCTGCAGCTCTGGACCCCCTGCATGTTACACAGACCCCCCTTTAGTGTATCCACCCCTTCAATGCAGACCCCCCGTTCAGTGTAGCCCCCCGTTCAGCGTAGCCCCCCATTCAGTGTCGCCTCCACATGTTAAGTGTAACCCCCCTCGTTCAGTGCAGCCCCCCCGTTCAGTGCAGCCCCCCCCTCGTTCAGTGTAGCCCCCTCGTTCAGTGTAGCCCCCTCGTTCAGTGTAGCCCCCTCGTTCAGTGTAGCCCCCAGTTGAGTGCAGCCCCCCCTTCAGTACCTCAGATCAGCGCGGCGGCACATGCACAGCAGGTCCCCTCCCCCTGTTTACACATAAACAGGGGAGGGGGAGGCGGCTTCATTCGGCTGTGCCTGTGTGACATCCGGGATCACACAGACAGGCAGCCCGTGACCGTAAGAGGAGGGGATAGTAGGTGCAGCGATGTCACCCGGTGTCACCCTGCACCCCCCAGAACACCCCCTCCCCCTCGCCACTGTAGCTAGCTTGCCTCTCCCTGCCTGTGCCAGTGTGCCGCTGCCTAAACCCACGGCGCTGCCACCGCAGGTGTAATACAATCGCGGAGGGGGGTGCTGGTCTGATACCCCCACAGTGTGTGGTACCCGTCAGTCAGTGGTGATGGGGGAGTCACTCCTGCAGCGCTGATGTGTTTTGCCGGCGGGGAGACTTCCTTGCCAGTAGAAGACAATGATCACTGCTAGATGCTGTAGATGCCAGCAGTAATCGCATGTAAAAAATCTAACAGGCTGGTTGCACCCAAGTGTTCTCTGTCTCTCCTCTCTACCTCTTCCAATCAGAGAAAGTGTAAATTAGCGGAAGTGCCGAGTGGAAGACTCCCTTTGGTGTCAGCGTACAGTGGGGGAGTCACTCATCACAGGACCCAGACGATTATATCCATCACTGTAGTAGCATTATCTACTACAATGACTGTCAGCTTTCCCAAGGCTCATTTATTATAAGAAAATCACCTTCACAGTCATGCATCCCTTGCTGTGACCTCTTCAGGGTATGAAGACTAGTAATCCAAATGTGCACTCTTTACCCATACCGATGGGGGCTCTTTGCTGTAACCCGTCTTCTAAAGTCTGAGTGGAGCCAACTGCTGGAAATGGTATAACCACTTGCCGACTTGCCACCGTCATTATACTGCGGCAGGTCGGCACGAGCCCGTAAGCCGCCGTTGCTGGACGTCGATATCTGTAATTACATTGTGCCAAGCTGGACCAATGTAAGTATGCAACAAAGACCATACCTGGATTCCGGCTTTAATGCAGATTACAATAGTAAAGGCTTATACATACCGGATATCTTGCTATGCATTTTGTGTCCATCACAGCCAAATTTCACAAATGTAAGAAAATCATTGTGTCACTCTTTTCACACTGGGGCGTTTTTCAGACGCTAAAGTGCTAAAATAGCACCTGTAAAGCGCCTCCCCTGCCATTCCCCTGTGAAAGTGGTTTCACACTGGAGCGGTGCGCTTGCAGGACGGGAAATTTAAAATGTCCTGCAAGCAGCATCTTTGGGGCATTGCGGGAGTGGTAAATTCACTGCATTGAAATCAATGGCCAGCGCTGCCGAAGCGGCCCCAAAGCGCTTTGGCAGCGGTGCTTTTAACCCTTTTGCAGCTGCGATTGGGGGTTAAAATCGCCCTGCTAATGACCACTTTACCTCTGACGCCCCTCGCCCCAGTGTCAAAGTGCCCTTAAGGTCAGATTTGTCAGGCGCAATCTCCCAGTCCCGCTAAAAAGAAAAAGTCCATAAATCTATTTCATAGATTGTAGTTGCTAGAACTTTTGTGCAAAATCAATATACGCTTACCGTAATGTTCTTTTTTTAACAAAAATATGTAGCAGAATACATATTGGCCTAAATTGATGAATACATTTTTTTTTTTTTTGGGAATGTTTTATAGCAGAAAGTAAAAAAATAAATAAATATATTTTTTTTCAAAATGGTCGTTTTTTTGTTTTTTTTGTTTATAGTTCAAAAAATAAAAAACGCAAGGGTTGATCAAATACCCCCAAAAGAAAGCTCCATTTGTTTGGAAAAAAATGACATTTTATTTGGGTACAGTGTCGCATGACCGCGCAATCGTCAGTTAAAGCAACGCTGACAATTGTACCAAAAAAAATTGTTTGGGTACAACGTTGTACGACCATGCAATTGTCAGTTAAGGCGACGCAGCGCCATATCGCAAAAAATGGCCTGGTCATGAAGGGGTAAAACCTTCCGGGAGCTGAAGTGGTTAAGCACTTAAGGACCGGAATGATTTTCCCCATTAATGACGGGCCATTTTTTGCTATATACGGCATTGCGTCAATTTAACTGACAATTGCGCGGTCGTCACGATGTTGTACCCAAACAAAATTGATGTCCTTTTTTTCCCCACAAATAGAGCTTTCTTTTGGTGGTATTTCACCTCTGTGGTTTTTATTTAAAAAACAAAAAAGAGCGACCATAAGCAACTATAAGGCGGCGTAGCCTAGCGTGTTTACACTACGCCGCCTTAAGTAAGAGAGGCAAGTACTGTATTCTCAAAGTACTTGCCTCCTTACTTAGGGCGGCGTATCGTAAATGTGGCGGGCGCAAGCGCGCCTAATTCAAATTCGGCTGAGGGGGCGTGTTTTATGTTAACATGCTTTGACCCGACGTGATTGACGTTTTTTTTTACTGTGCATGTGCCGGGCGCCTACATTTCCCAGTGTGCATTGCGGCTACGTCCCCCGCACGGGCCTATTGATTTCGACGTGGACGTAAACAACGTAAAAATTTCGCGGACGACTTACGCAAACAACGTAAAAATTTTGAATCTCGAAACGGGAACGGCGGCCATACTTTAACATTGTTATTCCATCTAATAGATGGAATAACTTTAGGCCTGATAATGGCTTACGGAAACGGCGTAAATGTATTGCGGCGGCCGGGCGTACGTTCGTGAATCGGCGTATGTACTCATTTACATATTCTACGCCGACCGCAATGGAAGCGCCACCTAGCGGCCATCCGAACTATTGCAATCTAAGATAGGACGGCGCAAGCCGTCGTATCTTAGATATGTTTAAGCGTATCTCTGTTTGAGCATACGCTTAAACATAAGTCGGCGTAGATTCTGAGTTAGGTCGGCTTATCTACCGATAAGCCGGCCTAACTCTTACTGAATCTACCTATTAGTTCCCGAGCCTTTCCGAGTTCAGCCGAGCTGTCCCTGAGTATTTCCGTGGCTCTCCGTGGCCCCCACCTCTGGCCACATGCGGTATTGCATGCCATAGAAGTCAACGCGGAACAAATAATTTTTGTTTCCATTGACTATTATGGGGAAACTCGCTTTGATATGCAAGTACTTTGGATTACAAGCATTCTCCTGGAATGGATTATGCTTGTAATCCAAGGTTCCACTGTAGTTAAACATTGCTGGTTAGAGCAAGAAGAGGACAGGCCATCCCTGCAGTAAAAAAATATTTAGGATTCAACTGCCTGCATAACATGGGACACCCTTATTACTGGCGAGTGATGTGACAAAAGTTTTAGGGATTTTTTTAAGCTTATCTTAGACTGGAAAAAAAATAATAATATAAGTTCTAAAATGAAAATATATGCTGTGCCCATAGAACGCCTTTAAATAATTCTATAGAATAAAGTGCCAGGGGTCGCTTTGCTTCTTCCTAACAAGGCACCTAATGTAGTGACTGCAGGATACAGAGGCCAAAGGTCTCCTTTACTTTACAGATGTGGGAACTTTTGCACACTTCTAGGCAGCTTTTCCATTCAACGTAACTTTTTTTCATTTTAGATTTAATATGCCGTCTCTCTTAGTCCTGGATTTTTCATTTATTTTACATTATGGAGAAAGTAAGCAAGAGAATTGAGACTTTTTTTTCCTGGAGAAGGGCAGAGCCCTTTTAAATCTTTAAAAATGAAAATGCATCTGAGCCTTGGAGAACAAACCCCCCAGGCCATTAGATAAAGACGTTTAAGGATTTTGCAAGTTACAACTGAAGTTGTTGAGTCCAACAAAGACACACAGCCACAAACACACCATCGATGGGGCTTTAAGCTCACAAAATCCCTGCATTCATATTAGGAATGAAGAAGGCAAACATTCGTTTTCGAGACGCCTTTTGAATCGGAAAATTCTTTCTGATCTACCTCAAACCACCCAAATAACGCGACCTATGGGATGAACCTATATGTACAAAAGGATTAGGGTATCAACACTCCACTTACATCTCACTTCTCAAAAGAATTTCAATAGAACTTGGAAAAGGAGGCAAAGAAAAGAAAAGAATAGAATAGATAAAAAAAAAAAGTTCAGAAAATAAGAGATAGCAACGATTTTTCATTAAATTCAAAGCTGGGAGTGAAAAATCTGAAGATAAAACTTTTACTTAACCCGCAAGTTCCCAGGACCATTATGAGTTAGGTAAAAACTCAAAGAACAACTTTAACCACTTAACCCCCGGACCATATTGCTGGTCAAAGACCAGAGCACTTTTTGCGATTCGGCACTGCGTCGCTTTAAACTGACAATTGCGCGGTCGTGCGACGTGGCTCCCAAACAAAATTGGCGTCCTTTTTTCCCCACAAATAGGGCTTTCTTTTAGTGGTATTTGATCACCTCTGCGATTTTTAGTTTTTGCGCTATAAACAAAAATAGAGCGACAATTTTGAAAAAAAATAATATTTTTTACTTTTTGCTATAATAAATATCCCTCAAAAATATATAAAAATACATTTTTTTCCTCAGTTTAGGCCGATACGTATTCTTCTACATATTTTTCGGGAAAAAACCCCCGCAATAAGCGTTTATTGATTGATTTGCGCAAAAGTTATAGTGTTTACAAAATAGGGGGTATTTTTATGGCATTTTTATTAATATTTTTTTTATACTAGTAGTGGCGGCGATCAGCGATTTTTTTTTGGTACTGCGACATTATGGCGGACACTTCGGACACTTTAGACACATTTTTGAAGCCATTGGCATTTTTATAGCCATCAGTGCTATAAAAATGCATTGGATTACTATAAAAATGCCACTGGCAGTGAAGGGGTTAACACTAGGGGGCGGGGAAGGGGTTAAGTATGTTCCCTGGGTGTGTTCTAACTGTAGGAGGGGTGGACTGACTTGGGGAAAATCTATTTTCTTTTTATACATTGTATGAACAGAAGATCAGCATTTCTCTCCCTGACAGGACCGGGAGCTGTGTGTTTACACACACAGCTCCCGGTCCTCACTCTGTAACGAGCGATCGCGTGTGCCCGGCGGTGATCGCGCCTGCCGGTCACGTGCACGGGAGTCGGGGGCGAGCTCCTCTGGCGGCACGCACGCGCCCCTAGTGCCCGCTTTTTGAGCCGACGTAGAGCTACAGGCTCTTGCGCAGGGGAGCCGACCTGTCGCCGTAGAACTGCGGCGGCTGGTCGGCAAGCAGTTAATGCCGCGTACCCACAGTCGGACTTTCCGACAACAAATGTTCGATGTGAGCTTCGTGTGTACGCTCCATCGGACATTTGCTGTCGGAATATATGTATATCTATATATATATATATGTGGATATAAATATAGATACTCCTCGTTCAACAACTTACCTGTTTAACGACCGCTCGGACTTATCTCTCTCTATATATATATATATATATATATATATATATATATATATATATATATATATATATATATATATATATATATATATATATATATATATATAGATATATAGAGAGAGAGAGAGAGAGAGAGAGAGAGAGAGAGAGAGAGAGAGAGAGAGAGAGAGAGAGAGAGAGAGAGAGAGAGATGTATATCAATATATATGTGTACAGATGGATAGATAGATAGATAGATATACACACACACAGTATACATATATATTTATAGTATTACTCAATCGTTTTGAAGTGCAACCAGTTCTTTCATTACTAGCAGTATTAAATGTACTGTCTAGACTCTACAAAATATAAAAAATCATATGATTCCTCTAGACTCTAGAGGAATCATATGATTTTTTATATTTTTTATTAGTCTTTTAGGAATTACATGGTATGAATTGGGCATTTCATGCTCTTGGTTTCCTCAATCTTATGTGACCCGCAGCGAACATTGGTTGACCACCTGCCAGGTATGAGGAGACCCTATAAGGACTAGTGGAGCACAGAGCCAGAGGACAGAAGAGATTGCAAGGTGGCTGGTAACATATGTGAGTACAGAAAGTCAGGTCTGAAAGTTCAATAAGTAAAAAAGATAAAAAAAAAAAAGAATTAACTAAAGTGTAAAATAATTAAATTAAAAATATTTGTTCATACAATTAAAATATTAATCTATAACATTTATACAAATTAACATTATCTGAAATAACAAATATTTGATATTAGCCTTTGTAGAAGTAGTAGTAATAATATAATAATGAGGACAATCATAATAAATATTACTACTACTACTATTGGGAGTAAAGTCAGATATTTAATATTTCAGATAAATCTTTTAATAATTTTAAAATTACCTTTTATAAACTATTTTACACCTACGTTCTCGCTCTCCCGCTCTCTCTCTCTCTCTCTCTCTCTCTCTCTCTCTCTCTAGATAGATATACACATTTTTTGTTGTTTAAAATCTCTGCTCAAAAAATGCTTTTATGATTCTTAAGGGCATTTTGTAACTTTTTTTTTTTTCTAATTCTGATGTAAAAAAAAAAAAAAAAAAGGAAAGTGTCTTATTTTACAATTCTGGCTGAGCTTCTGTTGGGAATAGTAAATCTGGGACCCCCTGCGTGGTGGGAGAATATTGGAAAGCGCTGGGGGTTGAAGTTCACTGGTGATCCATTCATTGTGCCGGGAGCCGCATGACCTGCCCGCCAATGCAGCAGGTTAACCGACATCATTGAACACTGCTGCTAATTAAGGGCTCTTGTTTTTCGGCAGGAGCGGCGGATCGCCTTCTGCACTCGTACATGACTACGGCACAGGGAGTAGAAATTATCTTCTGATCAGCTCAGACAAGAGGACCCAGATGGTCTCCGCCAGGCCTCCTTCAGAATAAATAAGGTTTAATGGAAACGCGAGCCGACATCAGGTAAGGAGAAAAAAATAAGGTCTGGCACTGACCTCTCTCTGCCAACGACACAGTTACAGAGACTTAATTCTTTTCCAAACGGGATAGAATTCTACAGCTGTGAGGACCAAGATCTCATCATCCGGCATACAGAATAAAAAGAATGAATAGATGAATAAATCAGCAATCCAACAATTAAGATCTACAGTCCTGTTAGTTACAAAGACCTTCCTGCATATAATATATATATATATATATATATATATATATATATATATATATATATATATATATATATATATATATATATATATATATACATACATATATATATATATATACACACACAGAAAATATAATACAGGGGGGTTACAGTGTAGTAACCTCCTTGTATTATATTTGGATTATTTTGGTGGTTTTGTTTTTGGGAAGAATTTGTTTATGTGCATAGATAACCATTTTTACCTGCTGGTGCTGTATTTACAGTATATATATATATATATGAAAAGAAAAAAAGAGAAGGAGATTTTTTTATACAGTAAAACTTTGGTTTAAGAGTAACTTGGTTTGAGAGCGTTTTGCAAGACAAGCAAAATGTTTTAATACATTTTGCCTTGATATACAAGCGATGTCTTGATATAAGAGTAGCGTCATGTCACAACTGAGTATAAAAAGAGAAGAGAGGAGCCTCTAAGTGTAATAATATGGGGCCAGATTCACAGAAAAAGTACGCCGGAGTATCTGCTGATACTCTGGCGTACTTTCAAATTTGCCGCGTCGTATCTTTATTTGTAATTCACAAACAAAGATACAACGGCTTTTGGCCAAGATCCGACAGGCGTACGGCTTCGTACGCCTTCGGATCTTAGGATGCAATACTTCGGCGACCGCTGGGTGGAGTTCGCGTTGTTTTCCGCGTCGGGTATGCAAATTAGCTGATTACGGCGATCCACGAAGGTACGCACGTTCGTCGCATTCTCTTACGTCGTCGCTAGTCGGTTTTTCCCGTCGCAAACATAAGCCTGCTTTTTCAAGGCTTACATTTAGACCAGCCATGTTAAAGTATGGCCATCGTTCCCGCGTCGAATTTCAATTTTTTTTTATTTTTGCGCAAGACGTCCGGGAATACGAAAGTTCGTTACGCATGTCGCCGTTCAAAAAACACGTCGGGGCGCCGTAATTTCGCGCAAAGCACGGCGGGAAATTTCCAAACGGAGCATGCGCAGAACGTTCGGCGCGGGAACGCGCCTCATTTAAATGGTACACGCCCCATTTGAATTAGGCAGGCTTGCGCCGGACGGCTTTACGCTAGGCCGCCGCAAGTTTACACGCAAGTGCTTTGTGAATCAAGCACTTACGACGAAAACTTGCAGCGGCGTAATGTAAAGGGGATATGTTACACCGCCGTAATTATTCGTGAATCTGGCCCATGGTTACATTTATTGAAGATATGACATTTAGTAACTTATTGCTACACTCTTATTTTTTATACCCTGTAAAAAAATTTTTTTGATATACAAGTGCTTTGGATTACAAGCATGTTTTTGGAACAAATTATGCTCACAAACCAAGGTTTTACTGTGTGTGTATATATATATATATATATATATATATATATATATATATATATATATATATATATATATATAAACACACACACACACACACACACACACACAGTGAGTACACCCCTCACATTTTTGTAAATATTTGATTCCATCTTTTCATGTGACAACACTGAAGAAATGACACTACAATGTTGTGTAGTGAGTGTACAGCTTGTATAACAGTGTAAATTTGCTGTCCCCTCAAAATAACTCAACAGACAGCCATTAATGTCTAAACCGCTGGCAACAAAAGTGAGTACACCCCTAAGTGAAAATGTTCAAATTGGGCCCAATTAGCTATTTTCCCTCTCCGGTGTCATGTGATTCGTTAGTGTTACAAGGTCTCGTTGCTGCAGAGGTTGAAGGGGCGGAGGGTCAGCCTGTCCGTTTTTCAGGCGGACCTGATTGGACCACCCATTGTTCTCTATTGGGCGGCGGATGTCAGCAAATTTGTGTCTGCTGTCACTCGCCGGCATCCGATCCAGTCAGCTAAAGACAGATGGATGGGCATACATTCACCATACGTCCGGCGGATCAGATCATATGACAATCAGATAGAAAAAGACACACAGTCCGTTTCCATCCAATTGCCCCACAGAGAGCAGTGGGCTGTGTCCGTGTCTGCTGTGCATAGCAGGGCAGACACGGACCTATCATCCACCTGCTCAGCAGGGATCAGCCGAGAGATCTCCCGCAGAGAAGGTGGATCCACTTGGACGGATTCCACCCCCGTGTAAAAGGGGCGTTAAGCAGTCCATACATGTGTCAAATTTCAACATAATTTTCTTCCGAAAAACGGAACTAAGAATTTTCTTTGAAATCTCTCACCATTAGTGGGCTACAGCAACGGCTGATTTTCGTACGGCCATCGAATTTGAGCAATCGGGCATGTTGGAAATTTTTGGACAAATTTACGAATTTCTAATAAATGATGGTAGAATCGTGTGAGAAATATAATCGACAAAGAAATGTGCATGAAAAGAAAAGATTCCCGGCCACGAAAATTATTTTCTGTAGAAACATGAGGTGAAATTAAAGGCTTGGTTGGTCGAATTTCGAAATCAATGGAGGCGCCATCGGATCACATAATTTCCGATTTCCGTAAGAAAATCCATTCAGGGTTCAACCAATGTATGGCCATGCTCAACTCTAGTTTGTTTAACCACTTCAGCCCCGGAGGGATTTACCCACTTCCTGACCAGGTGCCATTTTAACTGACAATTGCGCACTCACGCGACAAACAAAATTTATGTCCTTTTTTCCCACAAATAGAGCTTTCTTTTGGTGGTATCTGATCACTTCTGCGGTTTTTATTTTTTGCGCTATAAACAAAAAAAACTTGCAAATTTGAAAAACAATATTTTTAACTTTTTGCTATAATAAATATAAAACACATTTTCGGTTTAGGGTCAATATATATTCTTTGACATATTTCTGGTAAAAAAAAAAAAAAAAAAACGCAATAAGCGTATATTGATTGGTTTGTGCAAAATTATAGTGTCTACAAAATAGGGAATAGATTTATGGCATTTTTATTATTATTATTTTTTACTAGTAATGGGAGTGGATCAGCGATTTTTAGCGAGACTGAGACATTACGGCAGACAGATCGGACACTTTTGACACTTTTTTGGGACCAGTGACATTTATACAGTGCTAAAATAATTCATTGATCACTGTGTAAATTACACTGGCAGGGAATGGGGTTAACACTAGGGGGTGATCAAAGGGTTAAGTGTTCCCTAAGGAGATATTTCTAATTGTGGGGGGAGGGGACTGACTTGGAGTAGAGAGAGATTGCTGTTCATTCACTAGGAAAAGCAGATCTCTCCCTTCTTCCCTGTCAGAATGGGGATCTGTTTGTTCACAATGACAGATCCCCGTTCTGGTTCTCAGTGTAGCGATAGTGGGTGGCCGCCAGCCATGCGCATCGACTCCGGGGTCGTGCTAGCACCTAATGCTCTTAAAGCGGCCGACGTACATCTACGGCGATTTGCGTAGCCGAGCCAACCTGGCGCAGTATGACGACAGCGGCTGGTCAGCAAGTGGTTAAGCTTTGACAAAAAAAAGCTAGAAGCCGATTGGTTCCTATGTGGAGCTGTACCAGATTTCGCTCTCCTGGTTTAAGAAATCAACTCCATGGTGTCATAAATGTTTTTTTCTATCATCCTTCGTTGCATCTTAGTGCTGCTGATCTTCAGCCACTTTATGGAGCTGATGAAACAGGGTCCATGGTCGTTACCCTCCTTCTGGCTTCCCTGACCCAGCACAGGTAATCGTATAGGCACGAAAACCAGCTCCAGGTGCCTGTTTCAAAATATCACCTCCCCCCGTCAAATGAGGGTGCTGGCTCAGTATGCAAGACACATGTAGGTAAAAAAAAAATTATCCGGATGGCCGCACTCCAAAGAAATTCCTTTATTGAAACTAGGGCCCAGATTCACAGAGAGCAAGGCGCACATTACGCCGCCGTAGAGTAACCACCGTACGCTACGCCAACACAGCACAGAGAGGCAAGCATTGCATTCAGCAAGCCAGTGCTCCAAACGCTGCGCAAGCATGGCGAGGGTTTCGAAGGCGTACGCCGGCATAGGTGGAAGTGGGCACGACCCATGCAAATGAGGCGTAATCCCATGCAAATGATGGGCCAAACGCCAGACAGGTACGTACCACGAACTGCGCATGCGCACACCCCCCCGCGCCTGCTCACAACCACGCCGGCACAACTGCCTAAGCTACGCCGGATCACTGCGTACGCCGTGAACATAACGTACGCCTAGCCAGTCCAACGCACAATACGCCGGCTTGTGTTCCCTGGTGCAGACCTGAGCATGTCTGCTGCTGGGTTGCACCTCCTTTATAAGGGAATAACTTTACGCTGGACGTACAACTTACGTGCATCTCACGTAGCATGCGCCGAGCACACTCAGGTTTGTGAATCGCCATATTTCCCTCATTTGCATGTTTGAATGGCTAATCAATGGGAGCGGCACCATCCGCCCAGCCTAAATGTGTGCCCACCCTACGCAGGCGTAAGCAAGCTACGTCGGCGGGATGTAGCTTGTTTTTAGGCGCATATCTGTTCGTGGGTCTGGCGCACAGATACGAAGGCGCACATTTGCACTTACGTCGGCGTAACTTGTTATACGTCGGCGTAAGTGCTTTGTGAATCTGGGCCTGGGTCTATACAAAATCAGGATAAAATGCAAACCACTGACGCACTTTACACCACTCTCACTGGTGCTTAATTATAGCTGTGATTAAGCACCAGTGAGAGTGGTGTGAAATGCGTCAGCTGTTCGCATTTTATTCTGATTTTGTATATACCTCATTTGAATAAGCAGATCTTATCATCGTTCACTTTGGGTGTCGTATATCTGGTGAAGGACTAATCTCATCATTTGTTTGAATCATAACACCTTGCAATCAATATTCTGTCAAAACTTTTTCCGTTTTGGGAATACGTTGTTTTAATATTTACATATGTCCTTTCTAAAAAGGACTTTTTTCATCTGAGATTTATTGATTCAAATGTCGATGTGTTCACAATATATTTACGTACTATGGGCCAGATTCACAAAAGGGATACGCCGTCGTATCCCTGTTTCTATCTATGTGACTGATTCATAGAATCAGTTACGCATAGATATCCCTAACATCCGACAGGTGTAATAGTTTTACACTGTCGGATCTTAGGATGCAGTACCGCGGCCGCCGCTGGGGGGAGTTCGCGTCGTAAACCAGCGTCGGGTATGCAAATTAGCAGTTACGGCGATCCACAAAACTTTTTCCCGTCGTTACGTCGCCGCAAGTGTTAGTTTGCCGTCGCAAAGATAGGGCACCTTTTA
The DNA here is from genome assembly GCF_905171775.1 of Rana temporaria. Lineage (NCBI taxonomy): Eukaryota > Metazoa > Chordata > Amphibia > Anura > Ranidae > Rana > Rana temporaria. The sequence continues at coordinate 509,316,523 of NC_053490.1, forward strand.
CAAAGTGTAAAATTACTACACCATGTAAAAGTATAGCCGTCTTTCCCACGTCGCTTTTGAATTTTTTTTTTAAATTTTCTTTTCCCGGCGCAAGTCTTTTTTTCACGTCGCGATTCACAAAACTTTGGCGCGTCGTAATTTCGCGCAAAGCACCTCGGGAAATTGGCGCAGTACGTCCGGCGCGGGAGCGCGCCTAATTTAAATGGTACCCGCCCCATTTGAATTGGCCCGCCTTGCGCCGGACGTATTTAGGATACACCGCAGCAAATTTCCAGGTAAGTGCTTTGTGGATCGGCTACTTAGACAGAAAATTTGCGGCGGTGTAACCTAAATCGGTTACGTTACGCTGCGCCCGGGCTACGTGAATCTGGCCCTATTTCATAATTCTCGTTTGAAAAAAGGAATTTCTTTGGAGTGCGGCCATCCGGATCCTTTTTCTATCTACAGGCAATCGTATGTTCATATCACGTGGAAAGTTCTTTGGGTATGTACAAGTTCCAGGTCTACGGGGCTAATCAGTGAAGCCAGGCAGTGATGGAGTTTAATTGATGTGAATGTATAATGTATATGCAATGTGCTCCATAAATTGTTGGTATTCTATAAATACCTGTAATAAATAGTCTATAGTTCCACACCAGACTCATCAATTTGTGTCTTAATGGGCCTGACTTTGTCCACCTCAGCTCAGTAATTTGGAGGAACATACACATACTTTTGGCCATAGAGTGTACTATGATCCGTGCATAAACATAAGATTAATGTGAGGATGGACAGCACACAGCGGGATCAATTAAAGGATCACTAAAGGATTTTTTTTTTTAGCTAAATAGCTTCCTTTACCTTACTGCAGTCCTGGTTTCATGTCCTCATTGTTCGTTTTTGCTTTGAAGTAGCTGTAATTCTGCTGTGATCTCCACACTTCCTGCTTGTCTGTTTCCTTATGAAAAAACTCATGGGAGCTTCTCACTGTGGTCTAAGCTGTGTGTCTAAAACTCCTCAGAACCAATCAGATTCATTTTAAAAACAAAACACTGCCATGGATTTGTTTGTTTTTGTTCTGTGTGTCTCTTTACTTCACATAAACATGAAACCAGTTTAAAACCGAAAGTGAAACACTATAGAGGCACATTATATGATAGAATTTAATCTATTTTGAATCATTTTTAAAAGGAATCAGTTAACCTTTATGTCTCTATACCCTGTAAACAGTCATTTCAGCAAAAAAAAATTTTTTCCTTTAGTGACCCTTTAAGTCTCTCCTAAATTCCTTAAAGATCAGCCTGACAAAAGTCTTGTCTGATGAGTTTTGGGATTAGCACGTTCCTTACAGCCGCAGAAGTGTTACAATGAAAGGACAGACAGAACTCGTCTCTGGGAATTGGAAGGCGGTTTTCCACCCCATACGCAAAGTTGTCCATTACAAGGACTTTTACAAAATGAGGTCTGCTGGATAAATGCATAGAAAAGCTCTGGCTAAACATTAATGAGATTAAAGCTTTCCATCATGAAAGAAGTCCTTGCTTTATTACGCTCTGCTCTTTATCTACGCAGTCACCTTACCTTTGCTCCCCTGCTACTCTGTTCACCTGCCAGACTGAGGGGGGCATCCTGGTATTTCAGAGTATGTGAATCATGTGGCTCTATCTCCTTTCTATAATGATAAAGCCCTGGGTGCTAAGTGGGCAATCCCCAGGCTGAGTGTAATCACATGAAAAGGGGGGGGGGGGATCCTTAGCCATGTGCAAGTCTCAACCAGATCAACATTGAGCTTACCCCCCCCCCCCCTCCACTGGGGAACAAAAAGCTGGTGAGTATATGCAATTGAAAGAGGTAATTAAGTGAAGTTATTTTGCCAGGACAAAGCACAGGTACACTTTAAGGCCTGTGTTTAGTTAAAAGGAAAAAAAAATTAGCACAAGGGACTTTAAGCGTTACTAAACTCGCAAAAGTAAAATCTGTGTTATACTCCCTGTGGAACGTAAGGGGTTAATCCTCTGCACTGTGTAAAAAGGCGGTTTAATCCTGTCTTCTCTGATCCTCCCCTTCTTCCACAGTCCCCAACCTATCTGTTAATAGAACAGAGCCTTGGGGGGCACTCTGCGAATGCTCAGTGTGGTGTGTATTGCTATTTTTTTTTTTATGGGCGGGTGTATATGATTATCATAGGGTCAATCAGCACTGTACAGAGGTCAGGGGTCCTGCAGCCTCATAAGACAGTCAGAGCAGAAGGGCTAGAATTATTGCTCTCACTCTAACGATTGCGGCGATACCTCACATGTGTGGTTTGAATACCGTTTACATATGCGGGTGCTACTCAGGTATGTGTTCGCTTCTGCGCGCAAGCTCGGAGGGACGGGCGCGTTTTCTGGCTCCTAACTTTTTTAGCTGGCTCCTAGATTCCAAGCAAATTTGTCAAACCCTGGATTAAAGGGGTTGTAAAGGTTCGTTTTTTATTTCCTAAATAGGTTCCTTTAAGCTAGTACATTGTTGGTTCACTTACCTTTTCCTTCCATTTCCCTTCTAAATGTTTTTTTTTCTTTGTCTGAATTTCTCACTTCCTGTTTCTCCTCAGTAAGCTTGCCACCATCATCCGAGCGGTGGTTAGTCAGCCAAAACAGCTTACTGAGGAGGAACAGGAAGTGAGAAATTCAGACAAAGAAAACAAAGAAAACATTTTTTAAAAGGGAAATCGTAGCAAAAGGCAAGTGAACCAACAATGCACTAGCTTAAAGGAACCTATTTAGAAAATAAAAAACAAACTTTTACAACCCCTTTAACTGGGCAAGTTGGGATCGTCCCCTAGCAACCTTGATTATGGTTTCCCGTTGATATTAACTACTTGCCGACCTGCGGCCGTCATTCTACGGCGGCAGGTTGGCTCCCCTGCGCGAGAGCCCGTAGCTCTACGTCGGCTCTCTCGCAGGTAACCAGGGGCGCGCACGCGCCCCCCGCTCGCCCCCGATGCATTTTTATAGCACTGATCGCTATAAAAATGCCAATGGTCCCAAAAATGTGTCAAAAGTGTCCGAAGTGTCCGCCATAATGTCGCAGTACCGAAAAAAATTGCTGATCGCCGCCATTACTAGTAAAAAAAATATATTAATAAAAATGCCATAAAAATACCCCCTATTTTATAAACGCTATAACTTTTGCGCAAACCAATCAATAGATGCTTATTGCGATTTTTTTTACGAAAAATATGTAAAAGAATACGTATCGGCCTAAACTGAGGAAAAAATATTTTTTTTATATATTTTTGGGGGATATTTATTACAGCAAAAAGTAAAAAATATTAATTTTTTTCAAAATTGTCGCTCTATTTTTGTTTATAGCGCCAAAACGAAAAACCGCAGAGGTGATCAAAAACCACCAAAAGAAAGCTCTATTTGTGGGGAAAAAAAGGACGCCAATTTTGTTTGGGAGCCATGTCGCACGACGGCGCAATTGTCAGTTAAAACGACGCAGTGCCGAATCGCAAAAAGGACTCTGGTCTTTGACCAGCAATATGGTCCGGGGGTTAAGTGGTTAATATGTTTCTTTTAAAAAGGAAAGTTTTGTATTGGGGAGTATGTTAATAAATGGCCGCTATGGCCAATTGTCCCTCCAAATGGTGTTGTCTAGTTATTTCTAGAACAGGTGGTAAAAGGGTGTCTTATCAGTTGTATGGAATTTTGGGGCGCTGACATCTGTTTTACCATAGTCATGTGTACTAGGCATTATCTCAGCTCTCATCTGTCATTACAAAGGGAGTTTCTTTTCTCCCACAGTCCTAGATGCAGTTTTGCTTTTTTCCTTCCTCTGGACCAGAACTGGTGGATTTTGCACATGGTTTAACTCAGGGCCGGCACTATGATGGGACCGGGTGGTACCATGGGTACCAGGCAGCACTTTTAGGGGGGCAGCATACTGAAGCCCGCCAGCCCGTTCCGCCAGCTCCGCTACCCAAATAAAATTGATGTCCTTTTTTCCCACAAATAGAGCTTTCTTTTGGAGATATTTGATCACCTCCGCAATTTTTATTTTTTTGTGCTATAAATATATATATTTTTTTAACTTTTTGCTATAATAAATATCCCCAAAATTTAGAAAAATAAACTATTTTCTTCAGTTTAGGCCAATATGTATTCTCTTCTGCATATTTTTGGTACCAAAAAAAAATACAATTAGTGTACATTGATTAGTTTGCGCAAAAGACATTGTGGCAGCCGGCAATTCACAGGTCCCTTTATACTCCTGCATACATGTATAGAGCCCTGACAGGTCCTTTTATACGCCTATATGCATGTATAGAGCCATGACAGGCCCTCTTTATACATCTATAGAGCCATGACAGGCCCTCGTTATACTCCTTTATACATGTATAGAGCCATGTCAAGTACTCTTTATAGTCCTATATACATTTATAGAGCCATGACAGGTCCTCTTGATATTCCTTTACATGTAAAGAGTAATGACAGGTCCTCTATATACATGTATAGAGCCATGACAGGTTCTCTTTATACTCCTATACATATATAGAGCAATGACAGGTCCTCTTTATACTCCTTTATACATGTATAGAGCCATGACGGGTCCCCTTTAGTTATCATGATATAAAATAATGAATGTGGGGGCCTTTTGGTTGGCGTGATTTTTTTTCTGGGAGGGGGGGGGGGGCAGCATTTCATTCTTGGTCCCAGGCAGCACAATGTCTTGGGCTGGCACTGGTTTAACTTAATGGAGGTTTGTCTTTTATTTCAACCTTGCTAACTTCAACAGTACCTGTGGAATGTGATTCTACTCCCTCCGCTGTCCTCACTTCACACAGACAGCAGTAAGGACACACAGAATCATCTTGTCAGCACTTTCCTACAACTCCCTTTACAGGGAATCGCAGGGCAATTCACACAAACAAACATTTATAACACATCAATAATTATTGAATTATGGAGTTAAAGGACTTAAAATCTGACAGATCACAGACGGTGAAAGGGTCAAGTTGGCCAAAAGGTGACCGAATCCTGTTAACATTTCTGCTGCAAAATGGCTATTTCTGTAATTAGCTTGGGCTGAACAACTTCCAGGGGGCTGATAGAAGCGGGGGAATTTAAAGAACAACTCCACCGGGTATTGGTGGTCTCATTCAATCTGACATTTTAAAGAGAAAGTGCAAATTGCAGTAATCCAAAGTGACCTCAGTTGATACATACAGATCTGTGAAAAATGATTTGCCCCTTTCTGATTTTTTATTTGTTTTGCATATTTGACACACTTAAATGACTCAGATCATCAAACAAATTTTATAATTACACAGAGATAACCCAGGTAAATACAAAATGCAGTTTTTAAGGCCTCATTCACACGGACGGACCGTTCAGGTCCGCCTGCCAGTTTTGACGCCGGACCTGAACGGCCGCTCCATGCATCCCTATGGAGCGTCGGATGTCAGCAGAGACATGTCCGCTGACATCCGACCCGATCCGCTAAAAACAGACGTATGGGGACACGTCCCCATCCGTCCATGGCGGATCAGATCGGGTAAGATCTGATGAAAATGGACATGCTGTCCGTTTTCATCAGATCGCTCCATAGGAGACAGCGCTGCCCGACAAGCCCCTCCCCGCTCAGTGAGCAGAGAGGAGCTTGTCATCTGCGGACAGATCTCCCGCTAAGCTGGCGGACTCCGTATCGACGGAGTCCGCCTGTGTGAATGAGGCCAAAATGATGGTTTCATTTATTAAGGCAAAAAAGCTGTCCTAATCTGCCTGGCTTTATGTGAAAAAGTAATTGCCCCTAAACCTAATAACTGGTAGTGCCACCCTTGGCGGTGGCACAACCAGTTAGCAACAGATAGCCGGATCCCGCAAACCCAGAAAGAAGAGTGGGTGCCTTCAGCAGTGACAGCACGCCACTGGAGGGCTTCGTTTTCAGGTAAGTCTATCATAACGTGCTAGTATGCGATGCTCATCATGAGCAGACAAAAAGGGAAGCCCGCACTAAGTATTAAGCCAGAGAGAAGCCCCCACCCAGGCTCATTTATATATACTCATTGACTTCCGAAATCCCAGTTGTAGCAAGACGGACAAGCTATGCATCCGCATGTGACGTCCACACCGGCTATTCCATTCATATAGTCAAAGCCTGCAAAACTGCAAAGAAGACCAGGTGAAGATAGAAGCTCCCTAAGCTGTGACTGTGTGCTGCTGGAGGGCTTCATTTTCAGGTAAGTCTGACTTAAACTGAGTCCCGTTTTTTTGGATGCGGTTTGCTACCGCTTTAAGAACAGACAATGTAAATTGTTAATGGATCAAACTGTCAGTACTAAATAGTTTCTCATAGATACCAATCAGATTCACAACTCTCAGGCCCCATACACACGGGAGGATTTATCCGCGAATACGGTCCAGCGGACCGCTTCCGCAGATAAATCCTCTCGAGGATTTCAGCAGATTTCTCTGCGATGGAGTGTACTCACCATCGCATTGAAATCCGCGCCAAAATCCTCTGGCGATGACATGTCGCGCCGTCGCCGCGATTATGACGCGGCGACGTGCGCGACGCTGTCATATAAGGAATTCCACGCATGCGTCGAATCATTACGACGCATGCGGGGGATCCCTTCGGACGGATGGATCCGGTGAGTCTGTACAGACCAGCGGATCCATCTGTTGGGATGGACTCCAGCAGATGGATATGTTCTGCATGTCAGCAAATATCCGATCTGCTGGAATCCATCCCAGGGGAGATATATCCGCGGAAAAAGATCCGCTGGCGTGTACACACCATAGGATCTATCCGCTGAAACCCATTTGCTGGCATTTATCTGCGGATGGATTCTATGGTGTGTACGGGGCCTAAGGCAAGATGTGACATATGAGAGAGAGAGAGAGAGAAAGGAAGGTGCACATCAGAGGCTTCAAGAAGAAAACCCACCCAGTCCATCTTCGTGGGGGGGGTCAGAAACTAGGCTAAATTGTATAGTATTGAACCTTGATTAAGGTCAACTAAATTTGATGTTGCCTAATTACTGTTACTCAAAACCCCAGACACAGGACTTCCACAGTAAACTAAAAGTGATAATCTGATCTGAATTGTTCATTTTGAACCTTCTGTAAACACCAAACCGTCATAGGCAGAAAAAAGGGAAGACCCTCAGTGCAGTACTAAGTCTGAGTAAAGCCCCCACTTCGGCTTATTTAAAGATACTCATTGACCTCCCAAATCTCAATCAAAGCAAGGCAAAAAGATGCCGTAGTGGCTGTTTTCATTACATTCCTGCTCGAATATTGGTGCCTAAAGTTATTCTGCAGTGAACGTCAGTCTAAACTGAAGCTTTATTAAAGTTTTTAATGGCAAAGCATTCATTGGTCTGTTCCCCTAATGCTTTAAAAAAAAAAAAGATGGTGGCATGATTCCAACCTTAAAGTTAACACCTTTCAACATGCTGGGATGAGCATGGGCTACCCCGAGGGGGGATGGACTTGCATTTTTTACTTTCAGAGACTTGTTTCTGCTCTTTTTCAGTTGGCTTGCAGCATCACTGTGCTTCCAATATCTTCATTCACACAATTCCCCGATGTAATCCTTCATGTAAGTTGCAGGAGTAAGATTGACAGGTGCTGCAGAAGATGGGAGAAAGTTTCCAAACCCTTGTCTCTAGAAAGAATCTTTCAATCTCTTCTTCGAATGAAGGATCAGTCAGGATATGAAGATGGGAGATGCCACTGTGCACATGATTTTTTTTTTATTAAAGTCGGGTGCTGGACTTTTATCTGTCAATAGGGGAGTAATGGTTGGGCAGTGTCTCCGCCATGAGTTAAACCATGTACAATGTTTTGGATAACTAGGGTATATGATTGCTTATCAATACAATCACTTGGTGCCTTTAAAGTACTGTTCTTTTTCGCAATCCAGGTTAAGTTAAAGCTCTATTTTCTTGTTTTCTTTTTATATGTATTTACCATGTATGCACAAAAACCTGCAATAAAAATCTATTGAACTTAAAAAAGGCAATGGCCTTCCCTGGAAAATCATAATGAAAACAATAAATAACTGGTCGTCTTAAGAGTCCATAATCATTTATTGCTGATAAAATAGAGATAACAGGAAGATAAATGTATCTCGGGATGAGACAATTCCGTCTATTGTGTCCATTATGGCTTGAATGAGAAATTAAAACATTCCTATGGGACTGCACAAGTGTCTCAAGCACATGTTCAATGAGACTAATATTGCTCCTTTTTTGACATAGCACACTTTCCAGGAGCTTTTATAGGTAGAGTCCTATAGGAAGGTTTTTTATTTTTTAATTCAAGCCCTGATGGAGGGGGATTGTTTGATGTTCAAGACACGTTGGCCAACTTATCTTCTTGTCTCAAATTTATCAGCAAAAGAGGTTTATAGGTTCTCAAAAAAGATGGCTGGCATTTTTTTACAATTTCACCAGTTTTTCTTAAGCGTTATTCAACTTTAACCTTTTTTTTTAAATAACACCTGAATGAGCAAATCCCAGGTTTGCTGTAAAGAACAGCAGTGTGCTTACCATTGAATGGCCTTCCAAATAGCCAAAGATACGCTGTATGTCACACAACTCTCTATCGTGTGAAGACAACTTAGCCAAAACACGAACTCTCACAGATCATAAAATAGAAATAGAGACGGTACAAGCACATAAATTAAATATGTCCTATATATTTCTGTGCTATATGGGATGTTGCAGTCTGCGGAGTCCCAGGGTAAGTCAATATACATAGGGGGATGGGAGAGGGACCTGCATATATTTACGGAGACTCAGCTGAGTCAAGAGTTTGGTGAATACTAAGATGCAAGAAAATAGCTTTAAGCTGCTTACCCGCTGGTATAGGGTTCCAATGACTCTAGCTAGGATATATCCGATGGCTTCCGCTGCCTTTTGGAGGGGCTGTGGGCTTCGAGGCACTTTCCTACATATCTGGTGGGAATTTCTGGGGGTTCGGCCCTTCTGGCAGGATATCAGGGCCCAGATAAAAATTATTTTAGATGTGGATTTACAGGATTCCCCATTAGAGTTCTTGCTGCATGTGCCATCCACTCCTCTCAGCCTTTACCGTAAAATCAGTTCTTCCACATCTCTTAAACGCTGCTAGACGTCTAATTCCCATACATAGGATGTCACCCCATGTTCCGAGGCGATCTGACTGGGTACGCTTGCTCAACTCTATTATGGCAGCAGAGGAGTGGATGGCGAAGTGCAAGGACAGGTATGATAAATTTTATGCTATTTGGGCCACCTGGATACATTATATACGTCTAACATCTAATGCCACCTCCGGGCAGGCTGATTAGAGGTGGATAGTACATAAGTCCCTGGAGGGGGAAACCTGCGTGCTACGGACTCCTAGACCCTTTATAAAGGTTACAGATTTACACTCACTAATGTTGTGCTGCTTGATTGTTATGTTCATTGTTTTTAGGTATGCCCATCCACCCTCTTTTCTTCCCCCGCGGTTTCATTTAGGGTCAGGGCTTTTTTTCAGTGGGAACTTGGGGGAACTCAGTTCCACCACCTCTGGCTCAGACCCTTTGGTGCCCCCTCACCACAATCACTTGTAAACACAGAAGTCTGGTTTCTGTGTTTACAAGTGACAGCTCGGCGCCCTGTGTGTAACCACCTGAACTCTGCATTCTGTATGTAATTCAATCCTGGTATTTAATGCCCCTTTAAGACCCTTCTACTGTTTGTGAAATCTGAACAGGGTCGTGGTTCCTGCACCTATTTTCTGAGAAAAAAAGCTCTGTTTAGGGTTATAATGGATACAGCGCTCGTGGTGTTGTAGATGTAAGAACGCAATTCTGTTTTGTTTCAACGGTTAAGACGCACACAAGCTCCTCTATTGTCGGGGTATAACTTGATGAAGTCATATGAAGCTAGATACTGGTATCAAAGGTTCCATTGCTTTTTTAACTCAATGCAATCTCTTTGTTTCTCTCTGCGCCCCATGGGCACTTATTATTTTTCCTATGTTTGTTATTTTGCAAATCTGAAAATATAAAATAAAGTTTAAAAAAAAAAAAAAAAAATGTCCTATATGTTTTATGTGTGAAGTGTTAGCTACTAAAATTATGTTATATGTATATTAACACATATTCGGTTTCATATAGTTTACCCTCTCTTGTTGTCAGCGTCACAAAGAAGCCAATTTTTGTCGAAACACGCTGACCTTACAGGCACTAGAAAAGCCCTCTCATCTATACAGGACTGTCATAATCTGAGTCTGTATATGAAAAAGTACCTGCTATTGGGGCAGAGAGGGTGTTACTTCTCTTTTACATATGCAATATATAATACATTATTGTTCTTATTCTTTTCTTTTAACTTTGTATAAATAAAGAATATATCATTTTATCTTATGGTTTGTTGTCTCCTATGCCGTGCCAGTATAGTCCCTGCTCATAGGCAACAGGAGTAATCTCCTGCAGATTCCTGTCACAAATAACAGTTAAAGGAGTTGTAAAGACAGAAATATTTTCCTCTTAAATTAAAGTCTGACAGTAGCTGATAAAGTAAAAAGTAATGTTTTGCATTATAACTAGTTTGATACCTGTTGAAATCGAGCTTTTTTATTCACCTCCAGCACTCCTGAATCATTATTCTCACTGACTTCCTGGTTTGCGGTGCGCATTCATTCTTGTTACATCACGGCCTAATGGGAACTACAGTTCACATTAGGCTTAGCCTCCCTGCCTTCACAGGGATAAGAGAGCATCTTCACGCAGGGCTGTAGTCATAGGGAGGGGGTGAGCACATTCTGCTTTCCACCATGCAAAACGGCTCAGATGCTGGTGGAAAGCAAGAAGAGGAGAGACAGGAAATGGCATTTTCAAACCTGATTACTGTATTTTGGAGGTCAAAAGGAAAAACGAGGTAAGTGATATTTAAATGCTCTAGCTTACAGCAATCAATTGATCTAATAAAAAATGAACCTTTAGTGTTCCTTTAAATGTTACTATGTAATATCATTACTTAGGTCTAGTGCCAAACCTGAAACCATCTTATCATTGTAAAGGTGTGGTCCCCAAAAATTGTGGGGTGTCTGCAGGGCCGGCCTTAGGCCTTTAGGCGCCCTGTGCGAGAAAGCTTTACAGCGCCCCCTAGTGACCACGCCCCTTGGTAACCACGCCCCTTGGTAACCGCACCCCTCGGTAACCACACCCATTTCTCCAATACCAGCTCCATTTAAAGCCTTCCATTCTGTTAAGTTCCCAACAAAAAGATTACAAGCTATGATAAAAATACAACTTTTATTCACACGCTATAATAACGCCACCTATACTGCAAATCACACTCTATAATAACGCCACATATACTGTATATCACACAGTATAATAACACCACATATAAAGTAAATCACACGGTATAATAACGCCACATATACTGTATATCACACGCTATAATAACGCCACATATAAAGTAAATCACATGGTATAATAACACTACCTGTAAATTTACTATCAAATATCAAACATAATTACAATAAAGTATTTTTTAACATTTGCATTTACAGTTCCTTTAAGAAACACCCTATTTAAAAAAGAAAATACAAAACAGACATTAAGCAGTACATTGCACTTATAGAAAAAGAATTTACTTACAGAAAAAAGTTTTTACATCTGCTGCCTGCTTCTGTGGATTTTTGCCCTCCTTTGTCTTTTCAGTGCGCATGGCATACGAGCTCCTCATAGCAAGGCAAGGACAGCCGCCATGCCGTCTTTCCGGCAGAATACACCTGTGGCCTGCCAGGTGTACCTAGAGCATTTGGCACCCGGGGCGGATCCTATATCTGCCCCCCCCGTAAAATGTAAAAACACCCCACTGTGCCCCCTGCATCCTTCTATATCTCTGTCACTACTGTGTACCCCCTCTCCACAACTGCACCAATGGACCTCTCTACATTACACAGCACCCTTCACCTCTGGACCCCTTTACATTACACAGCCCCCTGCACCTCTGGACCCCTTTACATTACACAGCACCCTGCACCTCTGGACCCTTTTACATTACACAGCACTCTGGACCCCTTTACATTACACAGCACCCTGCACCTCTGGACCCCTTTACATTACACAGCCCCCTGCACCTCTGGACCCCTTTACATTACACAGCACCCTGCACCTCTAGACCCTTTTACATTACACAGCACTCTGCACTTCTGGACCCCTTTACATTACACAGCACCCTTCACCTCTGGACCCCTTTACATTACACAGCCCCCTGCACCTCTGGACCCCTTTACATTACACAGCACCCTGCACCTCTGGGCCCCTTTACATTACACAGCACCCTGCACCTCTGGGCCCCTTTACATTACACAGCACCCTGCACCTCTGGGCCCCTTTACATTAAACAGCACCCTGCACCTCTGGACCCCTTTACATTACACAGCACCCTGCACCTCTGGCCCCCTTTATATTACACAGCACCCTGCACCTCTGGGCCCCTTTACATTACACAGCACCCTGCACCTCTGAGCCCCTTTACATTACACAGCACCCTGCACCTCTGGACCCATTTAAATCACACAGCACCTTTGGGCCCCTTTAGATTACACAGCACCCTGCACCTCTGGGCCCCTTTACATTACACAGCACCCTGCACCCCTTTACATTACACAGCACCCTGCACCTCTGGGCCCCTTTACATTACACAGCACCCTGCACCTCTGGGCCCCTTTACATTACACAGCACCCTGCACCTCTGGGCCCCTTTACATTACACAGCACCCTGAACCTCTGGGCCCCTTTACATTACACAGCACCCTGCACCTCTGGACCCCATTACATTACACATCACCTTGTACCTCTGGACCCCATTACATTACACAGCACCTTGCACCAATTGACCCCTTTATATTACACAGCACCCTGCATCTCTGGACCCCTTTACACTACACAGCACCTTGCACCTCTGGGCCCCTTTACATTATACAGCACCCTGCACCTCTGGACCCCATTACATTACACCACCCCCTGCACCTCTGGACCCCTTTTATCTTACACAGCACCTCTGGGCCCCATTACATTACAAAGCCCCCTGCACTTCTGGACCCCTTTACATTACATAGCACCTCTGGATGGACCCCTTTACATTACACAGCACCTTGCACCACTGGGCCCCTTACATTACACAGCACCCCACAGCTCTGGACCCCTTTACATTACACAGCACCCTGCATCTCTGGACCCCTTTACATTACACAGCACCCTGCACCTCTGGACCCCTTTACACTACACAGCACCTTGCACCACTGGGCCCCTTACATTACACAGCACCCTGCACCTCTGGGCCCCTTACATTACACAGCACCCTGCACCTCTGGGCCCCTTTAAATTACACAGGACCCCGTTATATTACACAGCACCCTGCACCTCTGGACCCTTTTACACTACACAGAACCTTACACCACTGGGCCCCTTACATTACACAGCACCCTGCACCTCTGGGCCCCTTACATTACACAGCACCCCACAGCTCTGGACCCCTTTACATTACACAGCACCCTGCACCACTGGACCCCTTTACATTACACAGCACCCTGCACCCCTTTACATTACACAGCCCCAGACACCTGTATATAACACAGACACCCCCCCTAACAGTTCTGGACCCCCTGCATGTTACGCAGACCCCCGCACAGTGCATACCCCTCCCCCTAAAATACAGATCTCTCCTTACAATACAGAACCCCCCTACAATAGACCACCCCTACAGTGCAGACCCCCCTTCAATAAAGAACCCCCCCACAATACAGAACCCCCCCTACAATAGACCACCCCTACAGTGCAGACCCCCCTTCAATAAAGAACCCCCCCACAATACAGAACCCCCCCTACAATAGACCACCCCTACAGTGCAGACCCCCCTACAATAAAGAACCCCCCCCACAATACAGAACACTCCCCTACAATAGACCACCCCTACAATAAAGAAACCCCCCACAATACAGAAAACACCCCCCCCCCTACAATACAGATCAACCCCTAAAGTGCAGACCCCCCCAACAATAAAGAACCCCCCCACACACACACAATACAGAAAACACCCCCCCCCTTACAATACAATAAAGAAACCCCCCCCCCCCTTAAAATACAGACGACCCCCCCCCCTTTCAGACCTGTAAAGCAAGCAGGCTCAGATAACCTGCTTGCCGCGTGCTGCACACACAGCACAGTACAGGCAAGGGGGAGGAGGCTTCACCGCTCGGCTGCGTGACTGAGACAGACACAGGCAGCCGAGACTCAGACCCGCGGAGCTGCCTAAGGAGAAGGGGGATCACTGCCGCCAGGTCCCGGATGTGCCGACGGCTCGCTGGGATGCGGCTTGCACGGCACCGCAAAGCCAGGCACCCGGCACCATGCCATGCCACCCGCCAAGGTCCTCTTCAGTCGCGGGGGGGGGGGGCGCCGGCCTGACACCCCCAGTGTGCGGCACGCCCCCCCGCCCACTACTTAATATACAGGCGAATTAAAAATGTGTGCGGTCGCCAGGCGCCCATGTTGTTATGGCGCCTTGTGCGGACAGTGCGATCGCACACCGCAAAGGCGTCTGTAATTTTTGGACATATTGTAAAAAATGTATTTGGGCTTAGCGATTCAGCATTGAGGACAAGTAACATCCATATACCATTTACAAGTGGTAAAGGTAGGCCCGCCAGTCATGGAGAATTTGACTGAAGTCCTACAGTAGATGACACTTGGGACTATTCTGACATTCTGACTATTCTGACATTCTATCACTAACTATAAGGCTGCATTCACACCTGAGCATTTTGTCGCCTGAAGCGCGACGCTCAAAAACGCTAGAGGGGAAAAAATACATTATTCCCTATGGAGATGGTTCACAACGAGCGTTTGCTACGGGCGTTTTGTCGCTTTAATCAATAGAATATTTCACCCAGGCAGAAGATAAAAAAAATCTACCAACATAGTAACAAGTGATGAAAATATGATCATTTTTCCTATTGGCTAAAATAAAAAACGTCGAAGTACAAAAACGCCGGACGACGCTGTATGCAAAATCGCAAATAAGCATGAATACGCGCGAAAAAACGCCGGAAAAAAACGACCGAACGACCTACGCTCAGGTGTGAATGCAGCCTTAGACACATTCCCTTGTATATTGGTATCACGTATTGCTGGGTATATTGGAACATTGTAAATGTTATAAAGGATAGAAGATGTGCTTGTGAACATAACATTGGCTATCTCAACCTTGTAGGCGTGACACTAATGCCGCGTATACACGATCATTTTTCGGCATGAAAAAAACTTTGTTTTTAAAAAATGTCATTTAAAACGATCGTGTGTGGGCTTCACATCATTTTTCGGGTTCTGAAAAACGACAATTTTTTTTTCAGAACATGCTGCATTTTTTAACAACGTTTTAAACAATGTCGTTTTTCGGGTTGTAAAAAATGATCGTGTGTGGGCTAAAACGACGTAAAAACCCCGCGCATGCTCAGAAGCAAGTTATGAGACGGGAGCGCTCGTTCTGGTAAAACTACCGTTCATAATGGAGTAAGCACATTCATCACGCTGTAACAGACAGAAAAAGGCGAATCGTCTTTTACTAACACGGAATCAGCTAAAGCAGCCCCAAGAGTGGCGTCATCCGCATGGAACTTCCCCTTTATAGTGCCGTCATACGCGTTGTACACCACCGCGCTTTGCAAGAGAATTTTTTTTAAAACGATAGTATGTGGGGCAACGTCGTTTTAATGATGAAGTTGGAAAAACGTCGTTTTTTTATACATGACGAAAAACGTCGTCTTTTTTCATGCCGAAAAATGATGGTGTGTACGCGGCATAAGACCTTACCAACCCAAAAAAAGATAAACAAAATGTCTTCTCCTTCTAAAATCAATTAATTCAAAGGGGACTGATGACTTCTCGGAGACATACTGTAGGCCACAATTATGTCACTTCCTCCGAGTAAACTGACCGGCTGAAAATAGGTTCAGCCAACAAAGTGGCCACCCCATGCATTGTATGAGTGACAGTCAAACTTTTCATTCCCAGATAGATAAATAAAATGCCCTATTTTAAGAAATAGCTCTGGCACATATCAATGCTAATAGATAGAAAGGGATTAACAATTAAGAATGGGAAGTACATTATCATTGATCCCCAGCAGAAAGACCGCAGATCAATAAACAAACTAATCTGTAAATGCGCCTCATTGAATAAATCCTGTCAGGCAAAAACTGCTAAAGTGTCATTAGCGGATATCACAGCCTGCCGATCGGATATTTTATTTGCTCGCGGCTGCTAAAGAAAAAAATCTTTTGGAAAGAGATTAGCCAGGATTTAAAATTTGCTGAAGTTCAATACTGATCTAATGGTGTACTCATCTAAAGAAACATTTCAAATAGGCATGTCTAGGGAGATCCCAGCCCCACACACTAAGTTTGTGCTGGTGACAGTAACTCCCAATCCAATCAATAGCCGACAGTAATGGGGAGATGAACACAACGTGGGGAGACGAACACATCGTGGGGAGATGGACACAACGTGGGGAGATGGACACAACGTGGGGAGATGGACACAACGTGGGGAGACGGACACAACGTGGGGAGACGGACACAACGTGTGAAAATGGGTACAATGTGGGGAGATGAACACATTTTGGGGAGATGAACACAACGTGTGGAAATGGATACAACGTGGGGAAATGAACACATCTTGGGGAGATGAACACATCTTGGAGATATGAACACATCTTGGGGAGATGAACACAATGTGGGGAGACGGACACAACGTGAGGAGATGGACACAACGTAGGGAGACGGACACAACGTGGGGAAATGGATACATCTTGGGGAGATGAACACAACGTGGGGAGACGGACACAAGGTGGGGAGACGGACACAATGTGTGGAAATGGATACAACGTTGGGGGGATGAACACATCTTGGGGAGATAAACACATCTTGGGGAGACGGACACAACGTGGGGAGACGGACACAACGTGGGGAGACGGACACAACGTGGGGAGACGGACACAACGTGGGGAGACGGACACAACGTGGGGAGACGGACACAACGTGGGGAGACGGACACAACGTGGGGAGACGGACACAACGTGGGGAGACGGACACAACGTGGGGAGACGGACACAACGTGGGGAGACGGATACAACGTGGGGAGATGAACACATCGTGGGGAGATGAACACATCGTGGGGAGATGAACACATCGTGGGGAGATGAACACATCGTGGGGAGATGAACACATCGTGGGGAGATGAACACATCGTGGGGAGATGAACACATCGTGGGGAGACGGACACATCGTGGGGAGACGGACACAACGTGGGGAGACGGACACAACGTGAGGGGGAAGGACACAACGTGGGGGGAAGGACACAACGTGGGGAGACGGACACAACGTGGGGAGACGGACACAACGTGGGGAGACGGACACAACGTGGGGAGACGGACACAACGTGGGGAGACGGACACAACGTGGGGAGACGGACACAACGTGGGGAGATGGACACAACATGTGGAGATGGACACAACGTGGGGTGATGGGGGGCGGGGGCATACAGAGATATGCCACAAACTTAACAAAGGTTTCTATCTATCATGTAATGGAAAGCACTTTGCCACTGAGTAACCAGGATAGCTGTATTCGGAAGTAATTTACATAGCATTAAACTCTCTGAATGTGCTAATGGTGGGTTTTGCAGCCCATAAACACTTCTCTTCTGATACACATTTAAAGGGGTTGTAAACCCTCAAGGTTTTTCACCTTAATGAATTCGATGCACGAAGGTGAAAAACTTCCTGAGATGCACCAGCCCCCCCGCCCCTTTTACTTACCTAAACTCTCTCTTCAGCGACAGGGATGAGCACACCGGCTCCAGCCGGCGTCTCGAGTCCTGATTGGATAGATTGATAGCAGAGCAGCCATTGGCTCCTGCTGCTGTCAATGAAATCCAATGACGCGGGCGCCGGGGGCGGGGCCGAGTCCTGCTGTCTGTGTCAATAGACGCAGCAGCGTGACACGGAAGCGTGTCCGCACAAGTACCCCGAGGGAGAGCCGCTCTCCGTGGGGGCACTTGAGAAGAGGAGGAGCCAGGAGTGCCGCTGAGGGACCCCAGTGAAACCTTGGATTGCGTGTAACGCGGTTAACGAGCGATTCGCAATACGTTAACCGTCCTGACTCGGTTTGCGAATGCCGTTTTGCAAAATGAGCAGGATTCAAGCCTCTGCGGTGTGCAATACCGCATGTGGCCAGAGGTGCGGGGGCAGCGGTGACACTCTGAGCCGTTCGGAAATACTTGGAAACACTTGGAAATACTCCCTTCCCATGGGTTTTTCGAGTGCAGCCGAGCGATCTCGGAGTCTCTATGGTGCCCGCACCACCTCTGGCCACATGCGATATTGCATGCCATAGAAGTCAATGTGAAACAAATTATTTTCGTTTCCATTGACTTCTATGGGGGAAACTTGCTTTGATATGCGAGTGCTTTGGATTACAAGCATTCTCCTGGAATGGATTATGTTCGTAATCCAAGGTTCCACTGTAAATGTATTTTTCGAGTAGGCAAGTTGATAAGACAAGCAGTAAAATAGATTTGCGTGCTCAAATTTCCCTCTCTGAAATTCCGGGGTCAAAATCAAATTAAGGACATGGAAATCTAGCGTTCCGCCTTGCTGAGTCTCAGTGCATTCTTCCATCATACTCCTCCAGAGAGTCCCCGCTAATGAGGAAACTTTCACATCTCTCCCACAGAGCTCTGCAATATTGAAGGCAAACAATGCACCTACATATGATAAAACCCAAATCTAACCAGCCTGAGCCAGGCCTAAGTGATGGTAATTTTTTCTGAAACATTGAGAGGTTTGTTTCCAAGCCGAGCCACAATCTTAACACAAGCGGGAACGTCAACTGCAATCACAGGGATGCAGGCGAGTGAAATAATGGGTGTCAGTGTGTTCTGTGTGGCTTGTGCGAACACGACTCGCCATCGTGAAACTCAATACCGGCAATCAGGCTTTTAATACGGCACACTCCCAGCTAATCCTGGCAATGGAGGGTTTTTTATTTTCTGGGTAGCAAACAAATATAAATTGGAAGAAAAATGTTTGCCTGTTTCCTGAAATTAGGCAGAGGGAGCTGCAACAATATGGAGACAAAGTGAAGAATGACGACCACTGCTCTCCTCCTGCAGCCCCCAGAGGAGAACTTATAGAAGATTTTACTTAGAAACTCTTTTCCTGAGCCATGGGATGGTTCTGCCACACACTGAGCATTGGGCAGCGCCCACAGCATGGCTGCATTTTTGTCACTTGAGTTTTGGACATTGGTGAAGGAATAACGCCTCTGTCATGTTTATACACTACATTACCAAAAGTATTGGGACACCTACTTTTACACGCACATGAACTTTAATGGCATCCCATACCAAATTGTAATGCAACTGTAATGTCTGCCTTCAATTTGTTAAGTGCTGGCGCTATATAAATCCTGTATAATAATAATAATAATAATAGTTCAGCTTGGACCAATGTAAGTACATTGTCAAAAGTATTGGGACACCTGCCTTTACACGCACATGACCTTTAATGGCATCCTAGTCTTAGGGCCAGATTCTTAAACGAGATACGCCGTCGTATCTCTAAGGCCCCGTACACACGACCAAACATGTATGCTGAAACTGGTCCGCGGGCCAGTTTCAGCATACATGTTCGGTCGTGTGTAGGCGCGAGCGGGCCGAATTCCAGCAAACATTTGCCCGCCGGGCCTTTTCCCAGCAGACAAATATTCCTGGACGTGTTTTAAAACCGTCCGCTGGAATCCTGCCCGCTCGGACATGTACGGTCGTCAGTACAGACCTACCGTACATGTCCGAGCGCCCGCCGTCCCTCGCATGCGTCGAATGACTTCGACGCATGCGTGGAAGCCTTTAAATGGCAGGCCCGCCCACGTCGTCGCGGCGACGACGCGGACACGCCCCGCGTAGTGTTTACGCGCGGACTTCTGTACGATGGTTAGTACAACCATCGTACAGAAGCCCTCTGGCAGGCATGTACGGTGAAAACGGTCCGACGGACCGGTTTCATCGTACATGTTTGCTCGTTAGTACCCGGCCTAAGTTGCGCGGTCGTATCTATGCGCCTGATTCTTAGAATCAGTTACGCATAGATTTCGCTTAGATCCGACAGGCGTAACTGTGTTACACCGTCGTATCGTAAATGCATATTTATGCTGGCCGCTAGGTGGCGCTTCCGTCTAATTCCGCGTTGAGTATGCAAATTAGGTAGATACGCGAATTCCCGAACATACGCCCGGCCGACGCAGTAAAGTTACGCCGTTTACGTTAGGCTTTTCCTGGCGTATAGTTGCCCCTGCTATATGGTGGAGTAAGTGCGGCGTAACAATGTTAAGTATGGCCGTCGTTCCCGTGGCGAAATTTGAAAAAGTTACGTTGTTTGCGTAAGTCATCCGTAAATGGGGCTGGACGTCATTTACGTTCACGTCTAAACCAATGACGTCCTTGCGGGGTACTTTGGAGCAATGCACACTGGGAAATTACACGGACGGCGCATGCGCCGTTCGGGAAAAAAGTCAATCACGGCGGGTCACAGTAAATTTACATAAAACACGCTCCCCTGATCCAAATTTGAATTAGGCGGGTTTACGCGGGCCGATTTACGCTACGCAGCCGCAGCTTACGGAGCAAGTGCTTTGAGAATACAGCACTTGCCCAAGTAAGTTGCGGAGGCGTAACGTAAATCACATACGTTACGCCCGCACAATTTTACGCGGATGTACGAGAATCTGGCCCAAAGTCCGTAAAGTTCATTATTGAGTTGGCCCACCCTTTGTAGCTACAACATAATCAACTCTTCTGGGAAGACTGTCCACAAGGTTTAGGAGTGTCAATGGGAATGTTTGACCATTCTTCCAGAAGTGCATTTGTGAGGTCAGGCACTGATGGTGGCGAGAGGGCCTGGCTCACAGTCTTCACTTTAATTCATCCCAAAGGTGTTCTATCAGGTTGAGGTCAGGACTCTGTGCGGCCTGCAGTCAAGTTTCTCCACCCCAAACTTGCTCACCCATGTCTTCATGGACCTTGCTTTGTACACTGATGCGCAGTCATGTTGAAACAAGAAGGGGCCATCCCCAAACTGTTCCCACAAAGTTGGGAGCATGAAATTGTCCAAAATGTCTTGGTATGCTGACACCTTAAGAGTTCCCTTCACTGGAACCAAGGGGCCAGGCCGCCACCGATGTAATGCTTACTTTATGGCAGTAAGAAAAGATTAAACATTGATTTGGAAAGTATATATTTTAGATTTTGATTTCACATGCAAAGCCACAGTCAGAAGATCTAATCTGCCCCATGACACAGAGACCTCATGTTTTTTCAAGCACATTTAACCTGAATGTGCCAACAAGTCAATATTTGTTTTGCATTATACCGATGTAGCACTACCCCCGGAGGAGCGGCTGGTTTGTTTTGGGTGGCACGTTACCTCATGGCTCTTCCGCCGTCTAAGGGTGTATGGTGCATGTAGCAGTAACGGAATGTCCACGACAGGTGTCTTTTTTCTGTGCTCTTTATTACCCAGCCGGGTAAAAACATTAAAACTTGTGATGAAGAGTAGAGGTGAAGAAGGAGGAGAAATAGTAGACTCAGGCGCAACAATAGGGAAACAGTCCTGCTCCCAACAATGCTTTGTATTCTTCGCCACTCTAGCCAGAGTGGGTATAGCGTATCTTGACAGGCCTCTCTCACTGACCTGGCAGCAAGGGTACCGCTTGAACTTGAAGGAAAAGTCTCTGCCACGGATCCTCCTGAAATGGACTCAGGGAAAAGCCTCTGCCACAGGCCCTCTCTGTGTTTGTGATTACAGAGATGATCCTCCTTGATAGAATTGCATCTGGATCTCCTTCAGATAGTTTTCAGGTTACCGACTGACAGGTGACCAGCCTCTCAGTGTACGGGCTACCTTGTTCCCCGGTGGTTTGTCGAGACCCTATTGGATCGCCATCCTCTTATTGGCTCTCCTCAGATGGACTCCCCACCGAACAGCTATCTCGCTTGGGATCTTCAAGATTGGGAACCCAGTCGACTACTGGGCTCCCTGCCACAGCTTAAGCCTCGTACACACGATAGGTTAACCAGAGGACAACGGTCGAAGGACCGTTTTCATCGGTCAAAACCGATCGTGTGTGGGCCCCATAGGTTATTTAACCATAGGTTAAAAAAAAGACAACTTGCCTAAAATTAACCTATGGATTGGTAACCGATTGGTTTTGACCTATCGTTAGTAGGCACAACCATCGGTTAAAAACCCATGCATGCTCAGAATCAAGCCGATGCATGCTTGGAAGCATTGAACTTTGTTTTTTTCAGCACGTCGTTGTGTTTTACGCAGGGCTGTGGAGTCGGAGAAAATTTGGGGTACCTGGAGTCGGAGTCAGCAAACAATGCACCAACTCCAACTTCGACTCCTACTAAATTTAGATTGTCGGAACATTTAGGAGTCGAAACATTTATCTAATGACTCCACAGCCCTGGTTTTACGTCACCACGTTCTGACACGATCGGATATTCAACCTATGGTGTGTAGGCGTGACGGACCATCAGTCAGCTTCATCGGTTAACCAATGACAACGGTCCTTCAGACCGCTGTCCTCTGGTTAACCTATCGTGTGTACGAGGCTTTAAATGTTCCAGACCAACACGGTCCCGGAACCAGGAACACCGCGTGGCATGCGCACCTCGGCCTGGAATGCCAATATGCCAGGGCGCTGTGATGCGAAGGCACCCTAAAGGTGGGTGCCGCATGCTGAAGAACCACCCAGAACAATGGCATCTGCCCCATAAATACCCTCCCCCAGCATGCACAGCGAGGCTCAACCCACCTGATAGGCTGCTGGAGAAGAGCACCCAAACCTCGACTCCACTGCTGCCACCCATCGCCCTGGGGTAGGAACTACACCCCAGTAACAGTAGACAGCCCACAGCACAGCCAAGCTGAGACAGAGACCAGTTTTGAACATAATGATTGGATCAGAGTCAGTTAAAACTCTGATCCGTCTCTAAATTTAACTAGCACGGGTACTTTTTAAGATACCAGGCGCTACACCAAAAATGCATATTATATTTAATTTGAATTAAAATTTATATGTGTTTAAAATGTCCTTTATAAATGCAAATAATAGTATGTATTTTATTGCCCCTGTGAATGTGGATTATTCTGTACGGTGAGCAGTCCTGAGAATGACTTGGAAGAAGAGGGTTTAAATAAACGATACTACAGATCACGCCTTGAAACATTCGGCAGGCTGGAAGTGCCGTGTGGGTGGAAACGTTCGAATATTGCTGATAAAAGGTAATCTTTTCCAACAGAAAAGCATCGCTGTGTTCAGCTGTGAATAATTACAGTAAACCTAGCAGACATTGCCTTGGTAACATGCACATAGTTATAATATTTATATTCTTGCATAATATATTAAATTACTCCTCTGCAGAGGACAAAGGCCTCTCGGCTTAAAGTGCAACTCCATCTGTTGTTTAGGATGATAATTTTCTTTATTTGCATTCTTTTCTTTATTTAGCATTAGGGTGTCAGCGAATCAGTCCACTTCTACTTTTTCTTATTTCCCCAGACTGCACCACTCCTGTGTCACTGCATAGGCAAATGTCCACTTCATAAATAAAAGTGTATCTAAAGCCAAGAACACAAAATGTAATAGACGGCACCTTACAAGTCACTGGATGTGATGGCTGCATTAGCCCACTTCTTTGTTTTTATTATTATTATTATTATTCTTTATGTCACCAGGTGATCCTTTTAGTAACGCAATTCCTGTCCAAAGGTGACACCACTCACTCCATTACACCCAAAAGTGGAACTTCCGCTTTAAGTACTCCTCGCCCCCTTACGTGCCACATTTGGCATTTCATTTTTTGGGGGTGGGCACTTACTTTTGAGTGGGACTTCCTGTCCCACTTCCTCCTTCTGCCCACGGGCCGCCTAGGCGACTCCTCCTCTCCACCTAGGTGGCCCCACCCTCTACGCAATCTCCATGACAGGTCCCAGAAGATCACCTGTCCACGCTGAGAGTGAAGCACAACTCGCGCATGCCCAGTGCGTGCCCAGCTGTGAAGGCGAAAGCGGTCACGGCCGGGTACCCACAGTGGCTATGACTGCACCGGCGGAGAAAAGGGGGAGAGGAGCAACGTTCCGGGCAGCTGCATCACTGGACAGTGGAACAGGTAAGTGTCTGTTTATTAAAAGTCAGCAGCTACACTTTTTGCAGCTGCTGACTTAAAGTGGAGGTCCACCCCAAAAAATAAAAAAATAAATTGCCAAAAAGGCTCAAAAGAAATAAAATAAAATTTTTATACTTACCAGAAAAGGCTGTTACTCGGCAGATCGTCCTAAGCTGCCTCTTCCTCGTCCGCGGTGAGCCAATTATGGCTCTCCGTTTTTTGCAAGATGTGATTGGCCAAGCATGCGGGTCATAGTGCATGCTTGGCCAATCATCAGCCAGCAATGCACTGCGATGCCGCAGTGAATTATGGGCTGTGAAATGTAAATTCGAATTTGTCGCGAATGGCCCAAAACGTTCGTAATTCGACGAACGATCGAACATACGATGTTCGAGTCGAACGACTCGAATCCCTACCAAAGAGCTTGATTTAGGTCTCATCTGACCACAACACTTTCACCCAGTTCTCCTCTGAATCATTCAGATGTTCATTAGAAAACTTCAGACGGGTCTGTACATGTGCTTTTTTGAGCATGGAGACCTTGCGGACGCTGCAGGATTTCAGTCCTTCACAGCGTAGTGTGTTACCAATTGTTTTCTTGGTAACTATGGTCCCAGCTGCCTGGAGATCATTGACAAGATTCTCCTGTATAGTTCTGGGCTGATTCCTCACTGTTCCTATGACCATTGAAACTCCACGAGGTGAGATCTTGCATGGAGCCCCAGACCAAGGGAGATTGACAGTTATTCTGCATTTCTTCCATTCACAAATAATTGCACCAACTGTTGTCACTCTCTCACCAAGCTGCTTGTTGATGGTCTTGAAGCCCATTCCAGCCTTGTGTAGGTCTACAATCTTGTCCCTGACATCCTTGGACAGCTCTTTGGTCTTGGCCACGGTGGAGAGATTGGAATCTGATTGATTGCTTCTGTGGACAGGTATCTTCTATACAGGTAACAAGCTGAGATTAGGAGCACTCCCTTTAACCACTTACCCCCCGGACCATATTGCTGCCCAAAGACCAGAGTACTTTTTGCGATTCGGGACTGCGTCGCTTTAACAGACAATTGCGCGGTCGTGCGACGTGGCTCCCAAACAAAATTGGCGTCCTTTTTTTCCCACAAATAGAGCTTTCTTTTGGTGGTATTTGATCACCTCTGCGTTTTTTTTTTTTTTTTGCGCTATAAACAAAAATAGAACGACAATTTTGAAAAAAATGAATATTTTTTACTTTTTGCTGTAATAAATATCCCCCAAAAATATATAAAAAAACATTTTTTTTCCTCAGTTTAGGCCGATACGTATTCTTCTACATATTTTTCGTAAAAAAAATCGCAATAAGCGTTTATTGATTGGTTTGCGCAAAAGTTATAGCGTTTACAAAATAGGGGGTATTTTTATGGCATTTTTATTAATATTTTTTTTACTAGTAATGGCGGCGATCGGCGATTTTTTTTTCGGTATTGCGACATTATGGCGGACACTTCGGACATTTTTGACACATTTTTGGGACCATTGGCATTTTTATAGCGATCAGTGCTATAAAAATGCATTAGATTACTATAAAAATGCCACTGGCAGTGAAGGGGTTAACACTAGGGGGCGGGGAAGGGGTTAAGTATGCCTGGGTGTGTTCTTACTGTGGGGGGGGGGGGTGGCCTCACTTGGGGAAACACTGATTTTCTGTTCATACATTGTATGAACAGAAAATCAGCATTTCCCCTGCTGACAGGAACGAGAGCTGTGTGTTTACACACACA
Organism: Rana temporaria; assembly: GCF_905171775.1. Classification (NCBI taxonomy): domain Eukaryota; kingdom Metazoa; phylum Chordata; class Amphibia; order Anura; family Ranidae; genus Rana; species Rana temporaria. Next base: position 509,342,532 of record NC_053490.1, read on the forward strand.
GCTCCCGTTCCCCGCTCTGTACCGAGCGATCGCGTGTGCCCGGCGGCGATCGCGCCCGCCGGGCACACGCACGGGAGTCGGGGGCGAGCGGGGGGCGCGCGCGCGCGCCTCCGGCGGCGCGCGTGCGCCCCTAGTGGCGGCTAAAGGGTAGGACGTCCATTTACGTGGTCTCGCCTAGGAGAGCCACCTTGTGGACGTAAAATGACGGTGCGGCGACGGCAAGTAGTTAATAGAGTGCTCCTAATCTCAGCTCGTTACCTGTATAGAAGACACCTGAGAGCCAGAAACCTTGCTGATTGATAGGGGATCAAATACCTATTTCACTCATTAAAATGGAAATCAATTTATAAAGTTTTTGAAATATGTTTTATTAACCCCTTTCTGCCGAGCGTACGCATATATGCGCCTGCAGCTGCAGTCATCTTCCCGGTATCGTTTTTTAGAGCAAGCGATCGGCTTTCCAGGGATAACAACCAATGCGGCTAAAAGCCGCTCAACTGTTATACCAAAGTTATGTCCCCCGCCACCTTCCGCCGCCCTGACCGCGTCTCCCGTCCCACTGGGAGACCCGATCCGTGATCCGGCACTTCCAGCCCCTAGGGACAGACTGGCACGAAGCTGTACACAGCTTTGTTCCAGTCTCCTGAATGTAAAATGGAAGCAACGTCACAGCGTCACTTCCGGTTTACCCGGCTGTCAATGGTGCCGGATTTTAAAAAATATACAGTATTCAGAATCGCAGTTTTCGGCGATCTGAATACTTTGAAGTACAAAGGAGGGATCGGGGGTCTTTTAGACCTCCGATCCCTCCATAAAGAGTACCTGTCACCACCTATTACTGTCACAAGGGATGTTTACATTCCTTGTGACAGCAATAAAAGTGATCAATTTTTTTTTTTAAAACACAATTTAATATAAAAAGAAATAAGATTTTTTTTTTTTTTTCTAAAGAGCCCCCATCCTTGCAAGCTCGCACAGCAAATAAAACATATACGGAAGTCGCGCCCGCATATGTAAACGGTCTTCAAATCACAGGTGAGAGGTATCGCCGCAATCGTCAGAGCAAGAGCAATAATTCTAGCACTGGACCTCCTCTGTAACTCTAAAGCCTCGTACACAAGATCAGTTTTCTCGGCAATAAAGCTGCTGGGAGAGCTTTTTGCAGTGAAAACCGTGCGTGTGTATGCTTTCTCGTCGAGAAAACTGGCGGGAATCCCGACGAGAAAAATAGAGAACCTGCTCTCTATTTTCTCGTTGGGATTCTCGGCAGAGTGTTTCCTGCTGAGAAAACCGTTCGGCAGTATGCTTACCTGTCCCCAGGTAAACATGCGCATGCTTGATGAGACTTTGATGCATGCGCAGTAGCATACAAGAGTAGTGTAGGGTGTAGCAAGATGTCGGCGACGGCATCGAATGAGACGAGCGCCGGCTCATCAAACGATGGCTCTTTTGAATGGCCGTCTGTATGCACGGCAAGCTTGCCAGAAATGCTGTCAGGAAAACCAACGTTTTTTTCCCTGACGGGATTCCCGGCTGTGCGTACAGGGCTTAACCTAGTAACCGTAAAAAAAATAATTAAAGCGTTGCCTAGGAAGATTTTTAGGTACCGTAGTTTGTCGCCATTCCACGAGTGCGTGCAATTATAAAGCGTGACATGTTTGGTATCCATTTACTTGGCATAACATCATCTTTCACATAAAAAAAAATTGGGCTAACTTTACTGTTTCGTTTTTTTTTTTTAATTCATAAAAGTGTCCTTTTTCCCAAAAAGGTGCGTTGAAAACACTGCTGCACAAATACTGGTGACATAAAATATTGCAACACTCGCCATTTTATTCTCTAGATTCTTTGCTAAAAAAATATACATAAAGTTTGGGGGTTCCAAGTAATTTTCTAGCAAAAAATACGGATTTTAAACTTAGGCTTCGTCATGAAAGGGTTAAATATCTTCTGCCATAACACCGATATTTAACGTCACAGTAATGACGTATATTTACAGTTAGGTGTTTGGCAAGCAGGGGCGGACTGACTATTCGGGCATGCTACTTGGGGGCCCCATCAGGGTTGCCAGCCTCAGTAAAACCAGGGACGGTATGTAAAAATCAGTGTTTTTTTTAAATCCCAAGGTTAAAGCTGCCTCTCCTCTCCAGTACCTTTTCAGTGTGTGTGTGTATTTGTATTCTGTGTGTATGTATACTGTGTGTGGCTCAGGGCTCAAGTCCTGCGGGAACGTGTGGGAACGGAGTTCCTGCACTTTTTTCACAGCAGGAACTCCGTTCCCTTTGCAGGACTAGAGCAGCCGAGAGCAGCCGAGCCGCCCGAGCCAATCCTTCACTAAGCGACGAAGCAAGTTCTTTCTAAATCCCGCGATAACTCGCGGCAGACCTCCGCAATGTCTCCTGGGGACAATGACAAAAGCTCCCAGGAGACACTGCGGCATCGAGGAAGTGACGGAATACCCGCACACTACCCGATGAATCCATATACAGGAAGCGGCCAGTAACATAAAGGATTACTAAGGTACAGTGGATCGAAAAAAAAAAACATGCGGTTTAGTAATTATGCATATGAGCGTATCATTTTTAATTTTTTTGGTGGGGGAGTGGATCTTGGGTGGGAGTTCCCACACTTTTTTCCCTAGGACTTGACCCCTGGTGTGGCTACTGTGTGCGTGTATATTGTGTATGTATACTGTATGTGTGTATACTGTGTGGCCCCATAATTTATTGCCTGGGGGCCCCGGGCAATAGGAGATTATGGGGCCCCCGGCTAATCGGAGATTACGGGGCCCCCAGGCAATAAATTATGGGGCCACACAGTATACACACATACAGTATACATACATGAGTTGTCAGTCTGCCCCTGTTGGCAAGTTGCTTTAATTCAAAAAGAACCTTCAATTGATGTTATCCACCTTTCTGTTAGAGGGTGGCTACTTTCCTTCTCCATGATCCCACTGTATGTAGCAACATAGCCACCCTCGCTCGCTCCTAAAATGGACTATGGGATTTGTGGTGTGCATAGAGCAGTATACATGACAGCAAATAATGGGACCTGCTCATTCAGGAGCCCACAGAGGACGTTACAAGGAGGCAGAAAACACAGTAGGAAACAATTTAATGAAAATAGATTACAGGGCCATTAAGTAGTGGATGTGTATGGATTATTTTTGAAGAATAACGATATTGTTTAGTGTCACTTTAATTCAGAGTTTACAGTGAAAACACTCACTAACCCTTCTGCATCTATGGAGGAGCAGCGCTGTCACCCTAGGGCAGGACTATGGAACTCCCTCTGATAAAATAAATTGCAGAAATGGCTTGCTATGCAATTGTCAAGTAATTGATTTGGTTCTATTGGAGGTAACTGATCACTTTCAATTTTAGTTGTGAAATTGCATAGCTCTGATCTCTATAGTTGTATAAAAAATGCACTTTTTATCTATTAAAAAGTGTTTCCCAGCGCTAAACCTTTCATCCAATTTCTAAATTGCTGCATTTGTAAATTCCAAGAGCCAATATAAAGGAATAGTAGTGGTAAAAAAGCACTTGTGGGTTTATCCAATCTTGTTTTTGTGTACAATTCTCCTTTAAGGGGCGTGTCCTATGCCTGCATACTTTTTTTGATAGGCATGGGCGCCCGCAGAACTTTTTTCAGGGGGGAACCTCACTTTAAAGCGGAGGTTCACCCTAAAAACATGTATATACCATTCCATTCAGCATACTGCCGACATGTACAGTATGCTGTTTTTTTTTGTTTTTTATACTGTACATACCACTGTAGAGCTATTCCCCCCCCCCCCCGGCTTCCGGGTAGTGGCTCCAGCGGGAGTGGGCTTTCCTATTCAGAGACTAATAGCCAGATTCAGAAAGACTGGCTTAACTTTGAGCCGGCGTAGCGTATCGCATATACGCTACGCCACCGTAAGTCAGAGAGGAAAGTGCTGTATTCACAAAGCACTTGCCTCCTAAGTTACGGCGGTGTAGTGTAAATGGGCCGGCCTAAGCGCGCCTAATTCAAATGAGGAACAGGGGGGCGTGTTTTATGTTAATGACTCGTGACCCGACGTGATTGACGTTTTTAACGAACGGCGCATGCGCCGTCCGTGGACATATCCCAGTGTGCATTGCTCCAAAGTACGCCGCAAGGACGTATTGGTTTCGACGTGAACGTAAATTACGTCCAGCCCCATCCACAGGCGACTTACGCAAACGACGTAAAATTTTAAAAATTCGACGCGGGAACGATGTCCATACTTAACATTGGCTAGGCCAGCTATTTGTTCGACTAACTTTACGCCTGAAAACGCCTTACGTAAACGGCATATCTTTACTGCAACGGGAAAGCGTACGTCCGTGAATAGGCGTATCTCGCTGATTTTATGCATTCTAGGCGTAAATAAGCGTTCACGCCCCAAGGGCTGGGGGAACTAGACAGCTAAGATACGACGGCGCAGGCAGTCCTATCTTAGCTACATTTAAGTGTATCTCAATTTGAGAAAACAATTAAATGTACGACGACTTAGATTCAGAGTTACGACGGCGTATCTACTGATACACCGGCGTAAACCTCTCTGAATCTAGCTTTAAGTGATTGACGTGATGACAAAAGCTTCCCCCGGCGCAAAATGCGCGTCACCAGTTTCCGAAAGAAAACTGGTGACGAGCCTTATGCGCGGGGGGAAGCTTTTGTCATCACGTCAATCACTTAGTCTCTGAATAGGAACGCCCAGTCCCGCGGGAGCCACTACCCGGAAGCCGGGGGGGAAAATGGCTATACGGCGGTATGTACAGCGGAAAAAAAAAACCCAGCATACTGTACATGTCGGCAGTATGCTGGATGGAATGGTATATACATGTTTTTAGGGTGAACCTCCACTTTAAGGTCACCCATGCAATATAAAAAGATGTACATTCTCTAGGCTATATTTATATATCACTCGGCGGCTTGGCCACTGACTGCACTGAATGGGCGGGGCCGGCACTGGCCGGATCTACACAACATGTACACAGGCAGGCAGCCAATTGCTGAAGAGGAGTGGTGGAACGGCCGAGCCATCTCATTCGATGATCGGGCCGGGGGTGAGGGAGGGATATCAGATGTGTCAGGAATGAGAGCAGCAGGCTCAGAAAAAAGTCAGCGGCGGCCACAGCGGACACTACAGCTAGCAACTACACCTTCTTCACGATTCAGGGGGGGCAATTGTCCCCCCTTGCCCCTACCTGCGGACACCCATGCTGATAGGTGAAATTGTGTAATTAAAAATGTGCTACTGGCCTAAATAAACTATTCAGTCCAGTTTAAAAGCTCAGAAAGAAGGAGTAGAATGACTTGTGGTGTCTTTTGTTGATAGAACATGCGGACAGGCTGAGGATTAGGAGGACACAAACGTGTGCAGGTGCTACAGTGGCTACAGATAAAGACAAATAGAATGGTTCACTTTAAGCCTGAACACAAATAGCCAGATTCACAGAAAGATACGCCGTCGTAACTCGGAATCTACGCCGGCGCAAATTTAAGCGTATTCTGGAAACCAGATACGCTTAAATTAGGCTAAGATACGAGCGGCGTAAGTTTCCTACACCGTCGTATCTTAGGGTGCATATTTACGCTGGCCGCTAGGTGGCGCTTCCGTTGAATTCGGCGTAGAATATGCAAATGACTAGATACGCCGATTCACAAACGTACATATCGTACATACCTGCCTTGGAGTGAGTACACAAAGGTAAATCAGGGTTCTAAGAGCATCCCTTACATCAGAGTTCCCCTTTACACCAGAAGCCACAGTGTCCCCCCTTACATCAGAGTTCTCAGTGTCCCCCCTTACATCAGAGTTCTCAGTGTCCCCCCTTACATCAGCGTTCTCAGTGTCCCCCCTTACATCAGCGTTCTCAGTGTCTCCCCTTACATCAGCGTTCCCAGAGCATCCCTTACATCAGAGTCTGCAGAGTCCCCTCCTTACAGTGTATGGGAATTATTGGAGTTCAGATGAAAAGGGGGAACTATTCGAGTTCAGATGAAAAGGGGGAACTATTCGAGTTCAGATGAAAAGGGGGAACTATTCGAGTTCAGATGAAAAGGGGGAACTATTCGAACGTACGCTTGCCTGTCGCAGTAAAGATACGCCGTTTATGTAAGGCGATTCCCGGCGTAAAGTTAGTCGAACAAATAGTTGGCCTAGTCAATGTTAAGTATGGCCGTCGTTCCCGCGTCGAAATTTGAAAAATGTACGTCGTTTGCGTAAGTCGTCCGTGAATGGGCGTACTTTGGAGCAATGCACACTGGGATATGTAAACGGACGGCGCATGCGCCGTTCGTAAAAAACGTCAATCACGTCGGGTCACCACCCATTTACATAAAACACGCCCCCCTCATCCTCATTTGAATTAGGCGCGCTTACGCCGGCCCCATTTACGCTACGCCGCCGTAACTTAGGAGGCAAGTGCTTTGTGAATACAGCACTTGCCTCACTTACTTACGGCGGCGTAGCGTATATGCGATACGCTACGCCGCCTCAAAAGTAAGCCGCCCTACCTGAATCTGGCTAAAAGATGGCCAAACATCTTAAAGCGGTCCTCCACCCTAAAGTGGAGTCCCGCTGATCGGAACCCTCCCCCCCTCCGGTGTCACATTTGACACCTTTCAGGGGGGAGGGGGGTGCAGACACCTGTCTAAAGACAGGTATTTGCACCCACTTCCGGCCACACGCTACGGGCGAAAGACGGGCATTCCGTCACATCCCGTCTGTCGCCCGTTGTGTGCTGGGAACACTCGGCTCCCAGCACACAGCGTGTGAGCCAATCGGCGGGCGCAGCGCGACTCGCGCATGCGCCGTAGGGAACCGGGCAGTGAAGCCGCAGCGCTTCACTTCCTGGTTCCCTCAGCGTGGATGGCGGGGGGAGCAGCAGAGTGACGAGCGATCGCTCGTGCTCTGCTGCGATCGGCGCTGGACTCCAGGACAGGTAAGTGTCCTAATATTAAAAGTCAGCAGCTGCAGTATTTGTAGCTGCTGTCTTTTAATATTTTGTTCCCGTGGCACATCCGCTTTAAAGATAAGCCAGAGAAAAAAAAATCAGAGCAGGAAGTGCCCAAAATGTGCACAAGCCTTAGGAAGCTGGAAACCTTGATGCTGTTTTGTAGGAATGTCAATTGCTATTACAGTTCACTGATTGCAAATGTTCTGGATGAGCAGAAATGTCTAAACATCCATCTTCTGGTTTATGTTCAGTTTTCTATTATTCAATCTGCAAAGCTTTGAGTCCATGACTGTAACACAAGACTCCTGACACCAGGAATACAGATGGGGCATTAAAATGTTATTTGAGTAAATGGTGGTGGATGTGCTGCCCGAAGGGTATAGCACAAACTTTAAAGCCCAACTCGGGCCTCTGTGCCCTACTTGAGGAGCCTTTCCGTTCTTTGAGCCCCCCACTGGCAGTATGTTAATCTGTTTTCACTTACATTTTTATCTTATATCATCTGGCTGCTCCTGTGGCATGCCAAGTCCTCTACCACCTGTGAACAGTCTTGGACAATGCACAGAACGGTGCTGATATGCTGGCATCAGCACCACTCTCTGTATCAATACACTCAGGGCACCATGTTTAGAGGGTGGGGCCATGTCACACTTAACCACTTGCTTACTGGGCACATATACCCCCCTCCTGCCCAGGTGAAATTTCAGCTTCCGGCACTGCGTTGCTTTAACTGACAATTGCGCGGTCGTGCGACATGGCTCCCAAACAAAATTGACGTCCTTTTTTCACCACAAATAGAGCTTTCTTTTGGTGGTATTTGATCACCTCTGCGAATTTTTTTTTTTGCGCTATAAACAAAAAAGAACGACAATTTTGAAAAAAAATACAATATTTTTTACTTGTTGCTATAATAAATATCCCAATTTTTTTTTAAAAAATATATTTTTTTAGTTAGTCCGATACGTATTCTTCTACATATTTTTGGTAAAAAAAAATTAAAAAAAAACGCAATAAGCGACTGGTTTGCGCAAAAGTTATAGCACCTACAAAATAGGGGACAGAATTATTTTTTATTTTTTTATTAGTAATGGCGGCGATCTGCGATTTTTATTGGGACTGCGACATTATGGCGGACACATCGGACACTTTTGATACATTTTTGGCGCCATTCACATTTATACTGCGATCAGTGCTATAAATATGCAATAATTACTGTATAAATGTGACTGGCATTAAAGGGGTTAACACTAGGGGGTGAGGAAGGGGTTAAATGTGTACCCTGAATAGTGTTCTAACTGTGAGGGGAGGGGGGTGACTGGGGGAGGTGACCGATGCTGTGTCCCTATGTACAAGAGACACAGATCCGTCTCCTCTCTCCCTGACAGCACACTGTCTCTGTGAGAGCCGGCAATGAGAAATGATCTCATATGTTTACATATGAGATCATCTCTCATTGGCCGCACAGATCCCCTACCAAACAGCCACTCCGATTGGCCGTTCACGGTGATCTGTGATTGGCTGTGTCCAAGGGACACGGCCAGCACAGAGTTTCCCCGCTGCGCGCTCGGGAACGCGCGCGGGGAACGAGGAAAGGGGCGAACGTCAATTGACGTCCAGTTGGATTTTCAGGTCCGCGCTGTAGCCGTCATTCGGCTATAGCGCAGGCCTCAGGTGGTTAAAGTAGGGTGGTCACCTGTCTGGGATTCACCCGGACAGTTCGGGTTTAGAACCATGTGTCCAGGTTTCAAACTGCCTGAAACCTCAGATACATCTGGATTAGAGGTGCTGACTGCCAAGGGGTGAGTGAGCTCACCATCATTCTCCCACCTGCCTTGGAGTGAGTACACAAAGGTAAATCAGGGTTCTTAGAGCATCCCTTTCATCAGAGTTCCCCTTTACACCAGAAGCCACAGTGTCCCCCCTTACATCAGAGTTCTCAGTGTCCCCCCTTACATCAGAATTCTCAGTGTCCCCCCTTACATCAGAGTTCTCAGTGTCCCCCCTTACATCAGAGTTCTCAGTGTCCCCCCTTACATCAGAGTTCCCAGAGCATCCCTTACAGTGTATGGGAATTATTCGAGTTCAGATGCAAAGGGGGAACTATTCGAGTTCAGATGCAAAGGGGGAACTATTCGAGTTCAGATGCAAAGGGGGAACTATTCGAGTTCAGAGGCAAAGGGGGAACTATTCGAGTTCAGAGGCAAAGGGGGAACTATTCGAGTTCAGAGGCAAAGGGGGAACTATTCGAGTTCAGATGCAAAGGGGGAACTATTCGAGTTCAGATGCAAAGGGGGAACTATTCGAGTTCAGAGGCAAAGGGGGAACTATTCGAGTTCAGAGGCAAAGGGGGAACTATTTGAGTTCAGAGGCAAAGGGGGAACGCTGTGGACTCTGATGAAAAGGGGGAACGCCGTGGACTCTGAGGAAAAGGGGGAACGCCGTGGACTCTGAGGAAAAGGGGGAACGCCGTGGACTCTGAGGAAAAGGGGGAACGCCGTGGACTCTGAGGAAAAGGGGGAACGCCGTGGACTCTGAGGAAAAGGGGGAACGCCGTGGACTCTGAGGAAAAGGGGGAACGCCGTGGACTCTGAGGAAAAGGGGGAACGCCGTGGACTCTGATGTAAAGGGGGAACGCCGTGGACTCTGATGTAAAGGGGGAACGCCGTGGACTCTGATGTAAAGGGGGACTATTGTGATTAACTTCATATGATTATAAATGTTTTTTAAGTGCAAAATATATGTATAGTTTATACTATAAAAAAAACAATTGCTGTGCCAGTGGTTACTGTTAAGGAACAGGGTTCATCTACAGTAGCAGGGAAATTATTTGGTACCTCTACTTGGGTAGGATTTTTACTATTTGCAAATGAATGACAGGTTCACTTTAAGCTGAATTTTTAAAAGCAGGTTAACAAATGAAAGTAGAGGCCGGCCAATATAACGGCCGATATTTGGACATTTTTAAGAAATCTGCGATTCTTATGCAAATTAGGCCGATATTAAACACTGACCGCACAATGCCTACAAGTGTTCCTCCTCCCTTCCCCACACTCCATGGTCAGAGCAGCACGGTGCTTGACACTTCCCACAGCCGCTGAGTGTGTGGAACTGACATTACATTACACTGAATGTAGAGAGAGACTATGGGACAGATTCTCATAAAATGGGGTAACTTACGTTACGCCGCCGCAAGTTTTTCAGGCAAGTGCTTTATTCACAAAGAACTTGCCTGTAAAGTTGCGGCGGCGTAGTTTAAATCACCCGGGGCAAGCCCGCCTTATTCAAATTAGGCGGGTAGGGGGCGTGTAGCATTTAAATTAAGCGCGTTCCCTCGCCGAACGTACTGCGCATGCGCCGTCCGTAAAATATCCCAGGGTGAATTGCTCCAAATGACGTCGCAAGGACGTCATTGGTTTCGACGTGAACGTAAATTGCGTCCAGCCCCATTCGCAAACGACTTACGCAAATGACGTAAATTTATAAATTTCGATGCAGGAATGATGGCCATACTTAACATTGGTTGCGCCTCATATACCCAGGGGCAACTTTACACCGGGAAAAGCCTAATGTAAACGTCGTAACTTTACTGCGTCGGCCGCGCGTACGTTCGGGAATTCGCGTATCTAGCTAATTTGCATACTCGACGGGGAAAACGACAGGGGCGACACCTAGCGGACAAAAAAAAAATTGCATTTAAGATCCGACGGCGTAAGAGCCTTACGCCTGTCGGATCTAATGGATATCTATGCGTAACTGATTCTAAGAATCAGTCGCAGATACGACGGCCCAGATTAGGACTTACGACGGCGTACATGGCGTTGAGCCATCATAAGCCCTTTGAGAATCTGGGCCCAAGTGTCAGAATTGAGCGTTGATGTCGGCGGTGGGTGGGACCCAGCAGCTATCAAACACCAGGCAATGGAATAGGATCTGGGCGGGCCCCCGTCCACCCCCGACATCACCGCTGAATTTTGACAGCTGGTCTCTCTCTGCATTCAGTTACATAGGTCAGTTTCACACAGTTACACTATATTGGATCAGTGTGAAACTTGCCAGTGCCAACCAGTGCCACCTGCCAGTGCCAATCAGTGCCAACTGCCAGTGCTTTTTGCCAGTGCCAACCAGTGGCACCTGCCAGTGCCAACCAGTGTCACTCAGTGCCACCTCCCAGTGCCAATCAGTACCAACCAGTGCCTGCCAGTGCCAATCAGTGGCACGTGCCAATCAGTGCCAACCAGTGCCAGTCAGTACCAACCAGTGCCACTTGCCAGAGCCAACCAAAGCCACCTATCAGTGCCAACCAGTACCACCCTGCCAGTGCCAATCAGTGCTATCTGTACTGAAGACATCAAGTGTGTGGTAGAGTGACAGGAGCAAGCAGGGGGAAGTGGAGTGGGTTTATAAAATATAGGGAAAAAAATTAAAATAAAAAGTCGGCCTAAGATATCGGCATCATACAATCGGCCATCGCTAACCTCTAACTGGTAGGTATGGGTAACAGTGCCGCTCAGCATTTATACATCAGTTCCCCTATACAGCAGAACATCTACAGCTCTGCTCGGCACAACAGATGTTCCCGTCTCTCCCCAGCAAGACGGCCGTCATCTGCTTACAATTTCAAGGCAATTGTAAATACACCACAGAAGGTCAATTGGTCCAATTAATGTCTATGTGTAAATCTACTGCAAGCTTTCATTTTTCCTCTTGTTTTTACACACTTGATATTTCTACAGGAAACAGGCTTCAATGGAGGCCCGTGTCAATTTGCATTGTAGGCTTTACAATAATAAACACTGATCACACAGGCCTACCTCATCAACGCCACCACTGGACCGCTGGTGAGCGCTAACATGAGAAAGCAAGATGTGAGCAGGAGGAATGGAAAGTCACACCATGCTAATATGCAAATTATTCCCACCCTCCGACAGACGAGAGGGATCTCCTGGAGAAAAATGGCTGTGGATAGATTAGAGTAGCAAATATTTTTAAACAAAAATTATACTTTGAAAGGCACTCGTTGAAAAAAATAAAGGGGCAGATCCACAAATGATTTACGCCGGCGTATCTATTGATACGCCGCGTAATTTTAAATTTCCTGCGTCGTATCTTTGTTTTGTATTTACAAAACAAGATACGACTGCATCTCGGATCGATCCGACAGGCGTACGTCTTAGTACGCCGTCGGATCGTAGATGCATTTTTCCGCCGGCCGCTAGGTGCCGTTTCCGTCGAATTCCGCGTCGAGTATGCAAATTAGCTAGTTACGGTGTATAGTTACCCCTGCTATTATGAGGCGTACTCAATGTTAAGTATGGCCGTCGTTCCCGCGTCAAATTTTTAATTTTTTACGTTGTTTGCGTAAGTCGTTCGCCAATAGGGATTTGCGTAGAATGATGTCACCGTCGGAAGCATTGGCTTTTTCCGGTTTATTTTCGAACATGCGCACTGGGATACCCCCACGGACGGCGCATGCGCCTATAAAAAAAAATGTTGTTTACGTCGGGTCACGACGTATTTACATAAAACACACCCCCATCACATCCATTTGAATTCCGTGCCCTTACGCCGCCAAAGATACACTACGCCGCCGTAACTTACGGCGCAAATTCTTTGAGGAGTAAAAAAAAAAAAGTTACGGCGGCGTAGTGTATCTTAGATATGCTACGCCCGGCGGATATATGCGCGGATCTACGTGGATCTGCCCCAATGTGTCTGCCATTTCTGACATCTTTCTAAAAATTCTATTTCTTTCGAGAATTCCATATTGTACCTTCCCGAGTCACGGACCTGCAGCAAGTTTGTAGCCAGTGAAATCTGAGGGAACTGGGAATTACTGATCAGCGACTCAGAAAAAACTGAGGTTAGAGGTTCAGGGTGACAGCCAAGAAACAAGCATTTTCTGAAAATGGTCTTAAATCATGGCATTGTACTAATAACAGGCTTCCTTTAACCACTTAAGCCCCAGACCATTTGGCTGGCCAAAGACCAGGCCACTTTTTGTGATTCGGCAATGCGTTGCTTTAACTGACAATCGCGCGGTCGTGCGACGTGGCTCCCAAACAAAATTGACGTCCTTTTTTTCTCACAAATAGAGCTTTCTTTTGGTGGTATTTGATCACCTCTGCTGTTTTTTTTTTTTGCACTATAAACAAAAAAAGAGCAAAAATTTTGAAGAAAAATAAATATTTTTAACTTTTTGCTATTATAAATATCCCCCAAAAATATATAAAAATACTTTTTTTCCACAGTTTAGGCCGATACGTATTCTTCTACATATTTTTGTAAAAAAAAATAAAATAATTGTAGGTTACGTTCATGTCGTATCTTAGGGAGTAGTTCCGACGTGATTCTGAGCATGCGCACTGGGATGCGGCCACGGGACTGCGCATGCGCCGTTCATTTTAAGTACTTCTATGGCGCTTGCCCCATCATTTGCATGGGGTCACGCCTCATTAGCATGGCTCACGCCCACTTCCACCTACGCTGGCTTACGCAGAGGAAACCCAGCGTGTCTTTACGAGCAAGTGGGAGCGAGTGCTTTGTGAATCCAGTGCTCGCCTCTGTGCGCTGCGTCGGCGTAGCGTATATTATATACGCTACGCCCGCATAAATATGCGCCAATGTATGTGAATCCGGGCCATAGCGTCTACAAAATAGGGGATAGTTTTATGGCATTTTTATTAATATTTTTTTTATTAGTAATGGCGGCGATCAGCGATTTTTATCGTGACTGCGACATTATGGCGGACACATTGGACACTTTTGACGCCATTTTGGGACCATTGTCATTGATACAGCGATCAGTGCTATAAAAATTCACTGATTACTGGATACATGACACTGGCAGTGAAGGGGTTAACCAGTAGGGGGTGCTGAAGGGGTTAAGGGTGTCCTAGGGAGTGCTTCTAACTGTGTGGGGGCTGGGCTTACTGTGACACGACCTTGATCACATCTCCCGATTACAGGAAGCTGTGATCAGTGTCCTGTCACTAGGAAGAATGGGGAAATGCTTGTTTACATCAGCATTTCCCCGTTCTTCTCTCTCCGTGAGACAATTGCGGGTATCACCACGGACATCGAGTTTGCGGGACCCGCGGTCACACTCACGGCGCTCGCGCGCCCACAATGCCGTGTCTTAAAGGGCAACGTGTATATATATATATATATATATATATATATATATATATACACACGTTAATCTGCCCAGCCGTGCCATTCTGCCGACGTGTATCAGCGTGATACGGTCCTTAAGCGGTTAACAACCATTAACCGCAGCCTTTCTATTTTGATTGACAGCTGGATATGACCTAATGTAAGTGACCAAAATGTTTCTTCCTTGCAACTTAGGCCAGCCATGCATGGTCAAATAAAAAATAAAAATTCTTTTGAAAATCAAAAATTTCATGCGTTTTGTGATCTGATGGCGCCACCATACATTTCGAAATTCGACCAACCAAGGCCTTAAATTTCACCTCATTATTTTTGTGGCTGGGCATCTTCTTTTCTTTCCCGAAATTTTATTTTCTTGCGCATTTCTTTTTTCAATTACATTTCTCACACAAGTCTCCCATCATTAGTTAGAAAATCGTTCTTTCTTAAAAAAAAAAATTCAACATGGCCGATTACTAAAATTCGATGGCCGTACGGAAATCGGCTGTTGCTGCAGCCCACTAATGGTGGGAAATTCGAACGAAAATTCTTAGATAAGATTTTTGAAAGAAAATTCTTTCAAAATTCGACCCATTTATTAACAACAGTGTCAACTTGTGTGAAAGATGTCCCAGGCCCCTATTACTGTTGGTCCTGTAATTGGATTATTACCATTTTATAAAGGTCTGCCTAGAGCTTGAGATCAAATATAGCTATCCCTTCTTAGAGTCCTTATTATGGCCATATGGGTGGCAATTTTCGTCAAATTGAACTACTTTACTGTATCATTTTTGGGGTGGGGGGCAGCAGACAAGTGAAGCCGCCCCCCCCTGTCGCTCGCTCATCCGCCCACCGGCCCTGCACTTACCCCATCTGGGTCGTGGGTAGCTTTGGCTCCTTCCTGCGTCTTCTCCTCCTCTGCGGCTTCACTCCTCCTTCTCTCGATGGCCAATACGATCGCTTCTCCTCTCAGCCAAGACCCGCTTCCTGATTGGCTGGGAGGAGAATCAGGAAGACAATAGAGATACCCTGTTTCCCCAAAAATAAAACCTTCCCCTAAAATAAGACCTAGCGTAATTTTCCAGGAGGACTGAAATATAAGCCCTACCCCGAAAATACGCCCTAGTTTAAAATCATATAACCCACTCTATTACAGTAGTACACAATGTACAATGTGTGTGTTTCTGTAACATAAATGCAGGGAAGAGAGCTCCGGCGGGTCACAAAAGCGCAGAGCGGTGCTACAATGAAGGTATTTGGCACAATTATATTACAGAAACACACACATTGTACTGTAATATAATTTAATAACTGTGTTATAATACTGTAATAGAGTGGATTACAAGATTTTACAAGCATTTTAACTAAGTTCACACTGGGGATTCCTGCCAGGCAGGTCGAGAGAGGGGGAGAGAAGACAGCACATT
The DNA here is from genome assembly GCF_905171775.1 of Rana temporaria. Classification (NCBI taxonomy): domain Eukaryota; kingdom Metazoa; phylum Chordata; class Amphibia; order Anura; family Ranidae; genus Rana; species Rana temporaria. Next base: position 509,358,085 of record NC_053490.1, read on the forward strand.
ACATGGTAAGACCTACCCCGAAAATAAGCCCTACTGGGTCTTTTGTTGCCAAAATTAATATAAGACCCAGGCTTATTTTCGGGGGAAACACGGGTATATATATTTGCTATTGTCACACAACTGGGTGGGCTCAAGGCACAGTGCTCTGCGCCCCAAGCCCACCCTTTTTTGAAGCCAATTAGAGCCTCAGGCTCTAATCATGTGCTTAAAAAAAATAAAAAAAACACATCGAAATCAATGTGTCCCTCACCCTGCATGCAGATTAGGGGCCGGACCGCCACTGCTCAATTCCCCCATCCACACACTCACTGGCCCGGATTCAGAGAGCAATTGCGCCTGTGTAACCATAGTTACGCAGCGCAATTGCTGACTTGCGCCGGCATTACGAATGCTCCTGATTCAGGAACATCGTAACGCAGACTGCAGCCTAAAATCTGCGTGGCATAAGGGTCTTATGCCACGCATATTTTAGGCTGCATTCTTGCGATGGCCGCTAGGGGGCGCTCCCATTGTGCTCAGTGTATAGTATGCAAATTGCATACTAACACCGATTCACAATGTTGCGCGAGCCCTGCGTACGCAAGTTACGTCGTTTCCGTACGGCGTGTTTAGCGTAAGGCTGCCCCTTCTAATAGTAGGGGCAGCCAATGCTAAAGGATACCCGTCGTTCCCGCGTCGCGATATTTGAAATCTACGTCGTTTGCGTAAGTGATTCGTGAATGGCGCTGGACGCCATTCACGTTCACTTGGAAGCAAATGACGTCCTTGCGACGTCATTTGCCGCAATGCAAAGCGCAAATCTCTTTGAATCCGGGCCAATGTATTTTCCCCTGCTGAGCTATTGTATTTTGACAGCGTGGAGGCTTCCCAGCCATCAGAATATGCTTATCAGCACTGCTGGCTATAGTGAGAAGCACTGCTCGAGTGGGGAAAATCAGACAGGCTGGTTATACAGAAGAGGAACGTTAGTTTGACTTCTGTACAACCAGCCCGCCCATATATGGATTAAAATTTGGCTGATCCCTGCTGAACCGGCTACACTTAGATCCATGTATGACAGGTTTAAATACTTACCGTAGTTTTACTCCGTGGGCCCGAGTCTGTGGAGAAGAATTAAAGAACAGCAGAGGCTGAAGCTGCAAAATTATGAAAAGAATCCTTGTGATATTTGTTTAGAAAGAAGAGCGGACAGAAAATCTGCCCAGGAATGCGCTGCGTGTAACAGAGGGCTGGAAACACAGACGGACAGAACTCGGGGTCATAGCTGTTCAAGAGGATCTGTCATCAAAAATAAAAATAGCCTGTACATATCTATTACTCCGACAACATTCTAGCTCTCTACTTTTTATTTAGAATATCGATTAACATCTTGTACATGGCAAAATTCGAACAAAGGTCTTTTACATTTAGATATTTGCTCCCAAATCCAAGACAACAATTGTAAGATAGGAACTCACGAGAAATGTGAAATGCCTTTTATGGTACACCTTTGGCCATGGTATGGACATTCGAGTATGAAAAGGGACAAAACACGTAGGGCCAGATTCAGATAGATCAGCGGATCTTTAGATCCGCGTAATCTATCTGATTTAAGATCCGCCGCCGCAAGTTTTAGAGGCAAGTGGGTAATTCACAAAACACTTACCTCCAAACTTGCGGCGACGGATTGTAAATCCCCCGGCGGAATTCAAATTCCGCGGCTAGGGGGAGTGTAGTATTTAAATCAGGCGCGTCCCCGCGCCGATTTAAATGCGCATGCGCCGTCCGCGAATTTTCCCGGCGTGCATTGCTCCCAATGACGTCGCTAGGACGTCATTGGTTTCGGCGTGAGCGTAACTAGCGTCCAGCGCTTTTGTGAATCGACGTACGCAAACGACGTAAAAAAAAAAAAATAGACGCGGGAACGACGGCCATACTTAACATTGGCTGCGCCTCATAGAAGCAGGGGTAAGTATACGCCGGGAAAACGGTTACGTAAATTACGTAAAGTCACTGCGTCGGGCCCGCATACGTTCGTGAATTGGCGTATCTCGCTGATTTACATATCCTCGCCGTAAATCAGCGAGAACGCCCCCAGCGGCCATTTTTAAATTGCAGTTAAGATCCAACGGTGTAACAGTTACACCTGTCGGATCTTAGGCATATCTATGCGTAACTGATTCTATGAATCAGTCGCATAGATGCGACCGGCCTAACTCAGAGATACGACGGTGTATCAGGAGATACACCGTCGTATCTTTTTGAGAATCTGGCCCGTATAGTGGAGAGATAGTGCTGCTCACCCCGAAAATAGGCGTCAGAGAAATTTTCCCCAGTGGGGTTTTTCGGCAGCTCAATAAATGTTTAAGAATGCAATGTATAAAAAAGATTTATTAGGGATGACACGTACAAAAAAGGGGGGTGGGAAGTATAGTTAGGATATGAGTTGCGGTATTGCAAAAGCATTTAAAATTCCATACATTTCATGGCGCACAACAAATTATTATACAGCTTGATGAGTGTGAACACAAGCATATACAAATAAATCCTAACGCGTTTCGACCCTAAACGTCTTCTTCAGAAATTTGCAAAAAAATTATTAATATATTTTTTCAAATTTCTTTTCAGTCACAACCAAAACCTCTGAAGAAGACCTTTAGGGTCGAAACGTGTTAGGTTTTATTTTTTTATGCTTGTGTTCACACTCATCAAGCTGTATAATAATTTGTTGTGCGCCATGAAATGTATGGAATTTTAAGTGCTTTTGCAATACCGCAACTCACATCTTAACTATACTTCCCATCCCCCTTTTTTGTACGTGTCATCCCTAATAAATCTTTTTTATACATTGCACTCTTATCCATTTATTGAGCTGCCGAAAAACCCCACTGGGGAAAATTTCTCTGACACACTGGACATTCAAGTATTTACATATTCTTAGAGTTGAAAAGCTCCTGGCAAAAAAAAAAATATTCTAGGGGAGAAGACAGCAGAGATAGACTTACCCAATCCGCTGATCCTCCCTGCACGAGCCAAGTCCAGCACCCCCCCCCCAATGGTCTTGAAAATGAACTGTCCCTGATGCAAGCATGCCCAGAGCAAGCTCCACAGGAAGGAACGGCCCACCACTTGGCCATGAGGGAGGACGGTTTTCAGGAGGATCAGGTGCATATAAACTTTGGCCCCGATTCTCAAAGGAGATACGACGGCGTATCTCCAGATACTTAGAATCAGTTACGCATAGATTTGTATTAGATCCAACCGGCGTAAGTCTCTTACGCCGTCGGATCTAAACTGCATATTTACGCTGGCCGCTAGGGGCGTGTACACTGATTTACGCCTAGAAATATGTAAATCAGCTAGATACACAAATTCACGAACGTACGCCCGGCCGACGCAGTACAGATACGCCGTTTACGTTAGGCTTTTCCCGGCGTAAAGTTACCCCTGCTATATGAGGCATAGATGCAGCGTACCAATGTTAAGTATGGACGTTGTTCCCGCATCGAATTTAGAAAATTTTACGCCATTTGCGTAAGTCGTTCGCGAATAGGGCTGGGCGTTATTTACGTTCACGTCGAAAGCATTGGCTTCTTGCGGGTTAATTTGGAGCATGCGCACTGGGATACTTTCACGGACGGCGCATGCGCCGTTCGTAAAAAGCGTAATTTACGTGGGGTCACATAAAATTTACATAACACACGCCCACATCTAATAGAAACACACGCCCACATCTACCACATTTGAATTAGGCGGGCTTACGCCGGCCTATTTACACTACGCCGCCGCAACTTTCGTTTGAGAATACGGCACTTGCCTGTAAAAGTTGCGGAGGCGTAACGTAAATAGGATACGTTACGCCCGCACAAAGATACGCCGCTGTACGTGAATCTGGGCCTCTGTGTTTACGTTTGATTCCTCCACTCAGTGTTAATGGGGGAATCCCTTCCACAGCGCTATTGTGTTCTGGCAGCGAGAAAAGGTGGGGTGGGGGTGGGGGGGGGGGTTGGATGCATGGAGCCTTCCCAGCCAGCAGAACACAATGGTTATTGTAAGTGGCTTTAGCCGCTGCTAGTAATCGAATGTAAAAAATTGGACAGTCTGGTTGTACCCAAGTCAGTCGATGGATCAACCTGGGTACAATCATCCTGCCCATACATGGTTCAAATCTCAGAATCACAAGGAAGAGAGGCGCCTCTAAGGCAGGCCATACATAGGTCGAATTTCAAAAATAATTTTCTTTCGAAAATCTTATCTTAGAATTTTCTTTTGTATTACGCACCATTAGTGAGCTGCAGCAACAGCCAATTTTCTTACAGCCATTGTGTTTTAATAATCAGACATGTTGGAGCTCCGTGAGTCTGACCGTGGGCCCAGCGGACTCGATGTCCCCCGGAAGTCCAGTGTTCGTCTCACGGAGAGGAAGAACGGGGAAATGCCGATGAAAACAAGCATTTCCCCGTTCTGCCTAGTGACAGGACACTGATCACCGCTCCCTGTGATCGGGAGCAGTGATCAGTGTCGTGTCACACGTAGCCCATCCCCCCTACAGTTAGAACACATCCCTAGGACACACCTAACCCCTTCCCTGCCCCCTACTGGTTAACCCCTTCACTGTCAGTCACATTTACACAGTAATCAGTGAATTTTTACAGCACTGATCGCTTTATACATGCGAATGGTCCCAAAATAGAGGCAAAAGTGTCCGATGTGCCCCCCATAATTTCGCAGTCACGATAAAAAACACTGATTGCCGTCATTACCAGTAAAAAAAAATATATTAAGAAAAATGCCATAAAACTATCGCCTATTTTGTAGACGCTATAACTTTTGCGCAAACCAATCAATAAACACTTATTGCAATTTTTTTTTACCAAAAATATTAATAATATAATAATATAGAATATATAATAATAATAATTAATAATAATAAATTGGCCTAAACTGAGGAAAACATTTTTTTATATATATTTTTGGGGATATTTATTATAGCAAAAAGTAAAAAATTTTTGAGGTGATCAAATACCACCACAAGAAAGCTCTTACAGTGGGAAAAAAGGATGTCAATTTTGTTTGGGAGCCACGTCGCACGACCACGCAATTTGCTAGTTAAAGCGACAAAGTGCCGAATCGCAAAAAGGGGTGTGGTCTTTGGCCAGCCAAATGGTCCGGGGCAGAATTGGTTAAAGGGGTTGTAAGGTTTCGTTTTTTTTTTTTTAAATAACAAACATGTTATACTTCCCTCCACTGTGCAGTTTGTTTTGCACAGAGCGGCCCCAATCCTCGTCTTCTGGGGTTCCTCTGCGGCTGTCTCGGGTCCTCCCCGCAAGACCTAACCCCCTTCACGGGAAGCTCTCTCCCAAGGGGGTTAGCTTGCGGGCACGCTCCCGTGATACAGCCGGCGGCTATAGCCGCTAACTGTATCACTCGGCCCCTCCCCCCATCGCGCCGCGTCATTGGATGTGACTGACAGCAGCGTGAGCCAATGGCTGCGCTGCTATCAAATATATCCAATATAGCCAATCAACCGCCAGACTCCGTGGAGAAGAGGATGCTGGATATGCGCACAGCAGGTGAGTAAAACGGGGGGGGGGGGGGGGCTGAGGGTACCGTCATTGCCAGGTGTTTTTTCACCTTAATGCATAGGGTGCATTAAGGTGAAAAAACACGAACCTTTATAACCCCTTCAGGGCCCTTTCACACGTGCGGACTGTATGTCCGCATTTTCATCCGTCCGTTGCGGATGAAAACGGGACATACATGGGTCCCTATGTGATTACGGGTGTCAGCGGATGACCATCCGCTGACACCCGTAATTTGTCCGCCTCCGCAAAGATCTGCAAAATCGGACGGAAGAAAATCCTATTTTTCTTCCGTCTGCCAAATCGGATGAACACGAACATATGGTCCGTGTTTGTCCGATCCCCCATAGGGGAGAGCGGAGGAAAGACAGGGCGGTCCTTGCACAGTGTGCGGGGACTGTCCTGTCAGCTGCCAGCTCAGTAGGGATTTTACGGAGGATCCCCGCTGAGCAAAGCGGACACACGGAGGCGGATCATTACTGATCCGCCCCGTGTGAAAGGGCCCTTAAAGTCAGCCTGTTGCTTTTTCCAGCATGGACCAAGGCTTGCTAAAAAAAGGACTGAACATGTCGTAGTCTAATGCTGCGTACACACGATCATTTTTCGGGTTGTAAAAAACGAAGTTTTTTAAAAATGTAATTTAAAGCGGAGCTCCACCCTAAAGTGGAACTCACGCCGATCGGAACCCGCCCCCCCCCTCCGGTGTCACATTTGACACCTTTCAGGGGGGAGGGGGGTGCAGATACCTGTCTAAAGACAGGTATTTACACCCACTTCCGGCCACACGTCACGGGCAAAAGACGGGTTTTTCCTGACTTCCCGTCTGTCCCCCGTTGTGTGCTGGGAACACTCGGCTCCCAGCACACAGCGTGTGAGCTAATCGGCGGGCACAGCGCGACTCGCGCATGCGCCGTAGGGAACCGGGCAGTGAAGCCGGAGCGCTTCACTTCCTGGTTCCCTCACCGAGGATGGCGGGGGGAGCAGCAGAGAGACGAGCGATCGCTCGTCCTCTGCTGCGGACGGCGCTGGACTCCAGGACAGGTAAGTGTCCTAATATTAAAAGTCAGCAGCTGCAGTATTTGTAGCTGCTGGCTTTTAATATTTTTTTTTACTGGCACATCCGCTTTAAAATGACGGTGTGTGGGCTTCAGAGCATTTTTCGGGTTCTGAAAAACAGCCAAACATTTTTTTTTCGAACATGCTCTATTTTTTCACAACGTTTTAAACTATGTCGTTTTTCGGGTTGTAAAAAATGATCGTGTGTGCGCTTTAACGAAGTGAAAAACCCGCGCATGCTCAGAAGCAAGTTATGAGACGGGAGCGCTCGTTCTGGTAAAACTACCATTCGTAATGGAGTAAGCACATTCATCACGCTGTAACAGACAGAAAAGCGTGAATCGTCTTTTACTAACACGGAATCAGCTAAAGCAGCCCAAAGGGTGGCGCCATCCGAATGGAACTTCCCCTTTATAGTGCCTTCATACGTGTTGTACGTCACCGCGCTTTGCAAGAGCATTTTTTTTAACGATTGTGTGTGTGCAACGCCGTTTTAATGATGAAGTTGAAAAAAACGTTGTTTTTTCTAGAGCCTGAAAACGTCGTTTTTTACAACCCGAAAAATGATCGTGTGTACGCGGCATAAGAATAACCACAACCAGGCCAATAAATGCAAAAATTCTAGAAACTCCAATCCCTGACATGGCGGCAGACAGGCTCAGTTTGCTAGGTCTTGTAGTTCCTCGGCTGCTAGTTTTGCGACCCTGCCCCGCACGCAGCACACATTTAGACGCAGCATTCCGATTACTTCACATCAGTCCATAACTAGGCAGAATCACATCACATAATAAATCTCACGAGTGCAATTTCCCGTTTACAAAATGGATACGTTCTGCGTGACTGGGAAAACGGAGGACAATTTCACAGCTAACAGCGACGCGGATCTTTATCAGCCCGTGAACTATCATTACATGTTGGATGGGAGGCAGAATCGAAATTCCAAGCTTTAGATCTGCTGCAGAGAAAAAGGCATCTGACGGAGATCAGCAGTCTTAGGGTAAAATCTCTCTAAATCCCAGCAAGCACGGTAGCCGCACTGAGCAGAGACAAACAGGAGCTGCAAGTGGACAGCAGGCAAGTAATGAAGATACATAGGGGAGGAGGCGAGCCTACTGTAAGCCTGGGTGGCCTTAATTGGACAATATTTATTTTTTGGCAGAGCGGGGACTGCTAACAGATGCGTGATCTGCTCATACTAGACACAGTTACATCAGGTGGGAAGGAAACAAAGCCATGCCGCGCATGGAAACCAATCAAGTCTTCCCTATCCATTTTAAAGGGCACGCTCAAAAATAGCACACTATTTGGTGCTAAGTGTTGCAAAAGGGACCTCAAAACGCTTTATCTGCTGTAAGAGCAGATGGCAAGGCAGCCATATTGGGCACACTCAGTAGAATATTGTACCAGGGCCAATTTAAGACAGCAATTAATAAACCCACCAGCATGTCGTTGGAGTGAAGGAGGAAACCAGAGCACCTGGAGGAAACCAGAGTACCAGGAGGAAACCAGAGTACCAAGAGAAAAACAAGAGTACCAAGAGGAAACCAGAGTACCAAGAGGAAACCAGAGTACCAAGAGGAAACCAGAGTACCAAGAGGAAACCAGAGTACCAAGAGGAAACCAGAGTACCAAGAGGAAACCAGAGTACCAAGAGGAAACCAGAGTACCAAGAGGAAACCAGAGTACCAAGAGGAAACCAGAGTACCAGGAGGAAACCAGAGTACCAGGAGGAAACCAGAGTACCAGGAGGAAAACAGAGTACCAGCAGGAAACCAGAGTACCAGGAAGAAAACAGAGTACCAGGAGGAAAACAGAGTACCAGGAGGAAACCAGAGTACCAGGAAGAAAACAGAGTACCAGGAGGAAACCAGAGTACCAGGAGGAAACCTATGCAAACATGAATAGATCATGCAAATTCCATGCAGTTAGTTTCCTGATTGAAACTCAGAGGATCCCAAGGCTGCAAGTCAGAAGAGCGAACCACTGTGCTGCCCATCCTCCTTCCAAGCCAAAACACTGCTAACCCTTAAAGTGGATGTAAAGCCTCTCTCATCCTTTCTAAACTACTGCCATAGTGCTGATCTATAAGGATATAGATGCCTCCTGCATGTATCCTTACCTGTCAAATGTCTCCCCTCTGTCTGTTATAAGAACTGAAAAACTGCAGATTCTGTGGGTGGATCTGTTGTCTGGAGCTCGGTGGGTGGAGTCGTGATGTCAGTAGACTCCCCGCCCACCTCTACACGCCCCTTGTCAACATTCATTTCCTCCTGTGTATTTCTTACACTAAATTCTCCAAGATCCCTAACATCCAGTCAAAATCCAGAAAAGTAACCACATGACTTCAGAAAAGGAGTGGGGGTGGGAATTAAAAAATAATGCCTGTCTCAGGCTAGTGCATGAGATATGTAAATAACCTGTCATTCACAGCAAGGGGCGGAACGGACCAAGATTTTTCTCTGTAAATCCATTTTATTTCACTGAACAATAAAAAAGAGGATTACTCAGAGCTGGATTAACTCTGTGTGGCAAGACTGGGTACAGATTAGGAAATCTTTTACTCTACATTGTGACAGCAAAAAAAAAAAAAAAAATGGGGTTTACATCCACTTTAAGGCCCGTACACAAGATCGGAAATTCTGACAACATTTGTCTGATGAACATGTTTTGTCGGATAATGCGACCGTTTGTACGCTCCATTGGACAATTGTTGTCGGAATTTCCGGCAACAAATGTGGGATAGCATGCTCCCAAACTTTCCGACAACAAATGTGTTCCGTCGGATTATTTGATCGTGTGTACACAAGTCTGTTAGACTAAAATCGAAACTACAAACACACATGATCGGAAACAATGCTAACCATAGCACATTAGTAGAAGTTGCCCAAAGGGTGGCGCTAAAGAGCCGAAAAACCACGTAGTTTCGTATTTGTTGGCTGAGAACGTTTTGTTGTTTGTATGCAGAACAAGTACACGGCCAACGCCCTTCGGACAAAATTCCTACGCTTTAGGCCCGTACACACGTTCAGATATTCCGACAACAATTGTCCGATGGACGTGTTTTGTTGGATAATCCGACAATAATCCGTCTGTATGCTCCATCGGACAATTGTTGTCGAAATTGCCAACAACAAACGTTGGACGTTCTTGCTCTCAAATTGTTCGACAACAAATGTGTTCCGTTGGATTATCCGATCGTGTGTACACAAGTCCTTTGGACTAAAATTCAAAGTACAAACACGCATGCTCCGAACCAATGCTAACCATAAGACAACATTAGCAGAAGTTTCCCAAAGGGTGGCACTAAAAAGCAGAAAAACCACGTCGTTTCGTCAATGTTGGCTGAAAACGTTCTGCAGTCTGTATGCAGAACAAGTTTATGGCCAACGCCCTTCGGACAAAAATCCACAGATTTGTCCGACGGAAATCCGATCGTGTGTATGAGGCTTTAGCCTCACACCCAGGAAATGCTGGGTAGCCCAACTCTCATAAGAGGACTCCTAAACTGTGTTTAAGCGTCATCTTGCGAAATTTAGGTTACTCTACATTCCTCAGGGTCACCCCATGTAGCACAGAAGCAGTGGGGAAGGTAATGCATATTTATTAACGCCCCACCACACACATTGGCCCGGATTCACATACATTGGCGCATAGTTATGCCGGCGTAGCGTATCGAATATACGCTACGCCGACGCAGCGCACAGAGGCAAGCACAGTATTCACAAAGCACTTGCCCCCAGTCGCTGTTAAAGATACGCTGGGTTTCCTCAGCGTAAGCCAGCGTAGGTGGAAGTGGGCGTGAGCCATGCTAATGAGGCGTGACCCCATGTAAATGAAGGACTGAGCGTCATAAAGTTACGAATAACATACGGCGCATGCGCAGTCCTGTGGACGCATCCCAGTGCGCATGCTCAGAATCACGTCGAAACAACTGCCTAAGATACGTTGAATCGGCGCCTACGACGTGAACGTAACCTACGCCTAGCCCTATTCACGTACTAGGTAAACGACGTAAAATACGACGGCTGTGTTCCCTGGTCCATACCTTTGCATGAGTTGCGCCTCCTATATGGGGAATAACGCAGTGGCGATCCAAGCAGAAGTTCAGCACCCCCTTCTCCACCCCCCCCCCCCAGCCTTCTGGGATAGGTCCTAAAAAGCTACGGGACTATTCACGAATGGCAGCACGGCTTGTGCATGTGTAGAGTGAAGCCACAAGCAGTCACAGCTGGCTTCCCAAAGTAAACTTGCCGGCGCCAGGACCCGAAGAGCTGGCTCGGATGAGGACAGAGCTGGATCCCTGGACAGGTAAGTGTCCTATTATTAAAAGTCAGCAGCTACAGTTTTTGTAGCTGCTGACTTTGAGATTTTTGTTTTCGGGTTGAAGAACCTCTTTAACCGGTTCCCGACCATCTCACGCAGATATACTGCGGCAGAATGGCTCTACCGGTGCGAAATCCCCTATATACACGGCTTCGCCCAGGAGAGCCACCAGAGGGCGCGCGCCCCCTGCACGTCAGGGAACCAGATGCGCGTGGCCGGCGGGCGGGATCGCGTGCACGAGGGTTTGTGTGTGTAAACATACAAATCCCCATGCTGTCTGAGGAGAGAAGGACAGATCATGTCTTTTTACAAAGTAGAAAACACGATCTGTCATCTCTTATAGCGAGTCAGTTAGAACACACAATAGGGAACACAGTTAACCCCTTGATCACCCCCTAGTGTTAACCCCTTCCCTGCCAGTGACATTTACATAGTAAACAGTGCATATTTATAGTACTGATCGCTCTGTAAATGTCACTGGTCCCAAAAATGTGTCAAAAGTGTCCGACCCGTCCGCCACAACACCACAAAAAAATAAAATAAATTGCAGATCACCGCCATTACTAGTTTAAAAAAAAGGCCATATAAATGCCATAAATCTTTCCCATAGTTTGTAGACGATATAAGTTTTGCGCAAACCAATCAATATACGCTTATTGCGATTTATTTTTTTACCAAAAATATGTAGAAGAATACGTATCGACCTAAACTGTGGAAAAAAAATACTAAATGGGATATTTACTATAGCAAAAAGTAAAAGATAGTGGGGGTTGATGTACTAAAGGCCACTAGACTGTGCAATTGCAAAGTGCAGTTGCACTCTGTGGCCCGGATTCAGATAGCCTTTACGCCGGCGTATCTATTGATACGCCGCTTAAGTGCTACGAAGCGCCGGCGTATCCTCTTTCTGTATTCAGAAAGCAAGATACACCAGAATTTTACTAAGATACGGCCGGCGGAAGGCTCTTACACCGTCGTATCTTAGGCTGTATATTTACGCTGGCCGCTAGGTGGCGCTTCCATAGATTTTCGCGTCGAATACTAGTCAGATCAGGGAGATGCTTGTTTACACAAGCATCTACCCGCTCTACACCTCCGTGAGACGATCGCGGGGATCCCCGCGATGACAGAGTCCGCAGGACCCGTGGTCCGACTCACGGGGACGGCGGTGCGTGTGCGACCACACGGACAGGCATTTAAAGGGGATGTACAGGTACGTTGATATGCCTGTCCGTGCCATTCTGCCGACGTATATCTACGTGGGCCGGTCCTTAAGCGGTTAAAAAGTGGGAAAAATATATATATATTTTTTTTATTATTTTGGGCCAGTTTTCCCATTATAAATAAGATTTGGCGTTATTCATAACCATTTACTGCCAAATGAGAGCCCAATTTGTCCTGACAAAAATAATGTACAGTACAATCTACCTGGATGCACAAAGTAGTTGCAATGATATGTACGATTTTACTAACACTCTAAAATTGCAAAATTGTTCTTAGGCATTAAGATTTGTTCCTTTAGGCGTGAAGGGGTTAAATAACCCCAAATGACAAACGCCAACTCAAATACGCAGCTTACATTTTTATGACCCTCCTATTAGTATGGCTCTTATTTTTCTTGTAATCATTAATGCATTTTGTGTACATTTGGCTTCTTGAGAAAACCATATAATTGTCCCAAAACATTCCCAATATTAAATGCATTCTTCATCTGCGTATCTGGAAAATATCTATCGTAGCCCTAAAAAAAAAAACACACACAGATAGAAGCAAGCGAACAGCAATAATGCAATAAGACTCTGCCTTAAAAACACTCTCCGACTTGCTACATAAGAGATTTCCATCAGTCAGCAGCTGGTTTGGGCACAGCAGCCGGCAAGGACTGTATCCCTACACCTCCTATAACGAGGTGGGTATGAGCCACGCATGAGCTGGTTAGGTGGCTAATGTACTGTGAAGTTAAAAACCCAGAACACTTACTTACCGGGAGTATATAAAATGAGAAATGGAAAATACTATAAGAGTAGGATTTTAGTAAAAGCTTACAAATAAAAAAAAAGTAAAAAAAAAGATAAACATTTGCAAATAGCTAAAAAAAAATTCATTATTACGGAAAATGTAATTACATTTGTACAAATGTATTCAAGTTATCATTAATATGAATAATTCCATTGCTTTTTCAAATGTTGTATAAAAAATGGTTACATTTATGATGGCAGTAAATGTATTTATTTTGCATTTATATTATGTTTTTAAATTTGTAATAAACAATACCAGATTTATTATACCTACCGGTATTCCTGTTAATCATATTATATTATAACTGTATTCGTAGATATAAAAATAAAAAAAAACAATGTTTTTTCTCCTGAGCTAGTTCTTTACTGTTATGTCACGTACACACGATCGGTTCGTCTGATGAAAATGGTCTGATGGACCGTTTTCATCAGACGAACCGATCGTGTGTGGGCCCCATCGGTGAAAAAACGTAGAACCTGTTTTAAAATTATCTTATGGTTAAAAAACCGATAGAAAAAAACGATCGTCTGTGGGGAAATCCATCGGTTAAAAATCCACGCATGCTCAGAATCAAGTCGACGCATGCTCAGAAGCATTGAACTTCATTTTTCTCAGCACGTCGTCGTGTTTTACCTCACCGCGTTCTGACGCAATTGTTTTTTTAACTGATGGTGTGTAGGCAAGACTGATGAAAGTCAGCTTCGTCGGATAACTGATGAAAAAATCCATCAGACCGTTTTCATCGGAAGAACCGATCGTGTTTACAGGGCATTAGTCAGGGCCATGTTGACCACTTGGGCTGTTGTAAGACTCTTTTATGGTTATTCTTTCTTTTTTATGTTGAAACTTTGAAAGTGGCCTATTTGTAATATGTTTAAAAATTTTATAAAAGGAATTAAAAAAAAAATACAACTACTAAAATCAAAAATAAAAATTATTTGGACAATAATTATAATGATGATAATAATAAAAATAATGATGATGCCCGATGGTGTGTAGAGGGCATTAGTCAGGGCCATGTTGACTACTCGGGCTGTTGTATGACTCTTTTATGGTTATTCTTTCTTTTTTATGTTGTAACTTTGAAAGTGGCCTATTTGTAATATGTTTAAAAATTTTATAAAAGGAATTAAAAAAAAAATACAACTACTAAAATCAAAAATAAAAATTATTTGGACAATAATTATAATGATGATAATAATAAAAATAATGATGATAATAAAAATGAATACAAGTAATGGTAATGTTAATAATACTAATAATATTTATAACAATAGAAACTGTTATTTTTTTTAATATAACTAGTAAAATACTTATTATACATGACCTAAAAAAGCGTTTAACATGTTATCATAGGTGAACTTATCCTTAAAATCTAAACATAAAAACAAAAAAATGTTATATTGCAATTCTTAGATGTGGTGGCTGCATTCATATTCTTTTTTAGGCTTGCTCATAAATCTTTTTGACTTTTTTAAAATTGTTTAAAAAAGGGAATTTAATTTATTATGTTGCCTATAAAAATAGTTTATATTAGCGGCGGTGGCAGTACTGTAATAAGTTAATCGGAAAAGAAAACACATCTTAATGTACTACCCCATATTAGTGTGTTTATTAAAGTGTTTATTTTCTCTCCATACATTTGCACAGCATGAAGAGTATAACTTTGGATTTAACAAAAGCCAGAGGAAACGCCAACTTGAGGGTTCAACGTAAAGAGAAAAAAAAAAAAAAACGCTTCATTGGAGAAATCCTGCAAATATCCAGGATTACTGTGTTTTACAAGCCATGTCGAATTTGTACGTGGTACATCTGGTTTCAGGAGATAGAATAGGAGGCGAAGGGAAAGGTTCGGCTAAAAGAAAATTTTCTCTGTGTTAAAATAAACAGCTCAGCACCTAATGCTTTCGTAAGGTGGTCAGGTCCACACAGCCGACGGCATTTTGAGGGACACCGACACGCTGCTGTTTACAAATTAACACTTCATCAAAAGCTACCCCAAATTACTGAGCTACGGGAGAAAAAAAAGGTAAATTTGTTCAGAAAAAAAACAGCAAACTCACAATTAAATAAAAAAAAAAAAGAAAAGAGCAGTATGCAGCGCAGGGCTTTCTCCGTCACCTGAAAATCTATTTTCTTCTAGAGGAACTATGACATATTTTCAATGTACATATTTATAATTATTATTGTAACGTTAATCTGGAAATATGTTGCATTCACAACATTACTTGCTTGCTGTCCGGAATTTAAAATGTTGTATTTAAAAAGTGGTATTAAATAAGTTCACCTTCGTGAAAAAACGAATGAATGCACATTTTTTTGCAGGTAAAAAAAAAAAAAAAAAAAAATCGCATTTTTAATTATTATTTTATTTCGTTTTTATTTAAAAAAAATTAGGAGCCTGTAAAACATTGCACTTGCGATCAGAAGATCACGGGTGCAATCTCAGGCTCCTGCAGACTGTCCGTTTATCTGCTCGTATCTAGTATGACTCAATGGACTACCTACAGTGCTCAACAGCCCCCTGGTAGTTCTTGAAGGCCAGTTTACACCATAAAAACGCAGTCCGGATGCGTTCCAAATGCTTTTCTGCATGCGCGTTTTTGATGCGATCCAGTGCGTTTTTGATGAAGACCAGTCCTTTTTTTACGCCGCCTCTTTTTTCTTAACCTTAAATAGGGAAATTCGTGTTCCAGTGCATTTTTGGTGCATTTAGGTGTGTTCCAATGAGTTTTACAGCGTTCCAGTACAGTCCAAGTGCAGGGAAAATGCAGCATGTTCTACTTTTTTTTCTGGAACGCACTGAACTGGTCTAAACTATGCCGTTGAAAACCATATAACCTAATTTCCATGCGTTTTTGATGCAGGAACAAAACGCACTGGACTGCAAGTGGTGAGAACGACAAGCCGTCAGCTGCAAAGGCTGTCAGTACTTGTAGTTCATTCACTGACAGATGTGAATGAATGACGTGGGTGTGTGGGCAGAGCCACGTTCTGTTCAAATTGTGACAGCAGGTACAGGGGAGACTTTACTTTGATGCAACTTTGATAAGGCTTGTATATTCTTTGGGGCACAAATCACCCTGAAATCGCACTAAAGTAATACAGGAGCTTTTTCCAACATTGCGCCGTGTTGAGTAGCACTGGTGTCATTTGACACCATTGAAAACAATGCGATTTCCCTTTTCATGCAATTCTGTACGACTCGAGTTGCATCTGAAATTGCACTAGTGTAAACAAGGCCTAAAGTAGAATTCAAGCTTAAACCTGAAAATTAAAACCCCAAACATTAAATATTTTTTTTTAGCAGAGACTAGACATGTGCACAACAAAAATTTTCGTATTTTTTGGTTCCGTTTCGTCTCGTTCCGTAGATTCGTAAAGATTCGTAATTTCGTAAGACGCAAGTTTTCCTATTCGGACCCGTTCGTATTTTCGTAACAGTTTTATTTTCGTTTATACTGAATGATTCGTAATTCTGTCTAATTTATTTTCGTTGATTCTAAATTCGTAATTTTATTAGATAATAATTTTCGTTTAATGGATTCGTAATTTTGTACTTTCGTAAACACATAGCAACACGCGGAGAATCCATATTAAGATATACTTTCTCTTAAGCCCCGTACACACGGTCGGACTTTTTGCCAACAAACGTCAAAATAAGCGTTTTCCAAAAAATCCGACCGTGTGTACGCTCCATCGGACAAACTTTTCCGGTTTCAAAAGTCCGGCCAACTCCCTTCAGACAAAAATCCACGGAAAAGTTTGTTTGAAGTCCGATCATGTGTAAGAGGCTTTACACTGTACAATGTGACTCAGCACAAAAGAGATAAGCTGATTGGCTAAGATATTAAGTAATCACTCAATAACTACACTGCCCAGTGCCCATTCGAAAGAACGATACAAGTACAAAAATTTACGAATAGACAAAGAAACGGATTTACAAAACATACGAATGAAAATACGAACAGACAAAGGATTTAAAATATGGAATGCAAATCGTTCGTTATAGATGTAATTTTCGTTCTTTTGCTTTTTCGGCGTTTCGTATTTTAGTAAGTTTGTCCAATCATACGTTCGTATTTTTGCTTGTTCGTTATTTTGCTTATTCGTAATTCCGTAATTTTCGTATTTTGGGTCTTTCAGCTTTTCAGGTATTCGAATTGATACGAATGTATGAAAACTAACAAATTCGTATGACAATCCATTCGTTACTAACGGGAACGCACATGTCTAGCAAAGACCATAGAATAGAGTATAAAATGGTGATCGTTTCAATTTTTTACGTCAGTTTTTCAAACACAATTTTTTGGGGAAAAATACACATTAATTTTAATGTAAAAAAACAAAAATATATAACCCAATTTTTTTTGGTAAAATAGAAAAGATGTTACGTTGAGTACAGAGATACCCAACACGTCACTTTTTAAAATTGTGCACGCTCCTGGAATGGCGACAAACTACAATACTTAAAAAATCTCCACAGGCTACAATTTCAATTTTTTTACAGGTTACCTGTTAAGAGTTACGTTTGCGGTAATACCTCATGTGTGGTGCGATAACTGTTTACTTATGCGTGCGTGAGTTTTTTTATTTATTTTGTTTTTCTTTTTTACACGGTCCATTTTTTTTTTTTTTTTGCCGATCCCTTTTATTCCTATTAAAATGTAAACATCCCTTGCAATGGAAATAAGGGAAGACAGGTCCCAGGTCTATATAGAGATATTGGGTCTATAAGGCCCCAAATCTTTCCTCTACCTTTAAAAGCAAGAGATCCAAAAAAAAAAAAAACTCCATTGATCTTTTGTTTTAAAAAAAAATGTTACTTCTGCCTTAGACCGGGAGTGACATCATGACGTCACTCTGGACCAGGGAAAGAAAACCACCGGCTGAAAAAAATATATACTAGGGTTATGGCTTAAGCCATCAGCCATAACCCCAGTATTTTTTTTTCAGCCACTTAAAAACAACAATTTATTTATACCTATTACGGTCGTAAAGTGGTTTAACCAGTAGACTATCCCCCGCCGTCAAATGATGGCGGGACGATAAGCCACTCTTTCTGGGAGGACGTCATAAGACGTCATCGCCTTCCCGAGCCACTAGGTGGGCGCGCGCACACGCCACGTCACTGGGAACCCGATGCGCATGCCCGATTACCCAGTAACTGAGCAGGACCGTGGATCTCTATGTGTAAACACAGAGATCCACGTCTTGTCAGGGAGAGGAGACCGATGGTGTGTCCCTTCTACATAGGGACACCAATCGGTCACCTCCCCCTGTTAGAATCACTCACTAGGGTACACATTTAACCCCTTGATCGCCCCCTAGTGTTAACCCCTTCCCTGCCAGTCACGTTTACACAGTAATCAGTGCATATTAATAGCACTGTTTTCTGTATAAATGTGAATGGTCCCAAAATAGTGTCAAAAGTGTCCGATATGTCCACCATAATGTTGCAGTCACGACAAAAATCACAGATCGCCGCCATTACTAGTATAAAAAAAAAAATGCTATAAATATATCCCCTATTTTGTAGCCGATATAACTTTTGCGCAAACCCCTCAATATACGCTCATTGCATTTTTTTTTAACAAAAACATGTAGAAGAATACGTATCGGCCAAAACTGGGGAAAGTTTTTTTTTATATATTTTTGGGGGATATTTATTATAGCAAAAAGTAAAAAATATTGCTTTTTTTTTCAAAATTGTCGCTGTTTTTTGTTTATAGCGTAAACAAATAAAAACCGCAGAGGTGATCAAATACCACCAAAAGAAAGCTCTATTTGTGGGGGAAAAAATTATTAAAATTTAATTTGGGTACAGTGTTGCATGACCGCGCAACTGTCATTCAAAGTGCGAGAGCGCTGAAAGCTGAAAAATGGCTTGGGCAGGAAGGGGGGTGAAAGTGCCTGGTATTGAAGTGGTTAAACAATATTAAAACTTCAAAATTATTGGCGCAGAGCTCTGCCATTTTACAAAATATGTCATCTGTGATCGGCCAGAAGTATTTATGTAAAATATATAAACCAACTCATCTAGGTCATTCCAGTTCAAGGAGAAGGTAGCTTTATTCTGAGGCACTACAAGATGAAGTTCATTCAATAACTCATGAGGTAGTGCACTTTAGCATTTTTATCTTGGGAGCTAGAGGACCTTGTCCAAACACCGTTATTCTACTTTTGGTTCCATGTGGTCACCAGATGCCTGTATATAAGGACATATTTACGGTGAATATACTTCTAAGAACCCAACAAACCTGGCCAATTGACTTCTACCAAAAGTTCAAGTGCACCTAAACTAAAAACATGAAGATTAGCTATTTTATAGGGAACATATAAAAATGTCAAGCTAAGCAGTGCCCTAAAATATTTCCATTTGTCTTGATTTCCTCTGGAGAAATAGCAATGCACTTTCTGGTATGTGAAGATACCTGGGCACTTTTGCTCTGTAACCTTAGCTGTAAAGCTATATCATCTATCATCTATTACAGAGCACTTTTGCTCTATAACCTTAGCTGTAAAGCTATATCATCTATGACAATACTGTCCCTGACTGCTAGCCTCATGAGATTTGAAAGGAGATTTGGAGATGTCACTACTGTGCTGATCCCTGTTCTCCTTGCTGGAGTTGAACCTGTAACATATGATCTGCAGTGCAAGGATCTCCCTGCTTCTACTTCATTCTTCTGTGCACTGGAATTTGAGCCTTTTTTTATTGAAATGTGCAATCAATTCTAAACATGCATTAGCAATATTTTTGAAACTGGAAGCATTATTTTATTAAAGTAAACCTAAACCCTAAGAGCCGGTTCACACAGGGGCAACCTGGGATCCAACTTGAAGTTGCCCCAAGTCGTGTGGTTGAGAAAAACAATGGAAGTGAATGGAGCCGTCTTAATACACACTACTGAAGTTGCTCCGACTTCAGAAAAGGTTTCTTTACTACTTCAATCCGACTTGTAGGAAACTTGTACCCATTGATTTCAATGGAAGTTGCCTCAGAAGTCGGATCACTGTCTTAACTGAAGCAACTTTCCAGGAAGATAACATACATTTCTCAGGCAAACCTCTCCCTCCCACAGAGCTGATTGTTGTTTGATTGGCCACTGGAAAGCCTCCTGTCCTGGAGGCAACTTGAAGTTGCCTTGTAAGTTGCCTGATGATTCATACTCAAGTCGCGTCCAAGTTGCCTCCCAAAGTCGTGCTGGAAGTTGTGTTGCCCCTGTGTGAACCGACTCTAACTGAACAATATTTACTTTCCTAAAGTTCTGTCTATAATGAACAACTGTCAGTTTTGTTTTGTATAAAATATTTTCACTCAGTGCTGCCGATCGCTTCTCTCTTCAGCCACTTGCTGTCTACATGCACTCAGTCCAGTGTCAGCCGCACATCACTGCTCTGTACCCTATTCATGATAGGGACAAAGGTGGATCATGCCTTTGCTATTGTAGGCTGGAGTTGCCACTCGTAGTCCCCACCAGGGGAACATGTGAAAGGGACAACACAGGACCACAACTGGGAGACAGTTATCACACCATAACATGAAGTGCCTGAACAATAAACTTCATGGCAAGATCACCAGGTATTGTTTTCTGTTAGAATAGTTTTTATTGAGAAAGTGTTTAAGAGCATCACAAAATAGAGCGGCAAACAATCCTTGCCATGTTCAAATCATTTGACATTACAAATACATAGGGAACAAAAGGGAGGGAAATTGGAGGGGGTGGGGGAACTAAATTGAGGCTTTTCAAATAAGAGAGGAGCAAACATGAAAACCAAACATTACATGGGTGGTTGTATAGAGGAAACCCACGGGGCCCTCCCCTCCCCAGGGCCATGAGGCGGGTGAACGACGGGACTCTCCCCGGAGTAGCCCTACAGATCATCCCAATGTTCACCCACTATCCGAAATGTTGTAAACAACAAAATCGCAAAACCTTAATGAAATATTCTTCAAACAATTTGGGCTAGATTCAGGTAGGGGCGCGCAATCCACCGGCGGCGCAGCGTATCGTATTTACGCTATGCCGCCACAACACAAAGCACTTGCTCCGTAAGTTGCAGCGGCGTAGCGTAAATGGGGCCGGCGTAAGCACGTGTTATTCAAATGTGTAAGGGGGGGGGCGTGTTTTATGTGAATGTGTGTTGACCTGACATGATTGACGTTTTGTACGAACGGCGCATGCGCCGTCCGTGTACATATCCCAGTGTGCATTGCTCCAAATGACGTCGCAAGGACGTCATTGGTTTCGACTTGAACGTAAATTACGTCCAGCCCTATTCGCCAACGACTTACGCAACTTACGCAAACAAGGTAAAAAATTCAAAAATCGAAGCGGGAACGACGTCCATACTTAACATTGAGTGCGCCTCATAGAAGCAGGCACAACGTTACGCCGAAAAAGCCTTACGCAAACGACGTAAAAAACGAACGCCGGGCGCACGTACGTTTGTGAATCGGTGTATCTAGGTAATTTGCATACTCTCCACCGAAAACGACGGGAGCGCCACCTACCGGCCAGCGTGAGAATGCACCCTAAGATACAACGGCGTAAGAGACTTATGCCAGTCGTATCTTAGGCTAATGTCAGCGTATCTAGCTTTCTGAATATAGAAAGTAGATATGCCGGCGCAGCTTTGAATTTACGCTGCGTATCTATGGATGCGCCGGCGTAATTCTTTGCTGAATCTAGCCCTTAAACTTTTATCTTATGTTGTAGACTGCAATTATTCTCTCCATTATCAGAACACAATGCATTCTTTTCTGGGTAATGTGGCTTCCACTACTGATCATTTGTGAACAGTAAGTAAATGAAGGGGTAGATTGGGGGAGAGTGGAAAAAGAAGATGAGAAAGAAAAATAGAGAAGAAAAGAAGGTGAGAATCCGTCTGGGAGTCTAGGTCAAACGTTTCCGAAATCAGCAGTTAATGTCTGGGACCTGTAAGTAGGCCAGCCATGGAGCACACATTTTATCGAAAAGACGTTGTTTGTCTCGCAAGACACTAACCATTTTTTACCAGGTATTGTTTGTTTAATGAAAGCTACAGATACAAGATTGAAAACAATTTTGGAATTACAGTAGCATGTTAACAGCTTATACGAGATTTCAGTGATCCTGTTTAGTTAACAGATTGTTAAACCAAAGAAAGATGTTTCATTAAAAGATCATCCAAAAGGTCTGGAGAACACTGTCCTATGTCTTGAGTTGCATATAAGAAATGTAACACTTAGGGGTCTATTTAAAAAAAAAATGGTGAGCAAATGTTACTAATAATACCCCTTGCAAAAGTTATTAATATATGAGATATGTTATTTTCTGATACAAGGGCTGTACCAAATGTCTTGCAAAATGCGCATAACTTTTTTTTATTACCTTACAGAGGTCATTCAAGTTTCACATGTTGGTAGGGTAATTCTTCCTCTGCAGCATAGGTGTGAAACTGGGGGCCCTCCAGCTGTTGCAGAACTACAAGTCCCATGAGTCTTTGAAATGCTGACAGTTCCAACCATGACTCCCACAGGCAGAGGCATGATGGGACTTGTAGTTTTGCAACAGCTACATGGTCACCAGTTTGACACCCCTGCTCTACAGTAACCCTTTTTTTTAATTTCAGGTAAATAACAAATTCCAAGAACAAGCAATGTGCCGTCATTGTGTTCCTGACGAAAAAGGGGTGCAAGCTGTCTGACATCCACAGAAGGCTACTGAATAGACATGTGCACAGAAATTTTTTTTGTTTTTTTTTGTTCTGTTTCGTATCGTTCCGTAGGTTCGTTCCCGTTCGTTTTTCGTACGACGAGATTTTTTCGTATTCCGATAGTTTCGTATTTTCGTTACCGTTTTATTTTCGTACATGCGGGATGGTTCGGTATTCTGTTTAAATCATGTTCGTTACTTGTTAGACAATAATTTTCGTGAATTTTCGTCAATGATTTGCATTCTGTGTTTTGGATTCCTTTTTCTGTTCGTGTTTTCGGTCGTGTGTTCGTGTGACATCTATGACAATTTGTTATAGATGTCATATGAACATGCGACTGAAGATAGAAACAGAAAAAGGATTTTCGTCATTTTGTACTTTCGTAAATATATCGCGGAATTCGCGGCACTTTCAACACGCGGCTCATCCATATTAACTATTGTTAAGCCCCATACACTTAGTCAGACTTTTTTAACAACAAACATAAAAATTATCGTTTTCAGTTTGTTCTCAGAAAATTTGTTCGTTTTTAAACTCCATCAGAAAACCATTTTTGGGTTCAAAAGTCTGGCCAACTGATCTCCCTTCAGATGAAAATCCACAGAAAAGTTTATTTGGCTTTACTGTACTACTTAGCACAAAAGAGAAGCTGCTTCACTAACTACACTCACTGTCCATTCAAAAAAACGAAAATGACATCTGTGGCAAGGGATTTGCATTCTGTGTTTTGGGTCCTTTTTCTTTTGGTGTTTTCGGTCGTGTGTTCGTGTGACATCTATGGCAAAAGATTTGCATTCTGTTGAATCCAAAATACGAACAGAAAAAAGGAATTCAAAATACAGGGTGCGGGTCTTTTGTTGTGGATGTCGTGTGAGCATGCGACTGAGGGTGCGAACAGAGAAGGGATTCAAACAAGATACAGAGTGCAAATCTTTTGTTGTGGATGTCATGTGGACATGCGGCTGAGGATACGAGCAGAGAGGGGATTCAAACAGGATACAGAATGCAAATCTTTTGTTATAGATGTCATTTCCGTTCTTTTGCCGTTTTCGTTTTGTCGTATTTTCGTCAGATCGTTCGTTCGTATTTGCGGTTGTTCGTTATGGGGCTCATTCGTAATCCCGTCGTTTTCGTATTTTGGTGCTTTAATTTTTTCGTATGTACACATTATTCTGCGGGTACGAAAATGAACATTTTCGTATGAAAATAACATTCGTATGAACGAGAATGCACATATCTACTACTGAAAGTTTATGGAGATGACACCACTGACAAGAGAAAGGTCTTAGAATTGGGGACTTTTGCCAATGGTGTCATCTCTGTAAACATTCTGTATTCTACTGCTGATGTTGGACAGCCTGTATCCCTCCTTCCTCAAGAACTCAAAGATGGCATGTTGCTTCTGCTTGGAATCCATTATTTACTAGACATGTGCATTTGTTTTTGTCCGAATGCATTTTCGTCCAAATTTTGGAAATATTCGCTGTCGGTTTAACAATCGGTAACGGACGCACAGAATCCAAAATCCGAAAGATCCAACATAAAAAATGCTTTATTTTTGTTTTGTAGGGACAACAGTTCAATAGATAGAAGATTCGACATGACGGTGACAATAGCGATCTGTGTTTATCGAACCTGCGGTTGAATGTGCCTAACCTAACTCTATTAGTCCAAGATCATTAGACATGGAGAGAAAAGATTCGACATTATAGGCACTGGGATTCGACGAAGCAGCTAAAAACATATGATCACCGCAAGCGGACATTTATGGTCAAATGCTCCGCCCATAGACTATAGAAGAATTCTAATGTTGATTGACTAGTAATAATAATTAATAAATATAGTTATTACTAGTCATACAACATTAGAATTCTACTATAGATTGTGGGCAGAGCATTCGATCGGAAACGTATAATTACGGCGTCGTACAGTTTAGCTGCTTCGTCGAATCTTCTTAGAACATCCGACAGACACCATAAGCCTTCAACTGACAGATTCTACCTTAATTCAGATTTTTGGACAAATGCATTTTTAAACGAAAAAAATAAAAAATAAAAACAAATTTCAGGGGGTAACTAAATTAATAAATTTTTCGGACAAAACCGAAATTCCGAAACAAAATATTTCAGTGCGCACATGTCTATTATTTACCTGCAATGAAAAAGAAGAACAGGCTTTACTGTAGAGCACAGGTGTCAAACTCAAGGCCCGCAGGCCGAATCCGGCCCTCCAGGCCATTTCATGTGGCCCTTGCATCTCTCCTGTAGCTGCAAGAGAGCTCCAGCCCTCCTTTGCTCATCCTCCAGACCCTTACTTTCTGCTTCCAAGCAATGCATCCAGCTTCTTCCCAGCAGAAGCATAAGGAAAGGGGATGCACTGTGATGTAAGGGAGAGTGGGGGACTCAACTTCTGATGGTGGGGTGGCTCTTGACATCTAATGTAAGGGGAGGGGATGTGCTGCACATCTAATCTTACATATACAACTGGCCCTTTTGAGGGCAAACATTATGCTGATGCGGCCCACAATGAAATTGAGTTTGACACCCCTGACTGAAGAAGTTACTCTACCAACACATGAAATTTAAACAACCCATGTTAGTTAGTAAAAAAAAAAAAAGTTATCCCCGCTTTTGCATTAGTTTCATTACAACTTTGTTCTTAAGTTGTCTTTTTCAAGGTTAATGTAACATTTATTTAGTAAATCAGGTTTGTTCCAATATTGTCAAATTGAATTTGTGTGAACTATTATACATGTTAATGTATGGATTTCTCTGATGAATATAAGCAGCACTGGGCATGACATATTCTAAGAACATCTCATTCTAAGAGAAAACAACCCAAGAACTTTCAATCAAAAGAGAAAAATGCGACCTTCTTGAACAGGATTTACCAAAATTCAAGCATTGTATAGTAGAAGCAGGAACATACATGACATATAATCTTAGAACATTCAACCAGGTGCTGTATATGTCCTAGTAATTACTGTTTCTGAATCTTCAATAATCAAAGAACATTTGCCCCGCTAGTGAACGAAAATTACCTCCAAGGATGTGAATCTGGTCAACTCAAAGAACGTTTAACCACCAAACATTCCACAGAATGAACGAATGAATATTTAATACAGTGGTAACCACCAATATATAGCCTAAAAACAATTATTTTCCATTTGCAAATAATCTAAATAATCCAATATTCAGATTAAAAGCAAGCACTCAAATTTGCATCATTTACCCAAAAACAACATTCACCAAGGAACATTCGATTTTGCTGTAGCAGTGCGAAAAAATCCCTAAAACAAATCAGTGATTGCTGGTTAACTCACACAGAACGAATTAACATTTAGTTTTGCTAGATTAACAGCTATGCATAATAATAGATCCTTAATTATCGCACAAGAGTATGGGAAGAGAACTAGAAAATGCACAATCAGCAGGCTTGGAGGACTGGAGTTGAGCACCTCGGATTTAGATACCGCGGACAAACCTAACCAGTCAGGAGGGATTTCCATGGTTTATTCCTTTGCTCCTTTCTACAACAGATGCAGAAAGCAGGGCCCAGGATTCTGCACATTCCTCCAGCATTGATCCTCGAGAACCTGATATGGTCTGTGCTGTTAAAATTATTCTCAATCACATGCATTCAAAATGACATCAGCTACCACACAGGATTTTAACACACACAAAGCAGGTGGCCAGCAGCAGTTCTCTCCCTCCTGTTCCACCTCACATCTGGTATTGCAATCTACCATAGGTGCCGGGGCTGATGTTATTCATTTTTTTCCCTCTTATAATAGAAAACATGGCTTATATGCTTCAAAAAAATCCAAAGCAAAACAGACATTTGTATAATGGCAATTGGGTATTCCAAAACTCAAAAATGAGGCCATCAAATTACCAATACAAATATGTAGACTCAATGAAAAAAACAATTGTATAAAAATTAAAATCTAATTTAGGGCCAACTCCATGCAAATATCTAAATACACAGTTGAAACACACATTTGGAGAGCTTTTCATTCATTCATAAATTTTTGCATTTAATGGCTGCATCTTATCAGAAAAATGACAACGTTAAGGTGCCAAGTTCCCCAAATCCTAAAGGAACAGTCTTGGGACACTATGCAGAGTGGCAGTGGGTACGGAGTGCTGGATGCGCACTGTATTTACGCCCAAAATTATGTAATTTGGCAATCAATCTCACATGGTCTTGGTCTTAAAAACCTCAAGATAATTACGTAGCAGTAACTCTTAGCAATTAAACTCTTCTGTTCTCCTCTCTTCTTCAAAAGGTCCAGGGGAGTAGTCTTTCAACTGTCTCTAATTTAGGAGATTTATTGACGATTTTTTCCATTAAAGTACATACTTGTGAGATTATGCTCATGAGCATAACCTAACAATTACTCAACAATCTTCTACAGTAGCACAAAAAGATCAAATATTTGCACAAAGAAACTTTTTTCATTCTCAGATTAAAAACTGGTTTTGTAGCCATAGGCTTAAAGCAGATCTTCACCTATTACAATGACTTGGCCCTTCTGTAACCCACCCACGTACAGTACAGACCAAAAGTTTGGACACACCTTCTCAATCAAAGAGTTTTCTTTATTTTCATGACTATGAAAATTGTAGATTCACACTGAAGGCATGAAAACTATGAATTAACACATGTGGAATTATACATAACAAAAAAGTGTGAAACAACTGAAAATATATTTCATATTCTAGGTTCTTCAGAGTAGCCACCTTTTGCAGCAGACACATCTCTAGAACTGGTAAGAGGAGACTGTGTGAATCAGGCCTTCATGGTAGAATATCTGCTAGGAAATCACTGCTAAAGAAAGGCAACAAGCAGAAGAGACTTGTTTGGGCTAAAGAACACAAGGAATGGACATTAGACCAGTGGAAATCTGTGCTTTGGTCTGATGAGTCCAAACTTGAGATCTTTGGTTGCATCCCCCGTGTCTTTGTGCGACGCAGAAAAGGTGAACGGATGGACTCTACATGCCTGGTTCCCACCGTGAAGCATGGAGGAGGAGGTGTGATGGTTTGGGGGTGCTTTGCTGGTGACACTGTTGGGGATTTATTCAAAATTGAAGGCATACTGAACCAGCATGGCTACCACAGCATCTTGCAGCGGCATGCTATTCCATCCGGCTTGCGTTTAGTTGGACCATCATTTATTTTTCAACAGGACAATGACCCCAAACACACCTCCAGGCTGTGTAAGGGCTATTTGACCAAGAAGGAGAGTGATGGGGTGCTGCGCCAGGTGACTACCTCTTGAATCAAGAGAATGCCAAGAGTGTGCCAAGCAGTAATCAAAGCAAAAGGTGGCTACTTTGAAGAACCTAGAATATGAAATATATTTTATTTATTTGTATATTTATTTAGCTTTGATGCCTTCAGTGTGAATCTACAATTTTCATAGTCATGAAAATAAAGAAAACTCTTTGAATGAGAAGGTGTGTCCAAACTTTTGGTCTGTACTGTATATGGTGTTTTTCTTATTTTTTTACGCTTCCGCCTGCCCCCCCATTCTCTATTATTCGCCTAGGTGAATAATGTCATTGTCCCCAGCGGCTCATAGGATATGTGACAAGCATATTCAAAGAGGCACCAGGAGCCCCACACATTGCCCCATACACTGAAAGAGTTGGGGGGCAGGCCTAGCGACGCATCATTGGTAGGCTGCACCATAACTGGGAAGAGCAGGCGCAGCCACTCAATGATGCCACAGATGAACATGGCAGTACGGGACCCAGCAGTGGCTGCAGAGAGCAGGACCTTTAGCAGGACAACACTGCATCCTCTGTGTGGGCATCAGGGAAGCGGGGGAGCAAAAAAATAATAATGATATTCATGTTTAAAGTAGAATTTTGGCCAAGCTATGGAAATTTAGTTATTTACATGTTCCAAACAAACAGGAACAATGCTCTAAGTCTAAAGCAAGCTCTCACTGACCTTGTATTTACAGACACCATAAGGTAATACTGGGTACTAGGCAATACATAAGTTCAGAAACAATACTTTCACCTTTGTTTTCCCCGAATTTAAAAAAAACGTCACTGCTTTTCTGAACTTTGAAGTTCAATTGTTCCACCGTGGTAACAGAGGGTAGTGAAGGTTTGTTTTAAAGATTATTTACTGCTCGTCGAGAATATATAAATAGTTATGTCAACAATTTAGCCACAAAATATTCTTCATATCTTGTAATATAATGTAATAAAATAGCCACTGTATATTTCTCCTTTTCTAATTAATACGTTATGACAAATATAAAATAATAAAGAAACAAAAAATTAAAAATATGAGCCTTTAAGCTTTAAAAATATAAATGCAAAATGGACCTAGAGTCTCTTACGTATGTTGGCTGCAGGAACCCCTGAGATGATGTCAACAGGACGTTGGTTTATTGCAGAAAAGAATAATATGTAAAAGGCACTAAAATTTCATTTTCAAAAGTCACCTGGCATAGCGAGTAATAAAGTAAAGTACAGTAGCTTAAATCATTTTGCAAGTGGGAAAAACTGTGGTTGCTTTTGGGCCACATTGAATATAAAGCATACAAGCGATCATATTTAACAAAAGCAAGAAATGGGAAAAAAAATCTGAGACGCTGATTTATTACATTTGTACAAATTCCAATCTACATTAATCTTGTTAACAGACAGAGTTATTAGGTTATAAATTGCACAAAAACTGTTACAAACTTTTTCTAAATCACCTCAATGTGCTACTTTCTGGTTGTTTCTGACTCTAATAATTGTATTTATAGTTTAAAGCCTAAAACTAATGCCAATTATAAATGGATTGGAGTGGTTACTATTTTTGTTTTGATTGCTGTAGTGTCGGGACACTGTGTTGTGCTGGGGTTCCGTTGCTTTAAGAAATAGGCTATCTAGAGGAATACCTGCCCTTAAAAAGGTTGTAAAGGAAAAAAAATGTTTTCATAATAAGCATCCTTTACCTGCAGACATTCCTCTTCTCACTTCCTCATTGTTCGTTTTTTCTCAGAAGTTGCTCTATTTCTTCTCTGTTCTGTTCACTTCCTGCTTGTCTGATTTTACTGACCACCTTGATGGGAGGCTTTACTGTGGTGGTCAGTAACGTGCTCGTCCCCTCCTGGGAACTACATCTGTGCGGCAGGACGCTCTCTACGTGTTAGAGACTTCAAGGAGGTGTGAATTACTGGGCGTGCCGCAATGTAGTTCCCAGTTCCCAGAGCCGCAAACCAGGAAGTGAATGAAAGAACAGAAACTAGAACGCCGGAGGTGATATAGATGAAGGAATTTAGAAAGTATTTACTTGTTTTTCAACAGAATCATTACACTTTCTGTCTGTCTACCTTGCAGACATTAATTTAAGGCAAAAAAATGTTTTCCTTTACAACTCCTTTAAAGCCTAAGACTGGGATGCCATTAAAGTGCATGTAAAGGCAGGTGTCACAATACTTTTGACCATTATATATATATATATATATATATATATATATATATATATATATATATATATATATATATATATATATATATATATAATGGAGGCCATAGTCCTAAAAAAAATAAAAGCATTACAAAACATAAAAAAAAATCATCAACATTAAAAATTGTAGTAGCTTTCCTTTATTTTAGATTTACTGTTACTGTTTTCTTTTTCTTCTTCTTTTTTTTTCTTTCTTTTACAGGGAGTAAAAAGGAAACCAACTTTACAGCAATACTATAGACTCCAAATCAGTGTCAAGGGGAAATGTAGTGTTCCCTTTACAATTAAAAGGACACTTGAGCCTCAAGGATATGAGGTGTTATGACTGAAAACTTCATGTGAATACAAAATAAGATTGTTAAAATATTTGCACTCCTGGCATAATTGGGGGAAAATTAGGCCGCTGGGACTTGGGCCAACCAAAAGGGGGGGGGAGATCCTGATATTTTTAACACATTTATGGGAGGTCAGAGTCACCTAATTCTGGGGAGGGAGCTGGATTTTCAAGACAATCATTTGATTATCTGAAAACAAAATTAACCCGTGGCCTCTGATTTCTGGCGGATTAAAAGTCAAAGCCAAATTAACCTGCTTCAAGTAAAAGGAGTAGCTTGCTGCTGTGACCTTGACTACCTAAATCGGATTTTTTTTTTTTTTTGTGTTGTCATCACATAATGAGATTGAAAGTACCTCCAGAACTGTGTGAGGGAAAAAAAAAAACACTTAAAACTTTTCCTTGTTGCTTTTAGCAGGTTTTCTGCTGTAGCCTGGGACATTATGTTCCATTGGGAACAGAAAGTCGAGCTGTGCATAAACATACAAAAGTTTTTGGACACCTGACTATTAAATCCAATATGAAGTTGTTGGACTTCTCTCCAAAACCACGAGAATTAACATGACGTTGTTTTCCGTTTCTTCCCTTTGCATACATATCAGTCTAATCTTTTGGGAAGGCTTTCCACATTTGTGAGGTCAGATACTGATGCAGGACAACAAGACCTTGCTCATAATCGGCATTCCAGTGCATTCTAAAAGGTTTCAGTAGGGTTGCGGTCAGGGCGTTGTGCAGACAACTCAAGTTCCTTCACACCAAACCATATCTTTTTTGAAAAGAGGAAAGGATGGATGCTACTCCTGACCAGCCCAGGTGAAAAAATGATGAAGTGTTGCCTCAGCCTACATCAGGGGTGCCCAACCAGTGGCCCGGGGGCCAAATGTGGTCCACGGAGCCCTCTGATGTGGCCCGCGACCTCCTGCCCTGGGATGGAATAAAATAAAATAGAATAGAATACTGTTATTAAAGGAAAGTTTATTACGAAAATCACAGGCCCGGATTCTCGTACGAGTTACGCCGGCGTATCTCCAGATACACCGTCGTAACTCTGAGGCCCCGTACACACGTCCGAGAAACTCGACGGGCAAAACAAATCGTTTTGCTCGTCGAGTTCCTTGTGAAGTCGCCGAGGATTACGGCGAGCCAAGTTTCCCCATTGACTAACAAGGAAATAGAGAACATGTTCTCTATTTGGCTTGACGAGTTCCTCGTCGGTTTCCTCGGCCAAAAGTGTACACACGACCGGGTTTCTCGGCAGAATACGGCTCCGATCGAGTTTCTGGCTGAATTCTGCCGAAAAACTCGGTCGTGTGTATGGGGCCTGAGTCCGAGCCGTCGTATCTATGCGCCTGATTCTTAGAATCAGTTACGCATAGATTTGAATTAGATCCGACCGGCGTAAGTCTCTCACGCCGTCGTATCTTAACTGCATATTTACGCTGGCCGCTAGGGGCGTGTACGCCGATTTACGCCTAGAAATATGTAAATCAGCTAGATACGCCAATTCATGAACGTACGCCCGGCCGACGCAGTACAGATACGCCGTTTACATTAGACTTTTCCCGGCGTAAAGTTACCCCTGCTATATGAGGCGTACCAATGTTAAGTATGGACGTTGTTCCCGCGTCAAATTTTTCACGTTTTACGTTGTTTGCGTAAGTCGTTCGCAAATAGGGCTGGGCGTCATTTACGTTCACGTCGAAAGCATTGGCTTCTTGCGGGTTAATTTGGAGCATGCGCACTGGAATACTTTCACGGACGGCGCATGCACCGTTCATAAAAAGCGTCATTTACGTAGGGGTCACATTAAATTTACATAACACACGCCCACATCTAACACATTTGAATTAGGCAGGCTTATGCCGGCCTATTTACGCTACGCCGCCGCAACTTTGGTTTGAGAATACGGCACTTGCCTGTCAAAGTTGCGGAGGCGTAATGTAAATAGGATACGTTATGCCCGCACAAAGATGCACGCTTCTACGTGAATCCGGGCCACAGTGTATATATAGGCATATCTGTTCTGCAGTGGTTACTGGGCTGCTTTCAAACCAATCCGCAAGTGTAGAGAAGTGCACCTGTGGGTTACCTGCACTGAGCCATAGACTTCTATTACCTGCGAGTTTGGTGTGCTGAGAGTAGAGTGGGCTCTATAGAGCCGAATTAGGGGCCATCCACCCGCTTCGCTCATTGTGGCCTGCAACCGGTTACCAAGTCCCTTAAGTGGCCCTTGCTCTTCAAAAGGTTGGGCACCCCTGGCCTACATGAGTGGTTTGGTGGAGACATGTAGGCTGAGGCCGCTTTTCATCATTTATTCACATGGGCTGGTTGGGAGTAACGACAATCCTTTTGTCTTTACATTTACTAACCCCCTGAATTGGTATCAGGACAAGCCTGCATTATTCTGGGACACAGGGATATCCTTTCACCTCTATTTTGTGCGGTGTCATAAGCAATCACACAGGTTGTGTATCTTCTTGGAGCTGGCTTTGTGCACCTGAGCTTAAAACTTTAGAATGGTGTCAAAACACCTTTAGGCCATAAAGTGTAGAAGGCCCTGGTAAGATGAAGTCAGGATTTTGATGGGTCTGAGGTCTGCGATTTTATTTTACTTGGTAATTTTATGGGAGGGGGTGGTGCAAGTGGGAGGAGATCAATTAAGCACTTTCCATCCGGGCCAATTCTGGCACTTTGGTCCTACATGTAAAAATCTTTTTTTTTTTTATATATAGAAAATTAAATAGAACCCCAAACTATATGTATGTTTTTTTTAAACCGTAGAGAACACAATGGCGGTCGTTGCAATTTTTATCTCGCACGGCATTTGCACAGCAATTTTTTTAATACTTTTTTGGGGGTAAAAAAAACAGTTTTGTGCTTTAAAAACAAACAAAACAAAGTTAGCAATTTTTTTTGCATAATGGCAAAGATGATGTTACGCCGAGTAAACCGATACCGAAGAGGTCACCCTTCAAAATTGCACACGCTCGTGGAATGGCGCCAAACTTCGGTACTTAAAAATCCTGATCGGCGATGCTTTAATTTTTTTTACTGGTTACATGTTTCAAGTTACAGAGGAGGTCTAGCGCTAGAATTATTGCTCTCACTACAACGTTCGTGGCAACACCTCACATGTGTGGCCTGAACACCGTTTTAATATGTGGGCTGGACGCTTCTGCGTGCAAGCACACGGGGACAGAGGCACTTTAAAAAAAATGTTTTGTTAATTCTACTTTTAGCTTTTTACTTTAACACTTTTTTTTAAAAAAAAAATAATAATTTTGATCACTTTTATTCTTATTACAAGGAATGTAACCATTGCAATAGGAATAAGCATGCAGGTCTCACCACATCTCACCACTAGGCTGGGAAGCCTGAAATAAAAAAACAAAAAACGATCTCAGCTACCCAGCCGAGGCGGCATTTTTTTTTTAAATGCAGAGGCTGGGAGTGATGTCATAACATCGTGCCCGGCCTCCGAACGATCATAGAGACTCCAGCGACCATCTGGTCCGCCAGAAATCTCTATGGTATCTCTATGGTAAGCATCCGGTGCCCGCGGATCCATTCTCCGACTCACTGATCGCAGCAGTGAGTCGGTAGAAAGAACCTTATGGCAGCCCGTAAGAACGATCAAGTGGTGGAACAGCCGCTATTATCATTCTTATGGTGCAGAGAATCGCCGGCTCTAAAAGACGATATCTGAATGATGCCTGTAGCTGCATTCAGGTATCCCCGCTCAAACGTCCATATGCGTACCTTGGGCGGAAAGTGGTTAAAGTGGTTCTAAAGGCTGAATTTTTTTTTACCTTCATGCATTCTATGCATGAAGGATAAAAACCTTCTGTGTGCAGCGGCCCCCTCCCCAGCCCCCTCAATCCTTACGGGAGCGCTCTCTGATCCAGCGATGTTCACGATATCCTATCCTGGGTTTTCCCTTCTCATTGGTCGAAACAGCAACGGGAGCCCATTGGCTCACACAGCTGTCAATCACAGCTAGTGAGCCAATGAGGACAGAGCGGGGGCGGGGCCGAGCGTGGCTCGATGCGTCTTATGGATGTATAGAGCAGCGGCTTGGGAGCGAGCAGGTAACGGTGCGTCCAGGGCAAACGGTTTTCTCTCTGGGGGCACTGTTTGAGGAGGAGCGCCGGCGGGGGATCCGAAAAAAAAAAAAAAGGTTTCGGAGCTGCTCTGTGCAAAACCACTTTTATTTTAAAGAAGCTTTATTACCACTTTCAGGCTTGTTCATTTATTTTAGTTAATTTGAACAAAATAACTACATCTATGAAATAAAAACTGTACAATGAGCCACAAAATATGTTCACAATTTTAATTGGAAGAGCCTGGGACTACTAAAAGTGAAGTAAATGGGTCATTTAAATCCCTCCAAGTATACACTTGACTAATATAGGAATATGACCTGTGTAGAAGTTTACTGCTATAAGGCCTCTACCATTTAGTGGTACAAATATGACTTTTAAAGTATTGTTTATTTCTGCTGTGGGGGCCTTTAGTATGTTCAAATTCGAGATACACCAAAATGTTGGCGGCCGAAAGATATCGGGCAAAAATGGGGTTATAGGCATTTTACCGATAGGAGAAAAATGTGCAGATAATAGCACCGAAAACGCACGGATTTTGCCATTATTTTACTACAATCTTAATGTACTTGTGCTGTGTTTTAATAGATCATGTGATTAAAAAAAACACATAACAAATTTAACACAGGTGAGTTATTGATGCGTTCTTGCTGCATTTTCAATGCATTTCAACAGGGAGGTGCATTTTTGGTGCGTTTTTTTTTTTTAACTGACCAAAAATGTAGCAAGCAAAATTTTTTTTTTTTAACACCATAATGAAGCGCAAGAGACAAGTGTGAAGACATACATAGAATTTGCCCCCCAAGCTGATTCTGACACTTCTCTCCTACATGTAAAAATCACCATTTTGTTTGCTAGGAACCCCCAAACATTATATATGATTTTTTTTAGCAGAGAGTCTAGAGAATAAAATGGTGGCCATTGCAACTTTTTATGTCGCATGGTATTTGCACAGCAATTTTTCAAATGCTTTTTTGGGGAAAAAAACAGTTACATGAATAAAAAAAAAAACACCAAAGTTAACCCAATTTTATTGCTTAACGTGAAAGATGATGTTACGCAGAGTAAAAAGATACCCAACATGTCATGCTTTAAAACTGCGCATACTCAGGGAATGGCGCCAAACTTTGGTACTTAAAAATTTCCGTAGGCGACGCTTTCAATTTTTTTACAGGTTACCAGTTTAGAGTTAAAACGAGGAGGTCTTATTGCTCTCGCTCCATCATTCTCGGCGATACCTCACATGTAGGTTGAACACCGTTTACATATGCGGGCATGACGTACGTATACGTTCGCTTCTGCGTGCGAGTATGCGGGGATGGGACGCTTTAAAAAAAATTTTTTATTGTTTATTTTATTTTTATATTTTGACACTTTCCCTCTACATTTATTTTTTAATCACTTTTCTTCCTATTACAAGGAATGTAAACATCCCCTGTAATAGGAATAGGACATGGCAGGTTCTCTTTACAGTGAGATCTGGGGTCTATAATTTTGGAAAGCCTGAGATCTCGGCTTCCCAGCTGAAGAAACAGCAGTGTTTGCATCTGCTGAAGCCGGATGTGACGTCTTAACGTTGCGCCTGGCCTCCAAAGGTCATAGAGATGATAAAACGGCTGCCGGTGGCCGATTAATTCTCTGGCTCACCGAACGCTGGGGCAAGCCGGAGAATCAATCGGGCGCCGGCGGCCTTTTACCATAGAGAATACCGTGGACTGGATGGTCCCCCGATCATCTCTATGACCTTCGGAGGCTGAGGCCAGACGTGAGGTCATGACGTTGCGCCCGGCCTCCAAAAGGTCATAGAGATGACCGGGGACCACCCAGTCCATGATATTCTCTATGGTAAAGGGCTGCCGGCGGGCGATTTGTTCTCCGGCTCACCGATCGCTCGGGTGAGCCAGTAGAAGCACCGGAGGGCAGCGGTAGGGGATGTCCCCTCCTGCCACCTGTAAAAACAACCAAGCCGCTATTATTGTTTTTACAATGCAGGGAATCGCCGGTGGAAAAATATCATATCTGAATGATGCCTGCCGCTGCAGGTATCATTCAGATATCCCCACTCAAAGTCCATGATGTCATATGACGTTGTTGGGCGGAAAGTGGTTAAAAAGGGATTTTTGTTCTTGAGCTTTTCTTGCACTAAAGTTGGCAATAAATTCATATTCATTTAAATTCATATTAAAGTGGAGATTCACCCGGAAATCACACTTTTTAACCTTAGCTTCATGCTCATTTTGTCTAGGGGAATCGGCTAGTTTTTTTTAAATCAAAGCTGTACTTACCGTTTTAGAGATGAATCTTCTCCGCCGCTTCCGGGTATGGGCTGCGGGACTGGGCGTTCCTATTTTGATTGACAGTCTTCCGACAGGCTTCCGACGGTCGCATCCATCGTGTCACGATTTTCCGAAAATAGCCGAACGTCGGTGCGCAGGCGCAGTATAGAGCCGCACCGACGTTTGGCTTCTTTCGGCTACTCGTGGCGCGATGGATGCGACTGTCGGAAGCCTGTCGGAAGACTATCAATCAAAATAGGAACGCCCAGTCCCGAAGACCATACCCGGAAGCGGCGGAGAAGATCGCTCCCTAAAACGGTAAGTACAGCTTCGATTTTAAAACAACTAGCCGATTCCCCTAGACAAAATGAGCCTCAATCTAAGGGTAAAAATTGTTTTATGGGTGAACTCCTGCTTTAATTAAAAAGTTGAATATAATACAGTTATATATAAAAATATATATATTTTTAAAAACTGTCATTTTATGTTTTGTTTTTGCATTTTTGGTTTCAGTTTCGGCACCAAAATTTCCATTCGGTGCGCCTCTAGTTCAAATGAATATTCATATGATGTCGTTTTTTTTTTTTTATTTAAATTATTATTATTTTCAGCATTTCAAAAAATTCCAAACATTCTTGAAACATATACTATGATGTAGTTACATGGCAAGCCAGGTTAAAATACAGACACGTGCCCACCTGATTGACTTAATTGTAAGCACAATGATCGACCATTGCACATGGCAAGTGTTTTATTTTATTTTTATTTTTACATAGACTTAGGTATTAAATGTTACAAAAGTTTATAATAAACCACTAAAAACATAATTCAGGAAAGGAATTTTGAATGTTCCAGTAAATTCAGTGAAGAGTTAACCAAGTGCTGCTGGCAGAGCGAGCATAGCGGAATATTCCTAGGTAAAGGCTCATCAGCTTTCTAGCTGGAGAAGTCTTGGCATGTCAATGAAGGCATTAAGTGGTGTACTTTGACTTCATTAGTTATGCAGTCAGCCCTGAGGCAAGGGGTTATGGGTCTTGCCAATTGCAGTTACACCAGCCTTCCTGCCTAGCCATCTCTAAACTAGAAGAAATAAAGGGAAAGAATTTAGAAGGCAGCACAGCAGCCACTCAACACATTATGCATTCACTGCGAGGTGCAGAAAACAGGCCGCCGTGTCTCACACCTGCAAAGCCAAAATGCAATAAATATGCAGGCTCCATTATGCATATTGAGACTAGTGTCTGTGCATCTATATCTATCAACATTTAAAGTGTGTGTGAGCAAAAAAAAAATAAAATAAAAAAAGTGTATATACACATGTAGGATAATATATGTATACACACGCATACATACACTATACTGTCAAAAATATTGGTACGCCTGCCTTTACACGCACGAGAACATTAATGGCATCCCAGTCTTAGTCCGTAGGGTTCAATATTGAGTTGGCCCACCCTTTGCAGCTATAACAGCTTCATCTCTTCTGGGAAGGCTGTCCACAAGGTTTGGGGGGGTGTCTATAGCGCATTTGTGAGGTCTAATACTGATATTGGACCAGAAGGTCTGGCTCACAGTCTCCCCTCTAATTCATCCCAAAGGTGTTCTATCTAGGTTGAGGTCAGGACTCTGTGCAGGCGAGTCAAGTTCCTCCACCCAAAACTCGCTCATTCATGTCTTTATAGACCTTGCCTTGTGCACTGGTCCAAATCATTTGGTGGAGGGGGGATTATGGTGTGGGGTTGTTTTTCAGGGGTTGGGTTTGGCCTCCTAGTTTCAGTGAATAACTAAACAAGTAAAAAAAGGCGCAAAACACAGGTACCTCAAGTAGTGGTACCCAATAGTCCAAGGGCAAAGGTAAGAAGGTGTGTATATACACATATATATGCACACATAGAACTATATGGCAGGGTATCAGTCAGGGCAGCCACCAAGAAAACCAAAAGCCGGTTCCGGTATACTAGGAAAAAAACAAGAAGAGGGGCGCCTCTGAGTATGTATCATAAGAATAATTTAATAAACAACAACATCCACTCACATGGAGAACAGGTAAGTTGCATTCAAATCCGGTTGCTGGGCTGAAGAGATGAACGTGGGACTGCAAGTCACAGCAAGTCCTGTAAAGCTGGCACCACATCAGATCCGTGCAGGATGGAGTGGGATGGCTAAGCACAGCGTGGTTTTCTTCAGTGATCCAGGTTTGGGCATATCCTAGTCTATCAGGAAAAATCCATCTGATAAGAATATGGGTTCCAGGTAAAAAGTGTAGTGGAGAGTGACAAGAGTCAGTGGTTATGGCAAGCCGCACTGTGGCTTTGGTGTGCACTCTGTCTCTGTAGATTGAAAAGTAAACACGGCCGTGTATTCAAAGTAAGACTAGAGGAGCAGCACAGCACGGCGCCCGGCAATGACATCACACACATGCGTCATGTTTCGAAGCTAGCAAGCCATTGATGGAAAAAAGGCTGCACCTCTTTTTCAAGCAGTGAATGAAACTCTTAAGGCGTCAGCATACCAAGACATTTTGGACAATTTCATGCTCCCAACTTTGTGGGAACAGTTTGGGGATGTCTTTCAAGATTGCAGGATAACTTTAGCACAACTCTGAACAATTTTAACAGATTATATGATGACAAAATACATAAGTAAAGGTTATGGAAAACCACGTCAAAATGATCTGCAAGTCATAAGTTATAGGGAGCTAACTTTATAGGAAAATCTTGACCTTTATCGTAAAGTCAAACTTGGCCTCTCTCAATCAACCAACGCCAAATAAGCCTTCCTATTGGTTCAATGTGATGAGCAATCTAAATGGTCAATGTGAAGATCCAGGAGATGGAGCCAAGGTAGACACTTTACAGAAAAAATTGCCATTTGGATAAAAAGTCAGATTCCTACATCTCTAGATTTACTGATCATTGTTGAGCCTAGGTTCACACTGCTGCGAATTCAAAATCGCGCATTTTACCGCGATTTTGCGGCCGCAATTTAATGTAAATCGCGGCCCGAAATCGCAAAAAGTAGTACAGGAACTACTTTTTGAAATCGCAGATGCGGTGTCGCACTGATTAGGACAGTGCCATTGCCGACAATTGCCGCCGATTTGAGATGCGATTTGACATGTCAAATCGCATCTCAAATCGTTCCAAATCGTACCCAGTGTGAACCAGGGCAAAATGTGGTTTTTGCTTTCACACTGAAAGCTCATTTTAGCAGCGCTTTAGTGCTGTTTAAGCTGCGCTTTTGCGGCCGCTTTTCACCCCCAAGAAAGGGTTAACTCCCGTTTTATGGTGCTTTTAACCACTTCAGCCCCGAACCATTTGGCTGCCCAAAGACCAGAGCACTTTTTGCGATTCGGCATTGCGTCGCTTTAACCGACAATTGCGTCGTACGAGGTGGCTTTCAAACAAAATTGACGTCCTTTTTTTACACACAACTAGAGCTTTCTTTTGGTGGTATTTGATCACCTTTTTTTTTGCGCTATAAACAAAAATAGAGTGACAATTTAAAAAAAAAAGCAATATTTTTTACTATTTGCTATAATAAATGTCCCCCAAAAATATATAAAAAAACGTGTTTTCCCCAGTTTAAGCCTATACGTATTCTTCTACATATTTTTGGCAAATCGCAATAAGCGTTTATTGATTGGTTTGCGCAAAAGTTATAGCATCTACAAAATAGGGGATAGTTTTATGGCATTTTTATAAAAAAAAAACATTTTTACTAGTAATGGCGGCGATTGGCGATTTTAATCGTGACTGCGACATTATGGCGGACACATTGGACACTTTTGACGCCATTTTGGAACCATTGTCATTTATACAGCGATCAACGCTATAAAAATGCACGGATTACTGTGAAAATTACACTGGCAGTGAAGGGGTTAACCAGTAGGGGCCGCTGAAGGGGTTAAGTGTGTTCTAGGGATGTGTTCTAACAGGGCGCCAGGGGGCAGCAGTGGCATGGAGTCTCCCGACGCCCAGAACATACAGTTAAGGGCGGTAAGTTATGGGGGAATCCGCTCGCTCGTTAACAAGTGATTGCGGCGATGTCGCCGAAATCACTTGTAAAATGTGTGCTCCCATCCGTCCTCCCCTCTCCCCCACCCCACATACCTCTCTTTGCTGGCTCTGTCTTCGGGACTCCGTCCTCCCCCCGGCCACCGAGTCGGTCCCCTGTCCCTGCTGCCGATGTACACAGAGAGAGGGGAGAGCTGTGCTCTTCCCATCTCAGCTGTGACAGGAGTTCTAACACAGTGCTAGGACTCCTGTTTTGGAGGTGACAGGGTCAATAAAGAGAACATGTCACCTCCAATTGCTATCACACAGGGAATTGTTTTCTCCTGTGTGATAGTAAAAAAAGTTAAGTGAAAAAAAATTGATAAAAAATAAATAAATAATAAGAAATAATAATTAAATTAATAAAATAAAAATGTAAAGAATAAGAAAAATAATAAGAAAATTATACAAAAATAAAAAAAGGAAGCAACAAGCTACAAAAAAAATGTGATAAAAAAGTAAAAAAAAAAAAAAAAATTTAACTAACCGCGCCGCCCATTCTCCGTTGATTTGGGGGGGGGGGGTTCGGTTGGCGGAGAGGGGGTGCATTGCGGAATCTGGCCTTGGGGCGGCAGGTAGAGCAAATCCGGCCCTGAAACCGCCCCAGTGTGAAAGGGGTAAGATAAACTCCGATTATGCATTTTGGAATTTGTAACAGATTTACTAATCAACCTACAGTTTATGTTCGACAGACCTTTACTTTTATAAATATAAATTTTCAACGTAATCGGGGAATAGTGAGTGAAATGCTTATTTTAATCCAGCTCCCCACACTGTCTCTCCATTCATGCCTGTAGAGAATGCTAAAAGGCGGGGCCTAACAAAGGGTAACTGGTCCAAATGCTAATCTCTGCAGAAATGGCAAGAGCCACAGCGTTGCCTGGGATCTTCAGCAGCGAGCCAGACAGATCTCATTTCTAAAACCTCGGAAGAATGCAAGCAGCTGGCACATGCACACTAGTATCCACCTAACACCAATATTTAGGTGGACCTGTCCTTTAACTGTCCTTGCAATAGCACATTTGAATTATAACACTTCATTTTCCCCTGTTTAGCACTTTCACCCTTACTGGGCCGCATTCCTACTCCACATACACGTCGCTTTCATCTCCTGGTGCTACGGAAACGCAACACCAAGACAATGACAAACTGCCGCGTTCCAACATAAAGAGCAATTAGGAGCGTGCCATGTTCGAATTAGTCATCAGTTTAGTGACCGCTCATAATGATGTGTCAAACTGTAAGGGACAGCCAAGAGAAAAAAAATATATTATTTTCTGGACCTCTGCCTCCAAAGCCACCTCCGTCGCTCCCTGTGGCCCTACACATCACGACCAAACAAAAAAAAAAAAAAAAAAAAGCAGTTTCCACCAAATATATAGAAATTCATATAACATATACATACGCAGGAAACAAAAATCAGTGCGGGGAAGAGTAAAAATGGGATGGAACTAATTTAATGGCTCAGTGACCTCAGCGCAGAGAAACAGCGGAGTCTAATAAGAGTTTGTGTGTATGTTTCCAGCCTGGCTGGTGAAGTGCCAGTCAAGGCTTCGAGCCTAACAACAGGTGGAAGCGATTAGTCCTGTCATAGAAAGTTTGAAAAATGGATTCTAGGCCCGGGCTGACTAAATTGAATTTGACAGTGTTGTCCTAAAGATTCTGAGGAGGAGGGTGAAAAAAATCTATAGTTTAAATTGGAATCCCTTGATTATTCATTAGATCTCCAGATGGCCTATGTTGATGTTTTACATATTAATATATATGTTGTGTTATTGTTGGCAACGGAAAGCTTGTTCTACGGTCAGGGTTTGCGCAGGATTCTAAGTGTCCTCATTAGTTAGAACAAAAAATAAAAGACATAGGAAGGGCGGACTCGGTAAGGTCTGGAGAGAGTTGCTTCTGTGATGAATATATTAGACGGACAGTAAGTTACAGTTTCCTCTCAATAAAGACATTTTATTGGATTTCATGTAGAACTCAAGAGAAGAACGGGTTTGATGAACAATGAACTATGTTTGGCCTGTGTGTTTCATAAAGAAGCAACATTCAGGAACAAAGCAGACCTAACATCAAAAAATTGTATTTAACCACCTAAGGACCGGACCAATATGCTGCTAAATGACCCAAGGGGTTTTTACAATTCGGCACTGCGTCGCTTTAACAGACAATTGCGCGGTCGTGCGATATGGCTCCCAAACAAAATTGGCATCCTTTTTTTCCCACAAATAGAGCTTTCTTTTGGTGGTATTTGATCACCTCTGCGTTTTTTATTTTTTGCGCTATAAACAAAAATATAGCGACAATTTTGAAAAAAATTCAATATTTTTTACTTTTTGCTATAATAAATATCCCCCAAAAATATATAAAAAAACTTTTTTTTTCCTCAGTTTAGGCCGATACGTATTCTTCTACCTATTTTTGGTAAAAAAAATCGCAATAAGCGTTTATCAGTTGGTTTGCGCAAAATTTATAGCGTTTACAAAATAGGGGATAGTTTTATTGCATTTTTATATATTTTTTTTTTTACTACTTATGGCGGCGATCAGTGATTTTTTTCGTGACTGCGACATTATGGCGGACACTTCGGACAATTTTGACACATTTTTGGGACCATTGTCATTTTCACAGCAAAAAACGCATTTAAATTGCATTGTTTATTGTGAAAATGACAGTTGCAGTTTGGGAGTTAACCACAGGGGGCGCTGAAGGAGTTTCGTTTCACCTAGTGTGTGTTTACAACTGTAGGGGGGTGTGGCTGTAGGTGTGACGTCATCGATCATGTCTCCCTATAAAAGGGATCACACGATCGATGCAGCCGCCACAGTGAAGAACGGGGAAGCCGTGTTTACACACGGCTCGCCCCGTTCTTCAGCTCCGGGGACCGATCGCCGCACTCCAGCGGCGATCGGGTCCGCGGGACCCGTGGTCCCGGAGCTTCGGACCGGGTCGCGGGAGCGCGCCCGCGACCCACGGCTGGGTACTGGTACAGGACGTACCTGTACGTACATGTGCCCAGCCGTGCCATTCTGCCGACGTATATGTGCAGGAGGCGGTCCTTAAGTGGTTAAAAAAAATGTAACCTACACCAGTGGTCTCCAAACTGCAGCCTGGGGGCTGGATGTGACCCTTTGCTTGCTTTTCTCTTGCCCTTGGGGCACTATTTTGTCCACAGATACCAACAATGGGGCACAATTTCC
The DNA here is from genome assembly GCF_905171775.1 of Rana temporaria. Classification (NCBI taxonomy): domain Eukaryota; kingdom Metazoa; phylum Chordata; class Amphibia; order Anura; family Ranidae; genus Rana; species Rana temporaria. Next base: position 509,402,192 of record NC_053490.1, read on the forward strand.
CCCACTGACACCAATAAAGGTGCACAGTCCCTCTCAATGCCACCAACGATGAGGTACAATTTCTCCCAATGATACCAACGGGGTACAATTCCTTCTAATGACACCAACAAAGGGGGACAATTCCTCCCACTGACATCAACGATTGGGCATTGTTTATTCCCATTGATGTCGCAATCTTTTCTACTCCCACTGGCCACAGTCCAGGGTAAGGGTATGTAAAGGATTTTTTTTTTAAATAACAAACATGTTATACTTGCCTCCACTGTGCAGCTTGTTTTGCACAGAGTGGCCCCGAACCTCATCTTCTGGGGTCCCTCTGCGGCTGTCTCGGCTCCTCCTCACAAGAACTCATCACCTTCATGCGAGCAAGCTCGCATGGTGAGGAGTTCTAGCGGGCGCGCTCCTGTGATACAGCCGCTCACTGAATCACTCGGCCAGGCCCCCTGGTGCGCCGTGTCATTGGATGTGATTGACAACAGCGCCAGCCAATGGCTGCGCTGCTTTTAATCAACCAATAAATGAGCCGAGAAGCCGACCGAGAAGCCTGCACGTTCACGGCACGGGACTTTCGAAGGGTTGGGTAAGTAAACGGGGGCTCGGGGGGGGCGCTAATGCTAAGACGTTTTTTCACCTTAATGCATAGAATGCATTAAGGTGAAAAAACTTTTACCTTTACAACCCCTTTAACCACTTAACCCCCGGACCATATTGCTGGTCAAAGAACAGGCCACTTTTTGCGATTCGGCACTGCGTCGCTTTAACTGACAATTGCGCGGTCGTGCGACGTGGCTCCCAAACAAAATCGGCGTCCTTTTTTCCCCACAAATAGAGCTTTCTTTTGGTGGTATTTGATCACCTCTGCGGTTTTTAGTTTTTGCGTTATAAACAAAAATAGAGCGAAAATTTTGAAAAAAAATAATATTTTTTACTTTTTGCTATAATAAATATCCCCCAAAAATATATAAAAAAATTATATTTTTTCCTCAGTATTCGTCTACATATTTTTCGTAAAAAAAAAAAAAATCGCAATAAGCGTTTATTGATTGGTTTGCGCAAAAGTTATAGCGTTTACAAAATAGGGGATAGTTTTATGGCATTTTTCTTAATATTTTTTTACTAGTAATGGCGGCGATCAGCGATTTTTATCGGTACTGCGACATTATGGCGGACACTTCTGACACATTTTTGGGACCATTGTCATTTTTGTAGCGATCAGTGCTATAAAAATGCATTGATTACTATAAAAATGCCACTGGCAGTGAAGGGGTTAACACTAGGGGGCGAGGAAGGGGTTAATTATGTTCCCTGTGTGTGTTCTAACTGAAGGGGGGGTGGACCGACATGGGCGAATGACAAATTGCTGTTCATACATTGTATGAACAGACGATAGGTCAGTTCCCCACCCTGACAGGACCGGGAGCTGTGTGTTTACACACACAGCTCCCGGTTCTCGCTCTGTAACAAGCGATCGCGGGTGCCCGGCGGTGATCGCGACCGCCGGGCACGCGCGTCGGCATCAGGGGCGAGCGGGGGCTCCCTTTTGGCTGCTCGGCGAGATGACATATAGCCACGTGATCTCACCCAGCAGAGTCGACCTGCCGTCGTATAACTGCGGCGGCTGGTCGGCAAGCGGTTAAAGTCTGAAAGACTGTAAACTGGCCCTTTGTTTCAAAAGTTTGGAGGCCCCTGATCTACACTGTTGGCCTGCTGTAAGTGAAATTTGTGCATGGTTCTACAAACTACATTCTATGAAAATATGAAAGAACAAGATTTGAGACTTTATATTCTAAATGCAGCCAGGGAGACATCTCAGCAAAATACTATAGTAATGTCTGGTGAATGAGCCAACGATTATGACCATATACAGTATCTAGATATGATAACATAATAACCAATCATAGTGAGATAGAGAAACGTTATTCCACAACATAGTACATCGTAACATGATAACATAATGGCATAATAGTACATTAGTAGCATAATAAAAACACACCAGACTGATAGCTCCACAATAAAAACATAATATAACTTGGTATGATCCAATGATGCATAGTAATAACAGTTGTAAAATGTATAGGAGAAAGAAGCATCTAATAGCTTGACGTGTTTCGTGGCTGTAATGCCACTCTTCAGGAGCAGATGCAGGAGAGATATTTGCACCCACTTCCAGGAATAGACTCCCGATGGAGTCATGCCCCCTCCCCCCCACTGTCATCTAGGAAACACACTGGTCCTAGGAGTCAGCGGGGACCAGTGAGGATGATTCCCTCACCGAGGATGGCGGCAGGGGCAGCCGAAAGAGGAGTGATTGCTCGACTTCGGCTGCCGACATCGTGGGCACGCTGGACAGGTAAGTGTCCATTTATTAAAAGTCAGCAGCTGCAGAATTTGGAGCTGCTGGCTTTTAAAAAAAATAAAAAAATTCGGGTGGACCTCCACTTTAAGTTGGGTAATTATATAGAGAAATTGTTGATATAGAGGAATGAGTCTCTCACTCGTACTTACAGGTCAGATATGAGTCTGGGCATGGGCATGAAGAAATGAGGGTCAGACAGGCAGATCTTCCCGGTGACCCTCATTTCTTTATGCCCATGCCCAGACTCATATCTGACCTGTAAGTACAAGTGGGAGACTCATTCCTCTATATCAGGGGTGTCCAAAAAATGTTCAAAGAGGGCCAGATTTGATGAAGTGAACATGCCTGAGGGCCGACCATTTTGCCTGACATTCTTTGAACCATTAAAATTCAGTCTAAGTGTGTTCGTCCGAGCAACTAATACACTGCCCAACAAGAATTATCTTGCCTTTGTGGCTGTGTGGTGAAGAGATGAGCTTGGGCGTGTTATTTGGATACACTGTATATATCTCTTTTGTGGCCCCAACGAATCCCAGAGCGCTGCTCAGGACTAAGGATGAGCTTGGGTGTGTTATTTGGATATACCGTATTTATCGGCGTATAACACGCACAGACTTACCATTGCCATGAATGCAGCCTCACCATTGCCATGAATGCTCCTAGGTGCTCCTAGGTGCGTCTCACATTTTTTTTCCCTGCCTGTATCTTTAGCAGAGAAACAGCCACAAAGCATGTTTTCTTATGTTACTAATATTGCCTTGAGATCATTCACAAGCTCCTCCTGTGAAGTTCCGGGCTGATCCCTCACTTTTCTCATGATCATCCTCACACCATGAGGCAAAATCTTGCATGGAGCTCCAGACCGAGGGAGATTGATGGTTATTTTTTATATTTTTTTCATTTGCAAATAATCATTTGTCTCCTTCCCACCAAGCTTCTTGCTGATGGTCTTGTAGCCCATTCCAGCCTTGTGCAGGTCTACAATCTTGCCCCTAATGTATTTTGACAGCTCTTTGGTCTTGCCCATGATGATGAGGTTTGAATGGAAGAAAGAGATTCTGTGGACAGTTGTCTTTTATACACATAACGAGTTGTCATTAGGAGCACTTTCTTATATTGACAGGACTAATCTGTGTACCACATGAGCACATCCTATAGCCAGTCTGTGGGAGCCAGAATTATTGTTGGTTGGTAGGGGATAAAATACTTATTTTACTCACTGAACGCAATTCAATTTATAACATTTGTATCATGTGTTTTTTCTGGATTTTTTTGGTTGATAGTCTGTCTCTATCGTTTAAAATACACCTACGTTAACAATTATAGGCCCTTATAAAGAAGAGGTGGGGGCAAGGGACAAGGGACAGTGGCTGAAGCTGATCCTCTAACATTCCCTCCCCCCAAAAAGGGCGAAGAGTGGACTATCTCGGTACTGGGTAAGAAATTACATACATATAAATTAATAATACATTTTATTACATAAAATTGTTGAACAAAGAATACATGATAAAAATTGAAAAAACAGGACCTCAGGGAAACCCCCAAGCAACTTCTGTTATTACAAACATATAGACTGGTCTATGCCTCGACTAGTTTCACGGATTAACCGCTTCCTCAAGAAAACCAATCTATAAAGCAAATTAATACAATTAATATTACGCAAACATAATAATTCAACAATAGCCATAATAATACAGTACAATAAAAGGGGAAATACAGAGGGAAATAGCTTACCCATAATTAGGTGGTAGTGTGTGGCATCATTGCGCCCTGATGCCACACACTACCACCTAATTATGGGTAAGCTATTTCCCTCTGTATTTCCCCTTTTATTGTACTGTATTATTATGGCTATTGTTGAATTATTATGTTTGCGTAATATTAATTGTATTAATTTGCTTTATAGATTGGTTTTCTTGAGGAAGCAGTTAATCCGCGAAACTAGTCGAGGCATAGACCAGTCTATATGTTTGTAATAACAGAAGTTGCCCGGGGGTTTCCCTGAGGTCCTGTTTTTTCAATTTTTATCATGTATTCTTTGTTCAACAATTTTATGTAATAAAATTTATTATTTTATATGCATGTCATTTCTTACCCAGTACCGAGATAGTCCACTCATCGCCCTTTTTGGGGGGGGAGGGAATTTTAGAGGATCAGCTTCAGCCACTGTCCCTTGTCTCTTGCCCCCACCCCTTCTTTATATATCAACCTGGATGATGGTACACTTTTAAGACTAGCTATTTTGTTTATCTGAGGCCATACTCCACATTTTTGCAAATTATAGGCCCTTCATTTCTTTGTAAGTGGGCAAACTTACAAAATCTGCAGAGGATCAAATACAGTATTTGCTGGCATACAAGACTACCTTTTACACTCAAAAAAACTGGCCAAAAATCAGGGGTCGTCTTATACGCGGGGTCAGCTGCTCGGATGCCTGCAGGATGTGCAGTTATACTGTATGTAGCTTAGCCAATCCCGGTGAGCATTGTATTCAAATGAATACAGAGCCTTGGAGTAACAACCTCTGCCAATCTGAGCAGGCTACATACAGAAGCCTGTTCGGATTGGCTTTGAGAGTCAAAGAGGCGTGGGCCGATGATGTTACAGCCTCTGCCAATCCAAGCAGGCTTTGTATTCATTAATAGAATACATCGCTCGCTGTGATTGGCTCCAGCTCCAGCAAGAAGGAAGAATATGGCTCCAGAAGGAAAAAATATGAAGCGTCAGAAGCCTTGGAAGGTGGCCGTCTTATACGGTGAGTACAGGCAAAAAAATCTTAAAAAACTGTCAAATTAGGGGGTCGTCTTATACGCCCGGTCGCCTTATACACCGGCAAATACGGTAAATATTTTCCCCACTGTCTATCTACAGTATCTATCAGTAGCCATCTCTGTATTTTACATCATCAGACACATTGGGCACCTTTCTTGAACAGCATAACATTTCTCTAGAGAATTCAAGACAAAAGTAAAAAGAAAAGGAAACAAAAATACAGAATGGCTCAAAAGGCGATTGTCTGCCAGGATCAATCCTCTGCATTCATTAACACAACTAAGACACGGCCTGCCTATCCAATCCATTATCCCCCCAACCACCCTGGACCTCGTGTCATTCAGCCAATCATTTCTCAAACACACAGTAATACGCTGCCAAGATAAGAGTATATTTTGTAAAGCCTGTTAGCACCTCTAACTGTCGTACATCAGCTGAACGAACATTTGCCAGCGGCAGAATCTGTAAAGCTGGTGAACATAAACTACCAGGAGGTTTATAGTATAAAAAAAACTGTTCTGAATCAATTTATAAAAGTTCAAAAGATCAGAACAGGCAATATAGGAGATACTGTGAAGGATATTTTATTTCCAACATACAACTGGCTTCCTGTCCGATAATCATATTGAAAGATGCTACCAGCTGCCAGTTTCCAGCCTTCTGTAGTATAAAATGGCTGCCAACATGGAAAAATAAGCTGCAGGGTGAAACGGATACACAAAGTCAAAAAAAATTAGATTTTTTTTGCAAGTCTGGGAAACATTTCCAAAGGCCTTTCTAAATGTTTCTTAACAGCTTTGACAAAAGGGAGTTTTAGGGCTACTGGTCCTATACCTCAGCACTGCATGCAAGAGAGAAGAAAGCAGAGACCCTGGAGAATAAAATGGTGGTAGTTACAAATGTTTATGTCACATGATATTAGTGCAACAGTTTGTCAAATATTCATTACAAAAAACCCAATTTTTGATAAAATTTAAAAGATGAAGATGTGCAAAGTAAACAGATACCCAACATGTCAAGCCTTAAAATTGCATGCATCCATGAAACGACAAACTTTGGATCCAAAGTTGTCCCATAGGTAATGTGTTAGAAGGACCTACAGATCATCGGTTTGGAGTCAAATGTAAATAATGGGCCTAGAATTATTGTTCTTACTCCAGCATGTGCGTTAAATGCAGCACTTTAACAGAATCAATGCTTTTGTACGCACGCCCCCCAATGGAGAATGGGGGATTTTTTGGGGGAATGGTTTAAATATTTGGGTGTAACTTTAATTGTTTTACCAAAAGTTCTATTTGACAGCATTTTGCTGCAACAGGTTCTCTTTAATGGAACATCAGGGGTTAATTAGATCCCTGATGCCTCCCCTGCCGATCACACTTCATTAGCTTCTTCTACAGCCACAGCAGCTGGGGAAAGTGACGGCTGAACCTGGAAGTGATGCAATGTTGCTTCCGGGTTCATCATAGCTAAAGGAGGTCAGCTAATAAATGTTTGCTGGTCTCTCTCCCCTCTACCCAAGTGGTCTCCAAACTGCGGGTCGGGGCCAGATGTGGCCCTTTGCTTGCCTTTATCTGGCCCTTAGAACACTATTCCACCAACTGACACTAATGATGGAGCACCATTCCCCCTATTGACACCATGAATGCAGCACTATTCTTCTCATTGATATCACCAATGGGGCTCTATTCCTCCAATTAAAACCAATGATGAGGCACCGATGTTGGGGCATTTTCTACTCCCACTGGCCACAATCTGGCCCCCCTAAAGCCTGAAGGACAGTAAAGTGGCCCTTTGCTTAGAAAGATTGGAGACCCCTTCTCTACCTGGTGGCACCCACCGTGGGGGCCCTGGGTCTTCAGGTGAGACAGTGAAACCCAGGAAACATGGCAGAGGAGGATTGCACAATCGGGGTCCGTGGAAGTGATTGCTTCCACCTGACAGCCGACAGACGGCTTGTCAGATTTACATGCTGTAGCAGCCAGAAGTGTGTTGTAAACCCCCCCACTGCTGCCAACGTATGACATAATTTGGTGGCAGGGAAAGGGTTAAATACATTGGGGGGGGGGGGGGGGGCGGGTGTGAGGTTCAGGAGAGCAGTTTTTTCACTATGAAGCCAAGATCCAGAACATGGCTTCATATTGCAAATACAAACTAGCAAGAGGAAAATTCAAAGGTAACCTTAAAAAGTATTATTTTACTGAATTAATAGTGGATGTTTGGTACGGCCATCTGGCAATGGTAGTAAGCCAGTCAACAGTAAGTGAACTCAAACATGTTTGGGATATATTCAGACAAAATGGTTGAAAAAAATACTTAAAAGCAAACAAAAAACGTAAGACACAATGGACCAACTGGTCTTTTTCTGCCAGCATTCTTCTATGTTTTGAAACATAAATGCTACACAAGCAATTTGGTAATAGTACGTCATTAAAATATTAGTTTTTCATTTTCTTAGCACTAAGCTTTGTAACCCAACAAAAAAAAAACATTTGACTTCCTAGAACCAGTAGTATGACAACAGTACTTAATTTATGGACTTCACTGAACTTTTTTCCCATTCATGTCCCTTATTAATTGCTTTTGCAAGAAGTCCGCACAGAGTTTAAAAAGGGAAAATGTATTTTTGTTGAGAAAAAAACAAAACAATCCCCTCTTGGTGATCCGTGTACATTGCAAAGATTTTACCAAACTTTGTTGCAGTTTCATACCTTTTGTTGCTGTGAAGAAATAGCGTTTTGTTTTCTTATGTCAATGTGCAAAGTGAATCTGAATGGGAGTGACTTTTATTAATCAATCAGCTGATACAATTGCAGTGTTAAATGAGGAGGGTTGGCAGGGTCTGCATCCTATTATCTCATCCCAATATCTCACCAAACTAAAACATTTGTTTCAGAGGATGCCTTAACTCTGACTTGTATCTCAGTGCAGGTTTCTGGGAAAATCAGTGAGCCAATCACAGAAGCAGGAAATTTCATTTATGGGGTTGTTCCAAACAACAATGGTGTACAGAATGCCTCCAAGCTTTCCATATTGCATTTTACAGAAAATGACAGCTCTGCAGATTAAAAAGGAATGATAATGTTTAACATTCAATTACAATATGGCTTGTGTATCAATTGTATATGCTATATTATTATTATTCTTTTTGTATTTGCTATTCTTTTGTTCCCATGAAACTGGATTTACCCTTTAAAGTAAAATTTCATGAATCCCCTGCAAAGTGCTTAGGTTAACTGTAATAAGCCTTTTATCTTAGTTGAGATGCTTGCCAAGGGAGCTGCATGTCTAGAGGAATTTTTACAAAGACTGCAATTTTATGGATCACTGAAGCCAATGATGCAATTACAATAACGTAGACCTGCATGGCCTATGCCAGTATCCACAGAACTGAAACAGGTTTTAGTATGCAGTGATGTTTGCATAATTTTTAACACCTGAAGACTGCTTTTTAGCATAATAGAGACACCGGAATGCTTAGGTCATTTTTGGAAAAGTGATATAAAAGGTGAAATAACTCTTTAAAGCAGTGGTTCTCAACCTGGGGGTCGGGACCCCCTTGGGGGTCAAATGAGGATTTGCCAGGGGTCACCAAAACCTGGGCTGTTCCAGAAGCCCGCGGCCGCCCACTTAGCCTCTTCACAGCTGCCCACTCAGTTCACGGCATAGCTGGGGGGCAGGGACTAGAGGTCAGCTGACTGGTGAGGAATGTGAAGTGGGAGGGGAGACAGACCCTATCTCCTGATTTCAGCAGAGGTGTCACTGCTACGAGAAACCACAAAGTCGGAGACACAGTGAGTAACACTACCTATGATTAAAGTTGCCTTTAAAAAGTCCCCACTACAGGTCAGCAGATGACCTTGATCAAGAGCACCTAAGTTGGCTGATCCAAACTCCCCACCAGCACTGCCACTGATCCCAACTCCCCTACAGGGAGTAAGAGAAGGAATAAAAATAGAGAATACATGGAAGGGAGAGAAAAAGAGGGGGAGGAACAAAAAGAAGGGAGAGAAAGAATAAGAGAAAGAACAAAGAAGACGGCTAGAGAGGGATG